>NC_137090.1:50825087-51139008 GCF_951640355.1 Cnephaeus nilssonii
TTATTTTCTGTTTTTTTTTTAATCTTCTATTTCTTTCTAATCCCTTAATTATCTTTTCTCTGGTGGTCACCTTTATTTGGGGTTATTCGTATCGTGAATACATTTGTGTTCAGTGCCTGGTGCATTGTGCCTTGTTGTGTTGTATTTTGTGCCTTTAAATCAACGCAGGAGAGAGAGAACTACATAACCAGACACCTGGAGAAGAGAGATCATGGGGAGACAAAGAAATAGCCCGCATATGAAAGAAAAGCAGACATCACCAGAAAAGGAAGTAAACGAAATGGAGGCAAGCAACATGTCAGAGAAAGAATTCAGAGAAATGGTCGTAAGGTGGATGAAAAGAATGGAAGACAAATTCAACAATATGTGTAAGAACCAAGAGGAAATGAAGAAGAACCAAGAAGAAATAAAAAATGACATCACTGCTATAAAGAACTCAATAGAAAGCATCAACAGTAGACTAGAAGAAGCAGAGGACCGCATCAGTGAGCTAGAAGACAAGGTAGGAAAAAATACCCAATTAGAGCAGCTTCTAGAAAAAAAATTAAAAAGCAGGAGGAGAGCCTAAGGGAACTTTGGGACAACACAAAACCAAACAATATCCACATAACAGGGGTGCCAGAAGGAGAGGATACTGATCAAGGAATAGAAAACCTGTTTGAAGAAATAATGACAGAAAACTTCCCTGCTATACAGAAGAAAAAAACTCACACAAATCCAAGAAGCTCACAGAGTCCCAAATAAAATGAACCCCAAAAGACCGACACAAAGACACATTATAATTAAATTGGCAAACACCAACAACAAAGTAAGAATCTTAAAAGTGGCCAGAGAGAGACAGAAAGTTACCTACAAAGGATCCCCCATCAGATTAGCAACTGATTTCTCAACAGAAACACATCAGGTAAGAAAGGAATGGAATGAAATATACAGAGTCATGGAAAGGAAGGGTCTGAAACCAAGAATACTGTACCCAGCAAGGCTATCATTCAAAATTGAGAGTGAAATCAGGAGCGTCACAGACAAAAAAGGACTAAGGGAGTTTATTACCACCAAACCAGCAAAGCAAGAAATGCTAAAGGGTCTGCTGTAAAAAGAAGAAATAGGAAGCAAAGAAGGAACACAGAGGTAAAGAATAAAAATGGCGACAAACAAGTACCTATCAATAATAACTTTAAATGTAAATGGATTAAATGCCCCAATCAAAAGACATAGGGCAACTGAGTGGATAAGAAAACATGACCCATATATCTGCTGTCTACAGGAAACCCACCTCAGAAAAAAAGACACACACAGACTGATGGTGAAGGGATGGAAAAAGGTTTTTCAGGCGAATGGAAATGAAAACAAAGCTGGGGTAGCAATACTTATATCTGACAAATTAGATCTCAAAGTGAAGGACATAACAAGAGATAATGAAGGCCACTTCATAATACTAAAGGGAGCAATCCAACAAGAAGAAATAACTCTGGTAAACATATATGCACCCAATATAGGAGCACCCAAATACATAAAAAAAACTTCTGGAGGATATCATGGGAGAGATTGACAGCAATACAATCATAGTAGGGGACTTTAATACCCCACTATCACCATTGGACAAATCCTCTAAACAAAAAATCAGCAAAAAAAAAATCAATCCTAAATGACTCACTAGACCAAATGGAATTGACATCTTCAGAACATTTCACCCCAAAGCCACAGAATATACATTCTTCTCAAGTGCACATGGGTCATTTTCAAAGATAGACAATATATTGGGTCACAAGCAAAGTCTCTTCAAATTCAAGAAGATAGAAATCGCCAAAACCGGTTTGGCTCAGTGAATAGAGCGTCAGCCTGTGGACTCAAGGGTCCCAGGTTCGATTCCGGTCAAGGGCATGTACCTTGGTTGCGGGCACATCCCCAGTGGGGGGTGTGCAAGAGGCAGCTGATCGATGTTTCTAACTCTCTATCTCTCTCTCTTCCTCTCTGTAAAAAATCAATAAAATATATTTTTTTAAAAAGAAGATAGAAATCATATCAAGCATCTTCTCAGATCACAATGGCATAAAACTGGAAATCAACTACAATAAAAACAATCCAAAGAAATCAAACACATGGAGACTAAACAGCATGATATTAAACAATGACTGGGTTACCAGAGAGATCAAAGAAGAAATAAAAAACATCATGGCAACAAACGACAATGAAAACACAACAATCCAAAATCTATGGGACACAGCAAAAGCAGTCTTGAGAGGGAAGTTCATAGCTCTACAAGCCTACTGCAAAAAACAAGAAACAATGGTAATAAATTACCTAACCCTACAACTCAAAGAGTTAGAAAAAGAGCAACAAGAAAAGCCCAGTGTAAGCAGAAGGAAGAAAATAACAAAGATCAGAGCAGAGATAAACGACATAGAGACCAAAAAAACAATACAAAAGATCAACAAAACCAAGAGCTGGTTCTTTGAAAGGATAAACAAGATTGATGAACTTCTAGCCAGGCTCACCAAGAAGCAAAGAGAGAGGACCCAAATAAACAAAATCAGAAATGAAAAAGGAGAAATAACAACAGACCCCACAGAAATACAAAGGATTGTTAAAAAATACTATGAACAACTCTATTCCAACAAACTGGACAACCTGGAGGAATTGGACATATTCCTAGAAAAATACAACCTTCCAAAACTCAATCAGGAAGAATCTAAACATCTCAATAGGCCAGTAACTATGGAAGAAATTGAAGCAGTCATCAAAAAGCTTCCAGCAAACAAAAGCCCGGGGCCTGATGTCTTCACAGGGGAGTTTTACCAAACATTCAAGGAAGAACTAAAACATACCCTCCTCATACTATTCCAGAAAATTTAAGAGGAAGGAACACTTCCAAGCTCATTCTATGAAGCCAGCATCACCCTAATACCAAAACCAGATAAAGACAACACAATGAAAGAGAATTACAGGCCAATATCCTCATGAACATAGAGGTGTAAATCCTCAACAAAATTCCAGCAAATCAGATCCAGCAGTACATCAGAAAGATCATAAACCATGACCAAGTAGGATTTATCCCGGGGATGCAAGGATGGTACAATATCCGCAAATCAATAAATGTGATAAATCACATTAACAAATTGAGAGATTAAAACCACATAGTCATATCAATTGATGCAGAAAAAGCAATTAACAAAATCCAACACCCTTTCTTGATAAAAACTCTCAGCAAGGTTGGAATAGAAGGATCATACCTCGACATAATAAAAGCCATATATGACAAACCCACAGCCAACATCATACTCAATGGACAAAAACTAAAACCATTTCCCTTAAGAACAGGAACAAGACAGGGATGCCCACTCTCACCACTCCTGTTCGATACAGTACTGGCAGTATTAGCCATTGTGATTAGACAAGAAGAAGAAATAAAAGGCATCCAAATTGGAAAAGAAGTAAAACTGTCCTTATTCGCAGATGACATGATAGTGTACATAGAAAACCCTAAAGACTCCATCAAAAAAACTATTAGACTTAATAACTGAATTCAGAAATGTAGCAGGATACAAAATTAACGCCAAGAAATCTATGACATTTCTATACACCAATAATGAACTTACAGAAAGAGAGACTAAAAAAGCAATCCCATTTACCATCGCACCAAAAAAATTAAGATACCTAGGAATAAACTTAACTAAGGAGGTAAAAGACCTATAGACAGAAAACTACAGGACACTGAAAAAAAGAGATAGAGGAAGACGTAAACAGATGGAAGAACATACCATGTTTATGGATTGGTAAAATCAACAGCATTAAAATGTCCATACTACCCAAAGCAATCTATAGATTCAATGCACTCCCCATTAAAATACCAATGGCATATTTCACAGACTTAGAAAGAACTCTCCAAAAATTCATCTGGAATAAAAAAAAGACCCCGAATAGCTGCAGCAATCCTGAGAAAGAACAAAGCAGGTGGGATCTCAATACCAGATTTCAAGCTGTATTACAAAGCCACTGTTCTCAAAACAGCCTGGTACTGGCACAAGAACAGACATATACACCAATGGAATAGAATAGAGAACCCAGATATCGACCCAAACCACTCTGCTCAATTAATATTTGACAAAGGAGGCATGAACATACAATGGAGTCAAGACAGTCTCTTCAAAAATGGTGTTGGGAAAATTGGACAGATACATGCAAAAAATGAAACTAGACCACCAACTTATACCATACACAAAAATAAACTCAAAATGCATAAAGGACTTAAACATAAGACAGGAAACCATCAAAATAATAAAGGAATCCACAGGCAGCGAAATCTCAGACATATGCCAAAGCAATTTTTTCACCGATACCCCTCCTAGGGCAATGGAAACTAAAGAGAAAATAAACAAAGGGGACTACATCAAAATAAAAAGCTTCTGCACAGCAAAAGAAACCATCAACAAAACTACAGGAAAGCCCACTGCATGGGAGAACATATTTGCCAATGACATCACCGATAAAGGTTTAATCTCCAACATTTACAGGGAACTCATACAACTTAATAAAAGAAAGATAAATGATCCAATAAAAAAAAAATGGGCAACGGACCTAAATAGATACTTTTTGAAAAAAGACAGAAGGAAGGCCAAGAGACATATGAAAACATGCTCAAAGTCACTAATCATCTGAGAGATGCAAATCAAAACGACAATGCGGTACCATCTTACACCTGTCAGAATGGCTATCATCAACAAATCAACAAATGACAAGCTGTGCTGACGAGGATGCCGAGAAAAAGGACCCCGCCTCCCCCCGACCCCGCCTCCCTCTCCTCTTCAGTGAAATTCTGGGATGCCCGCCCAGAGAGCCTCACCCCCAGCGAGAAACGGAGGCTCCGCACCTGTGGCCAGCAGGGCGGGTGCCTCTCCCGACCCACCCACCGGCCGCCGACCGAGAAGCAGATAGAGAAGAGCCCACTTCTGTGCAGCTCGGGGAAGGGACGCAGATCGGACCGATGGCCAGGGTCATGCCTGTGGAGGAAGCCCCGCAGGGCGGGGCCTGGCCGCATTCTATTTCTTGGTCTGGGTTCTGGTTGCTCTGGGTCCACTATGTTGGAATTCATTGAGCTGCACACTGAATGTTCTTTAAGTACCTGATACTTGAATAAAACGTTAAGTTTTATCTAAAAAGAGTGGGAGGGCCCTAGCCGGTTTGGCTCTGTCGATAGAGCGTCGGCCTGCAGACTGAAGGGTTCGATTCAGGTCAAGGGCACATGCCGGGGTTGTGGGCTTGATCCCCAGTGGGGTAAAGGGAGGCAGCTGATCAATGATTCTCTCTCATCATTGATGTTTCTATCTCTCTCCCTCTCCTCTGAAATCAATAAAAATACATACTAAAATAAATAAAATAAATAAAGTAAAAGGAGTGGGGAGGGGCACTTAAGAAGGTCAGAGGCTGGGTCTGGGAGCCGTATCATCCAGAACAGTGTGTGGAACTCGGCTCCCAGCAAGTCCAGGGAGGGCACGTGGCTGCCCCAGCCTGGAGGCCTGGTAAGTCCCTCTGCTGGTCTTCAGTCCTGGAACCCTGGACCAGTCCCTAGACCTCCCCGAGCCTCTGCTCTCAGCAGTACAACCATCGCGGGCAACACTGGGTGCACCAGACACGCGGTCCCCTCACCGCAGGATGGACCCTGCTGGCCCTCCCTGCATCACAGACCCGACACAGAGGCTGGGTGAGTGTCTGCTTGGCCAGCCCTGGACCCACGCCTGCGCCCTGGCTACATGGGCGGCTGGGAGCAGGGTCTGGCACAGGGCGTAGGCTCTGCCAGACAAGGTGGGTATTTCCCAGAGGCTCCGGAAATTCTGGTTCCTGGTTCGGTAGAGGCTGAAACACTGCACTATTTCTCAGCTCCCCCTAATGAGCCCAAGTGAGTCAGAGCTGATAACTGCTGCCCTGAATCTTTGTCTTTGAATCCTGAAAACATTTTAAAAAGAAACAATGAAATTATCCAACTGCCCCAGTTAGAGTTTCTGTCCCTTCGAATCTAGTACCAAGATAGCTTGCTTTCTATTAATCTAATGCACGTCCGCTAAGCTCAGCAAACGCAGTCCTTGCGGGGTCTTGCCAGAGGACTCGCTGAATAAAGCCTGTTTTAAGTGGTGCTTAAGCAGTTAATATGTGACTCCATTCATTGTACCACAACTGCTTTAGCAGTACTTTCCAAACAAGGTGGAGTTAGGCACAGATAAAATAGTTATGTCTGGAAGCCCGAAGGAGCTCTCCTGGAGGTCTCCATGGTCTGCTGACCAGCCAGCCAGGCGAGCCCACGTACCCTGCTCTCAGCTGTACTTGGGTTTCATGGAGCATTAAAAAAAAAAAAAAAAAAAGGAATGAGGATGAAAGGCAGTTAATTCTGGGAACAAAGCTAAGCTTTCTGTAACTTGGATTTGTCCAGGCCATTGCTTCTTTCTGGAGTTCCTTCGGCCATCCTTCTCTTTCATAGTTGGAAAAGGCCATCGTGATAAATTGCCACAGACTGGGTGACTTACAACGACACAAAATTGTCCTCTCACAGCTCTGGAGGCCAGAGTCAGAGGTCAAGGTGTGGGCAGGGCTGCGCTCGCTCTGAGCTCTGGGGAACCTCCCTCGCCTCCTCCGGCTCCTGGTGGCTCCAGATGGTCCTTGGTTTGTGGCTCATCACTCCGACCTCTGCCTTGTCTCCATGCGCCTTCCTCGGTGTCGGGGTCTCCTCCTCTTCGTCTTATGAGGGCGCTGCCATTGGATGTAGGGCCCACTCAGGTCATCCATGATGATCTCATCCCACGGTCCTTCATTACATCGCAAAGACCCTGTTTCCTGATGAGGTCACCTTCCCAGGTTCTGGGACGGCACAGATGTCTGGACAGTTCTGCCCACGACACCATCTTTGCTCAGGTGCGTGCACATGGAACGTGGCTGGGTCCGGGTTCTGAAGATAACCGTGTGCTTTGCCCGAGCCCGGATTCCAGCGCAGCAGCTCTGAACGCCGCCGAAGCTCTGTGCCTGCTGCTCCCAGAGGCCACAGGTGGGAGCATAAGGAAAGGTTTATTGGTTGAGGAGGTGGGAGACCGGATGGTGCCTCAAATCCATCTTCCTCCTAACGCAGAAGTGGGGAGTTCTCGTGCAGCTGAGAGCGGGGTGGGGAGCTTCAGAGAACTGAGAGAGGGATCTGCGATTCTCCAGTCAGACTCCTGGGCGTCAGCAGCTGGTCGAAGCCGCCTTTCCTTCTGCAAAACAAACTCAGAAATTGCCGAGACCCCCTGCTTCACAGAGCCACCACGTTGGCAACTTCTAAGTAAATTGTGAAAACAGGGGGTGCTGGGTTGAAGATTCTGTAAAATAGCTCATAATTGTGTGTTAGTGACGTTCTCTTTCAAGCAAAGCAGAAACGAGCTCTCTTGCGACCTGCGTTATGTTTAAGCTGTTGCTTTGCGCTTGACTATCGGTATTTTTCTCTCTCAAGCACGGTGTACTCACAGGGCTTCTCCTGGAGCTGGCTTGCCCGCCGGCCTTTGGAACGTGACTCACAGGCTTTTGAAATCTTGGACTATAAGCTACATGGCCACCAAAGCCATGGAAACATCTAGCTAAAGCCTACTAGCATACCAGCCCTGGCCAGACAGCTCAGTTGGTTAGAGTGTCGTCCTGATACGTCAAGGTTAGGGGTTCAATCCCTAATCAGGGCACATATAAGAATCAACCAATGGATGCATGAATAAATAGAGCAACAGCTCTCTCGTCTCTCTCTCTCCCTTCCTCTCTCTAAAAAAATAATAAATAATAAACGAAGCCTCTACCTATATCTCCAGACTCCGTGATCTAATAGCTGAGCATGTTTATTGTTCTTGGCGATGGCCTCTGGTGAGCCAGGGCCTGACTCCTGAGCCTGCCTCTCCTGGGTTGGAGAGGGTCAGGGGACATTTAATATGCGGATTCCAATTGAGTGGGTTCAGTGGGGCCTGACAGTTTGCATGTCTAGCAAGTCTCAGGTGGTGGCCACACACGGCCACACACGGCCACACACGGCCACACACGGCCACACACGGCCACAGGGCCACACACGGCCACACACGGCCACACACGGCCACACACGGCCACAGGGCCACACACGGCCACACACGGCCACACACGGCCACACACGGCCCAGGGCCCACGCTGAGCACCAGGGGTCTGGTGGGCATGAGAAACACCCGGCCCGCCCTAGCAGTCCTGGTCCCGGAGGCCCTGTCTCTCCTGGGGGGGGGGGGGGGGGGGGGCGGAGCAGGCAGCAGCCCCTCCTCTGTGCTCAGGCCCAAGGCCCGGACCGGACCGAGACCAGAGCTGGGCCCAGCTGCTCCTGCAGGAAGGCCCAAGTCCTGGGGGCTGAAGGGCACTCCTGCGTTGGGTAAGAATTCCAATTGGGGGGGGCAGGGGGGCTAGAAGGGGTCCATGGAGCGAGGGGACATGCTTAATACTTTCAGCAATCGAGATTTAATTAAAAATAAAAAAAGAATTCCAATAGAGCAAATGACCTTTCGGGAGAAATAGGCACTTTCCCTGCACCCTGCCTCCTCCGACCCTGCCCTCCAAGCCCCTCTCTGGGATGAAGTTCACACTCCTGTACTCAGAGGAGTCCCACCCCCTTCCCGCACCCCGCCCAGCCTGCCGGCTGCCTCTTCCCCCACCTGGTGGGCCAGGCGGGTGAGGGCACAGAGCACAGCTCCCTCCAGCCTGGGGCCAGCAAGGCGACCAGACAGCGGCTGAGACCATCAAAGAACCAGGAAGGGACTGTCGGCTCCCAGAGCCCCGTGTAATGTCCTCGGCTGTGCAAGCTGTCCTTCTTGGGGGGCAGCCCTGAGGAGCATGGCAGAGCCCCCAGGAGGGTGGCTCCTGTGCTGTGTCAACCCTGCGGGGGGGGGGGGGGAAGGGGGGGCCAGGGAGCCTCTGGGAGGGGCTGATCTGAGGGCGACTCTGGATGCAATGACAACCCTTGTTTAGGAAAGGGCGAGGCCGCCTCCCACAGATGGGGGGAGGGGGTGCCTGGAAGAAGACTCCTCAGACAGGAGCTAGCCTGGCCAGGAGACCAAGGGTCAGGACTGAGAGCGAGGGCAGACACCTCCAAACTTGTCTTTGAAGTTTGCGATTGCTCATGCAACTGTGAGAGGAAACCATTTATCATCTTAAAAGAGCCATTATCTCATTTAATATGCCCAACAGTGTCCGCTGTCTACCGCCTCACTCTGGCGTGAAAAGGGATAGCAGGCATCAGCCGTATCTGCAAAACAACGGCAAGTTCTCTGAGAAGAAAGCCGGGCCTGTTTCAGTCCGCAGCCCGCCGGCTTTCCCCACACTCTGCTCCCGCTGGGTACCGGCCCCGCGGGGCCCTGTGAGGTTTGGCTGGCGTCAGCACTGGCCTTTCCGGAATGTCCCCAAGCCAGACCATCGCTGGATGACTGGCTACACCTCCAAGGAGGAAGCGCTATTTTAGGCAAGGGAAAACAGGAGGGTGGGTTCCCGCAAAGGCCGCGGCTGGTTAAGATTCTGATGCCAAAGGACGGACACGGCGCCTCCCCTGGGCCATGGCCCTGCACAGCCAGTCCACCCATTGCTGACCTGGGGGAAGGGGGGGGAGGGAGGGGGAGGGAGGGAGGGGGAGGGAGAGGAAGGGAGAAGGGGAGGGGGAGGGAGGGGAGGGGGAGGGGAGGAAGGGGGGAGGGAGGTCGGAGAAACATGGCGACTGGTGATCAGTGTTCTTTGATATTAGGCAGAACTGGCCCAGAGAGTGACAGTGACAGAGGGAGACCATGTCCACAAAAGGAATCACTTCCGGAGGTAATGAGCGCCCTGTCACAGAGGGATGCAAGCAGAGGCAGGATGAGGCAGTCATCAGAGCAGAGAAATGGACCCTGACCCTGCGGAGTCTAGGATGCCCCGGAGAGACAGGTGGGCCTGGCAGAGAGAGTGATGGGCGTGGACTGTGGCTGTTTCCACGTGTCGTCCTAGCATCCTCGTTCTTTGGGGATGCGCCTCTCCTGCCCACATGGTCACGTTGCCCTGCCACACCTCCCAGGGCTGCTGGGTCCCACAGTCCCAGGAAAGCAGCCGAAAGGACTAGAAGGTGGAGGGAGTCCTGAGGACATGCCCAGAGTCCAAGCCACGAAGCCTGTGGGCGGGGTGGCTGTGGCTCGCAGAGTGCCGGCTGGCATCCCAGGACTAACTGTCCGGCATTTCTCTCAGTGACAGATTTGGGCGGTGGAGGGAGGGAGATAGCGTCCTTTGGAAAGCTCCCGCAGAGCTCCTGACGAGTGGGTGGGTCCTGGGGCGAACGCTCGGGCTGGCAGAGGACACACAGTGACTGCCCAGGATCAGAGCTGTGCCTGCAGGAGGCTCCTGGGGAGGGCCCAGCGATGGACAGTAAATGGTTGTGAACCCAGACACATGGGGCCGAGGCCGCCTGTCACTGCTGGAGCCAAACTCAGCAGAGACCGGGCTGGATCCATCGGAGCGTCTCCTGCCAGCGGGGGGCCTAGGCCCTTTGGACAGGACTAAACTGGCCAGGACTCTAAGCCCAGTTAAAGTCAGCTGCCCCGAAACCAAACCCACAAACTATTGCTTCACAAATGAATTATACCAAGTTGCTGTTTCTTCTTGATTCAGTATCGGAAGATTGTATGTTTCTAGGATTTTATCAATTTTTTCCAGACTGTCTAATTTTTTGGCATATAATTGTTTGAAGTATTTTCTTTATAAAATTTTTATCTTTATTGTTGAAAGTATTACAGATGCCTCTTTGTTGTTGTTTTTCCATTGACCCCCTCCACCCCACACCTGCCCCTCCCAGGCCTTTACCACACTATTGTCTGTGTCCATGGACTATGCACATATGCATATAAGTTCCCCAGTTAATCACTCCCCCCACCACCTCCACCTTCCCTCTGAGATTCCACACTCTGTTCCATGCTTCCATGTCTCTGGATCCACTCCGTTCATCAGTTTATTTTGTTCATTAGATTCCACATATGAGTAAGATCATGTAGTACTTGTCTTTCTCTGACTGACTTATTTCACTTAGCATGATACCCTCCAGGTCCCTCCATGCTGTCTCAAAGGGTACAAGATCCTTCTTTTTTACTGCTGCATAGTATTCCACGGTGTAAATGTACCACAGCTTTTTTATCCACTCATCTGCTGATGGGCACGTGGGCTGTTTCCAGATCTTAGCTATTGTAAGTTGTGCTGCTATGAACACAGGGGTGCATACATTCTTTCTGTTTGGTTTTTCGGGTCTCTTAGATATATTCCTAGAAGTGGGATCACTGGGTCAAATGGCAGTTCCATATTTAATTTTTTGAAGAGACTCCATAATGTTTTCCTTAATGGCTGCACCAGTCTGCATTCCCACCAGCAGTGCACAAGGGTTCCCTTTTCTCCACATCCTCGCCAGCACTTGTCATTTGATAATTTGTTGATGGTGGCCATTCTGACAGGTGTGAGGTAATACCTCATTGTTGTTTTAATTTGCATCTCTCTGATGACCAGTGACTTTGAGCATTTTTTCATATGGCCCTTGGCCATCTGTATACCCACTTTGGAGAAGTGTCTATTTAGGTCCTTTGCCCATTTTTTAATTGGCTTGTTTATCTTCCTTTTATAAAGTTGCATGAGTTCCTTATATATTTTGGATATTAACCCTTTATCAGATGTATCATTGCCAACTATGTTCTCCCATACAGTGGGCTCCATTTAGTTTTGTCGATGGTTTCTTTTGCTGTGCAGAAGCTTTTTATTTTGATGCAGTCCCATTTGTTTATTTTCTCCTTAGTTTCCTTTGCCCTACTCGATGTTTCAGTAAACATATGGCTATGAGAGATGTCTGAGATTTTGCTGCCTATGGTATCTTCCAGGATTTTTATGGCTTTCCAATTTACATTTAAGTCTTTTATCCATTTTGAGTTTATTCTTGTGTATGGTGTAAGTTGGTGATCTAGTTTCATTTTTTTTCATATCTGTCTAATTTTCAAACACCATTTATTGAAGAGACTGTCTTGACTCCATTGTATGCTTTTGCCTCCTTTCTTCAAACAAATTCTCTATTCCTTTCTCATATTCTTCTCCTTCTGGAATCACAATGATGCAAATATCGTTTCATGTTGTCCCAAAGCTCCCATAGACTTTCCTACTGCTTTTAAATTATTGTTCCTTTTGCAGCCGCACCCTTTGGAGACAGACACAAACGGTGGATCGCATGGGTGTTTTTTTCTAACTTGTCTTCTAATTGGCTAATCCAGTCCTCCGCTTCTTCTAGTCCACTCTCGAACCCTCCCCAGGTGTTCTTTATTTCAGCTATGTCATTCCTCATTTCCAAATGATTCTTATTTATTCTTTCAACCTCTTTTCATGATGGTATACCTCAAGTTGCTTGTAGTTCTTACAGAGTTTTTTGAGCACCCTTATTACCATTACTTTGAATTCATTTTTAAAAAATATGTTTTTATTGATTTCAGATAGGAATGGAGAGAGAAATAGAAACATCAATGATGAGAGGAAATCATTGATTGGCTGCCTTCTGCACACCCCCTACTAGGGATAGCATGTGCCCTTGACCAGAATTGAACCTGGGACCCTTCAGTCTGCAAGCTGATGCTCTATCCACTGAGCCAAACCGGTCAGGGCCTGAATTCTTTATCTTACAAATTGCTTGCCTCTATTTAATTTAGTTCCTTTTATGGCAGTTCCTCCTTTTCTTTCATTTGGGGGTTATTTCTTTGTCTCCCATTTTTGCTATCCCTTTGTTTTTGGTTTTATGTATTAGATCAAACTGCTACGCCTCCCAGACTTTGTCAGGTGGTCTTATGTAGCAGGTGTTTTGTGGGGCCCAAGGTGCAGTCTCTTCGATCTCCTGAGCTGAGTGCTCTAGGAAAGCCCCTTGTTTGAGTTTTTTGGGTTCTCCTGTCGTAATTGGGTCATGAATGTTATTTTTCGGTTTGTGGATGGAGTCTCCTCTCACCCTGGCTGGCTACGTGGCTCATCCTCGAGCATGTCGTTCGTGCAAGCTGTTGTGGAAGTGCTGACCAAACAGAACAAAATAAACACAACAAAACACAAAACAAAAAAACATACACAAAATCCCTACAGCACCACCAAAAGCAACCACCTGAGAAGAGAGAATTAGAAAAAGAAAGCAAGAATGATAGGAAAAATATGAGAAAACAAAACGAACAAACAAAAAAACACAAACAAAACAAAAAAATAAAAGGTGGGGGGAGGAATATGTAGGTGCAGAATTGAAATAAAGAAAATAAGAATAAAGAGTTAGGGGAATAGGGGAAGGAAAACAGTTTAAAATTAAAGGAGGAAGAAAATAAAATAAATTTCAAAGGAAAATAGAGGAGAAAGCAGATAGACCTAAAATAAGAAAAGGAAAAAAGGTGAGAAAGCAGATGAAAAAGAAAAAAAGGAAAAAAACTGAGTAGTGGAAAAAAAGAAACATTGATTAGGAAAAGGGAAGAGAAAATTAGAATATGAACAAAAGAATAGACACTAAAATAATAACAAATCAATAAAGCAGATAGATAAAGAAGGTGAGTGTAAAAAGGAAAAAAAAGAAATAAAAGAGAAAAAGTTCTTTGAAAGAAAAAGAAGCTAAGCACTGCCAGGAACTGTCCTCCTCCGACTTCCAGCAGCCTGCTGCAGCTCCGTGAGCGTGTCCGTCTCCCAAGGGTGGGGCTGCCAGCCGGAGGGCCCAGTTTGCCCTGTAAAGTAGGTTTGTTAGCAGCATGGGCTCAGGGCTGGGTCCGCCAACTGCCCCTGGCTCCCTGGGCTCCGCCTCTGCTGCTTGTGCCTGCCAGCCAGCTGCCCACCTGAATCACTCAGAAGTCTGTTTCTGGAAGGGCCTGGGGCAGGGGGGGGGGGGGGGGGGGGATGCTGCAGCTTTCAGGGAGCGTGGTGGGTGCGCTTCCCTGTCCCAGAGCTGCTCCTCTGCGTGGCCCAGAAGATCACTCTGCCCCCGGCTGGGCAGAGGTCCTGTGGAGACCTGGAGCTTCTATCAGCTCCTGTGCCGGGAAAGGACCAGTCACTGCAGCTCCCTGAGACTGTTCAGACCAGTAAGCTGGACTCCGCTTTGTTTCTTCTACAGAGGCACCAAAGCAGGGGTGGCAGGCAGGGCTCCGAGGTGGGATGGCCTGTGTCACCGGGCAGGGTCTTTTCTTCTCCTGCCCTGCAGCTGGGGATGGCTAGCTCCTCTAGGAAAATGGCTGTTGCGGTTTGGGGGCATGGCTAAATGCAGGACTCCTGGCTGCTGCTTTCCCACCTCTCCCCACAGTGCTTCCCACCCAGCCTCTCCTTAGGTGCCTCAAGTCCGTGTCTCCCTCCTTGCACCAAAGCCTTGGGTGATTAGCTGCAAATGAAAACTACTGTGCTCTATGGTTTTGTGTTGTTTTTTTTTGGGGGGGGGGGGGCGGCGGGGAAGGGTGTTTAAACCAACAAAACTGTGGCTTTGAAACGGAATTTTTGGACTGGAACCCGGATTCTTTGTCCACCGGAATCGAAGAATCAATCCACGGACAGAAAGTGGAATAGCAAAGGTGGAGATTTACTGAAGAACAAGTACAGACCCCCACGTCGGGAGGGGAAAGAGTCCCACAGAATGGACTCCCACGTGGGGAGGGGGAAAGGGTCCCCCTGAGTCCCTTTTCCCTGCGGCTTACAAAGGCTGCAGATCCCGGTGCCCTGACATCCCCTCTGACTGGCCACTACTCCCTTGGACTGGTTACCATAGCAACTCCTGAGGTCAAAGGTTGAACCTCACAAGGGACATGTGAGGTTCTTCCCCTCCTTCCTTATTGTTTTCCTATTCCCTTTGGGGTTTCTCCTTCTCCTTCTGGATGAGGGGCTCCTTCATTTTGTAAACATAGATATTCTGCTGTTCCCAGCTCCCTCATTCCATGGAAATGCACCTGTTGCAGCTCTTCATTCCCCCATTCTATGGAGATAGACCTGCTGCTGCTCTGCAGCCCTGTGCTTCCTCCACGGTCCCCTTGATTTCCAAAATTTCCTAAAACCCGTCTTTTTTCACCCCAAAAAATTCCTGTTTCAGCTTTCTCTCCGACCAGCTCTGGTCTACCGATTCCAGGCTCCGCAGCCCTGACGCCTTTCACGGCTGGATGTTACGTGGGCCACTGGTCCCGGCTCTGGTGCTCTGCGGTGTGGAGCCCAGCCGGGGTTCCAGGCCCCTGTCTTCTGAGGGAACAGCCCCCCACTAGCCGGGAGCTGCTCCTCACTCCCTGCCTGCCTGCCAGCCCGGGAAGATGGGTCCCTCCTCAAGACCTCGCCCTTCCTACCAGTCTCCAGGTGTTTTCTGTCCTCCCTTCAGATGTCTCCTCCTCGGCGGGATCTCAGTTGGTAATTCTAGGTGTATGCTCCCCACTCTAGTTTTATTTCCAGTCTGGGCCTGGAAGGAGGTGCAGGAAATGCCTGCTTATTCGGCCACCATTTTTCCGGATCTCGGAAGTGAAGTATTTTCTTATAATACTTTATATTTCTGTGGTTTCAGTTGTTGATTCTCATTTTACTTATTTGGGTTCTTTGTCTTTTTTCTTTATAGGTTTGGTTAAAGTTTTATAAATTTTATCTTTTCAAAGAACTAGCTCTTGATTTCATTCATCTTTTTTATTCTTTTCAGCCTATTTTATTTCCACTCTGGTCTTTATTATTTACTTCCTTCTACTCACTTTGGGCTACTTTTTTAGGTGTAAAGTTAGATGTTTATTTAAGATTTTTCTTTTTTCTTAAGGTAGTCTGTATTGCTGTGAATTTTCCTCTTGGAACTGATTTGATTGTATCCCATAGATTTTGGTCATTGTTGAAGCAGAGTAATGATCCCTCCTCTAGAAAAACTGCTGTTTGAAATTCTCTGCTATTTTTAGATAGTCCCTTGCTCTGTAAGTCAACTATGTTATTTTTAGACCGTCTCTTATTCTGTAAAAATAACTTTGTTTTTTAGCTTAAATAATAGAAAAGATAAACTTAACTGTCTGACCTTGCAAGCTAGCCATCTAAAGGGGCTGATATGCTGATACTGATAATAATTCCCTATTCTCATGCCAAGTGTTTGTTCATTATGTATCCAAGGTTACAGGTGTCTGTATAGATATGATACGTACTCAAAGTTACAAGCTGTCTACAAAATAACTTACACAAAGACCTAGAAGGATATAAAAAGGGAATACTTCCTGTGTTTGTTCAGAATTTGACAGAGATATTCTGCTCTGAACCTGCGCGCAATAAATGACTCCTAATTAATTGGCTTGTTAAGGCGTCTTATATCTAGCTCGTTGATTGACAATACAACATTGCATTTTCATTTTCATTTGTCTCAAGGTATCCTTTAATTTCTTTCTTGATCTTATTGTTAAGCCATTCACTCTTTATTACCCTGTTCCTTAGCCTACATGTGTTTGTGTGTTTTCAGTTTTCTTTTTGTAATTGATTTCCAGTTCTACTAGTATACCATTGTGGTCTGAGAAGATGCTTAATATGATTTCAATCTTCTTAAATTTATTGAGATTTGTTTTGAGTCCTAACATGTGGTCTGCCCTAGAAAATATTTCATGTACATTTGAAAATAATGTATATTCTGATGCTTTCAGATAAAATGCTCTAAAAACATCAATTAAACCCATGGATCCAATGTTAGTTAAAGCTGTTGTTGCTTGGTTGATTTTCTGTCTGGAAGATTTATCCATTGGTGTAAATGGGGGTGTCAAAATCCCCTATGACTATATTACCTTTGATCTCTCCCTTTATGTCTGTTGATATTATCTTTATACATTTAGGTGCTCCTATGTTGCATGTATAAATCTGTACAAGGGCTATATTGAATTGATCCCTTTGTCATTATGAAATATCCTTCTTTATCTCTTAATTATAGCCTTTTTAAAAGTCTATTATGTCTCATAAGTATTGCTACTTTAGCTTTTTTCTCCTTTCCATTTCCATAAAATATCCCTTTTCATCCCTTTACTTTCAGTTTGTGTGTGTGTGTGTGTGTTTATCTGAAGTGGATCCCTTGTAGACAGAATCTGTATGGGTCTTATTTTCTTATCCATCCAGATACCCTATGTCTTTTTTATGTATTGATTTTTAGAAAGAGAGAAGAAGGGGGAGGGAAAGAGAGAGAAACATCAATGTGAAAGCAAAATATTGATCAGCTGCCTCCTGCCCACCCCCTATTGGGGATTGAGCCTGCAACCCAGGCATGTGCTGTGATTGGGAATCAACTGGCAACCTTTCGGTGCACAGGATGACACCAATCAACCAACCCATACTGGCCAGGGCTGTCTTTTTATCAGAGCATTTAAGCTGTTTACATTTAAAGTAATACCTGGATATTTCCATTTTGTTATTTACATTGATGTGTTTTCCCCCTTTATTCTTTTTTTTTATAATATATATTTTTATTGATTTCAAAGAGGAAGGGAGAGGGAAAGAGAGAGAGAAACATCAGTGATGACACAGAATCATTGATTGGCTGTCTTCCTGCACGCCCCCTGCTGGGGATCCAGCTCGAAAGAATTGAACCTGGAACCCTTCAGTCAGCAGGCTGATGCTCTATTGACTGAGGCAAATCCACGAGGGCCCTTTATTCTTTTTAAAGAAATCCCTTTAAAATTTCTTGTAATTCTTGTTTGATGGTAATAAATCCTTTCACCTTTTTTTTTTTCTGGGAAGCTCTTTATCTCTCCCTCAATTTT
Source organism: Cnephaeus nilssonii (assembly GCF_951640355.1). Taxonomy (NCBI): domain Eukaryota; kingdom Metazoa; phylum Chordata; class Mammalia; order Chiroptera; family Vespertilionidae; genus Cnephaeus; species Cnephaeus nilssonii. The sequence goes on from NC_137090.1 coordinate 50,842,823, forward strand.
ATTTATTTTTATTTCTTTATTTTTTTAATCCTCACCCAAGGATATTTTTTTCCATTAATTTTTACTTTTCTTTTTTAGAGAGAGAGAGAGAGAGAGAGAGAGAGAGAGAGAGAGAGAGAGAGAGGAAATTTGATGTGAGAGAGACACATTGATTGTTGCCTCCCACACCTGCCCCAACTGGGGCTGGGATTGAACCTGCAACCCAGGTATGTACCTTTGACCAGAAATCAAACCTGTGACCCTTCGGTAAACAGGCCTACACTCTAACCACTGAGCAACACTGGCCAGGGCTCTCCCTTAATCTTAAGTGATAGTCTTGCTGGGTAGGGTAGTTTTGGTTGTAGGTACTTGCTTTTGGTCATTTTGAATATTTTGTGCCAGTCCCCAAACGATGTCCTGCATCGTTTCTGTTGAGAAATCAGCTGACAGTGTTGTGGGAGCTCCCTTGTAGATAACTAACTGCCCTGCTCTTGTTGCTTCTAAGATTGTTTGTCTCTACCCTTTGCCATTTTAATTATGATGTGTCTTGGTGTGGGCCTCTTTGGGTTCATCTTGTTTGAGAGTCTCTTGCTCTCTGGACTTACATGTCTATTTCCTTCACCAGGTTAGGGAAGTTTTCCGTCATTATTTCTTCAATAGGTTCTCAATTCCTTTCTCTCTCTGATACCCCTATGATTTGAATGTTAGTATGCTTGATATTGTCCAAGAAGCCCCTTAAACTAGCTTCATTTTTTAAAATAGTTTTATTTATTTGTTTGTTTGTTTATTTTGCTGTTGTGATTGGGTATTTTCTGCTACCTTGCCCTCCAAATTGCTGGTTTCATCTAATCTGTTGATTCCTTCTTGTGTAGTCTTCATTTCAAATTCTGTATTCTTCATTTCTGATTGGTTCTTTTATATGGTTTCTATGTTTTCTAATGTTTACCATCTCTTTGTTGAAGTTCTCACTAACTTCCTTGAGCATTCTTAAAACCAGTGTTTTGAACTCTATCTGGTAAATTGCTTTTATTTAGTGTTTTTCCCCCTCAAATTTTGTCCTGTTTTTTTTTTTCATTTGGGACGCATTTCTTTGCCTCCTCCCTTTGGCCGTCCCTCTGTTGTTTTATGTGTTAGGTAGATCTGCTACATCTCCAAGTCTTGTCTAGTAGGTGTCCTGTGGAACCAGGGGCTCAACCTCCCTAATCACCTGAGCTTGGTGCCCAGAGATGTACCCTGTGTGGGTCACGTGCGTCCTCCTGTGTAGCTGAGCCTTGGTTGGGTGTTTTGAGGCCAGTGGTGGGACTGACCCTCAGGCTGACTGGCTGTAAGGGTTAGCCATTCCTGTGGCTTGTAGAACTGCTGTGCAGAGGTCTGACCTCGTGGGCCAGGCGTTGTGCGTGGAGCGCTGGTGCCTGCTCACACCACGCGTTTAGTGTGCCGTTTGCGGAGCTGTGCTCTCTGTGGCCTGAGCCCAGCCAGTAGGTGGATGGTTCCGGGCCTCTTGGGAGGCGCTCTGGTGCGGGCTAGTGGCAGGTGCTGGCTGTGCCTGGCCCAGGCTACCTGTTAGAAGCAGAAAGCACTTTGTGGTTGGTAGCTGCCTGCGCTGGGCCTGTATATGGTCACACTGTTAACCAAGGCTGGCCTCCGGCAGCACTGGGCACGGGGCAGGTCAGCAAAGGCACTAGGCAACCTGTGAGAACCTTGGCTGGTGCTCAGGAAGTCACCGAGGTGTGGTGAGCGGTGTCATCAGGTTAAAGCAGATGGTGATTGGCCACCAAGGCTGATACCTCGGCCACTCGGCACACGTCTCAGGGTACACTGAACAGCCGCCAGCGGCCTGCGGACTCTGCAGCGGAGCCAGCTCTCAGAGATTCGCCAAGGTGGCGTCAGTGGAGGGCACCACGCAAATGTAGGTTTGGATTTGGCCGTGTGGAGGGCGAGCCCAGCACGGAACGGGGGCTTGCCCACAGTCTGCTTGGGTGAGAGCTCATCGTGGAGAACGGTGCACCCCACCCTGAAGCCACACAACTCGGTTTCTCTCTGTATGTATCTGGCACCCAAGCTCGACCAGAACTAGAGAGTTTTGTTTTTTGTTTAAATATATTTTTACTGATTTCAGACAGGAAGGGAGAGGGAGAGAGATAGAAACATCCATGATGAGAACTAATCATCGATTGGCTGCCTCCTGCACGCCCCACACTGGGGACTGAGCCCACAACCCAGGCATGTGCCTGACCAGGAATTGAACTGTGACCTCCTGGTTCATAGGTCGCTGCTCAACCACTGAGCCACGCCAGCCGGGCAGTACCAGAGAGTTTTTATTTTTTATTTTTTTTATTTTATTGATTTTTTACAGAGAGGAAGAGAGAGGGATAGAGAGTTAGAAACATCAATGAGAGAGAAACATCGATCAGCTGCCTCTTGCACACCCCCTACTGGGGATGTGCCCGCAACCAAGGTACATGCCCTTGACCGGAATCGAACCTGGGACCCTTCAGTCCGCAGGCCGACGCTCTATCCACTGAGCCAAACCGGTTTCGGCAGTACCAGAGAGTTTTAGAGTGGCTGCTGACTGGCGCCTGAGGGGGGGCAGAGCATTCGAGATTGCACCTCCTGACATGAGGCATTGAGAGGGACACCATCACTCCTGTGGAAATGTTCCACGTAGCCTCACTCTCATCACGAGAAAACATCAGGCAAACCCAAATTGAGCAACATTTTACAAAATACCTGACTAGTACTCTCCAGAGGTGTCAAGGTCATGAAACAGGGAACGACTGAGGAGCTATTATGATTGGAAAAGACCAGGGAGATAGGACATTTGAAGGCTTTGTGAGCTCTGGAACAGAAAAAGAACGTGGTACAGGGTCAGCAAACCACTGTCTGTGGACCAGATCTGGCACTCTGCTTTTGTTAATAAAGTTTTATTGGCACACAGCCAACCCAGAGTTGAGTGATTGCAACAAAGACCATATTGGTGGCAAAGCTGAAAATATTTACTATCTGATCCTTTGCCTACTTTTGCATTACAGGAAAAAATCTGGTGACGTCTGAATAAAGTCTGTAGTTTAGTTAATAAGATTTTAACAATGTTGATTGCTTAGTTTTGCAAATTGGCCCCGTGGTTCTATAAGATATAAATGTTAGGTAAAACTCTCTGCACTATCTTTGCAATTCTTCTATAAATCTAAAATGATTTCAAAGTTTTAAAATGTTTTAATGAAGAGGAAAAGAAGCCCGAAGCGGGGGCGGAGAGGCGTGGGCAGAGGCAGCCTTGCTGACACAGGCCCTCACGGCGACGGGGTTTTAGGCACGAGGAGCCCGCTCCCAACTCCTGGGCACAGAGCACGTCGTCCAGGCGGAGGGCGCACAGGCCCTGGGCCAGGCCTGCCCCTCGCGTGTGGGTGGGGGTGGGAGGGCCCCGCCGCGGCTTTCTCTGTGTCTCCCTCCTCCCCTGGATGTCCTCTGTGGTGTCTCTTCCTCTCCTGCCTCTCTGGTTCCGTGTACCTCTGTCTCTGGGTGTCCCTCTGGTCTCTCCCTGACCTTCTCCATCTCTCTGGTCGGTGTCCCTGTGCCTCGCCCTTGGTCTCTGTGTGTCTCTGCCTCTCTGTTTATCCCTCTCTCTTTCAGCGCATCCCCTGTCTGTCTCTCCCTGCCACCCCGTTGCGTTCTCTCGCCCTGTGTGTCTTGTGAGTCTGAGTTTCTTCCCGCCCCGTTTCCATTGTCTCCCAGTCTGTGCCTTCCTGTGTCTTGCTGTCTCTGTGACTCCCTTGTCTCACCTCTCTGCCTTCTCCTCAACACCCCCAGCATCCTTGTCCCCAAGGCACCAGACCTCTGCCTCCATCCTCCCGTCTCCTCTCTCTCCTCTCCCTCTCTCTCTCTCTCTCTCTCTCTCTCTCTCTCTCTCTCTCTCTCTCTCTCTCTCTCTCTCTTTCTCTATCCCCCCTCTACTGCCATCCTCATGTCTCCTCCCACTCTGCCCTCCTGCCTCCCTTATAAGATAAGGACCCTGTGGTGACACTGGGCCCACCTAGCTAACCCAGCATAACCTCCCCGCTCTGGATTCTTACCTTAATTACACTTGCAAACTCCCCTTGGTCTTGTGAGGTAACGAAGTCCTAGGCTCCAGGGTGCAGGGTGTGGATGTCTTTCGGGAAGAGGGGCCGTGGTTCAGCCTCCCAGACTGATCATCCACTAAAGTCAGACATCTTGCCCTGACCGGTGTGGCTCAGTGGATAGTGTCGGCCTGCCGACTCAAGGGTCCCAGGTTTGATTCCAGTCAAGGGCATGTACCTTGGTTGCAGGCACATTCCCAGTAGGGGGTGTGCAGGAGGCAGCTGATCGATGTTTCTAACCCTCTATCCCTCTCCCTTCCTCTCTGTAAAAAAATCAATAAAATATATTTAAAATAAAATAAAATAAAGTCAGACATCTTGCACACAAAACTCGTGCCCCACCTCTGGCCTCACATGCCCCTTCCAGGAAGGAAGTGAAGAAGAGCCAGCACCTGTCAGAGGAGGAAACCCCCCGCACGCCTTGGCAGCCCTGTGTCTCTGTGCCTCTGTGCACACCAGGCAGCCCTGGTTTCCACGGGTCTCACGGGTCAGAGCTCTGCTCGTTGGCATTGCATTTCGTCAACGCTTTTCTGCATCGATGGAGGTGAGCTGTAACCCCCTCTCTTCTGTCAGTGGGTGATCACACTGATTGGTTTTCATGGGTTGAGCCATCCTTGCATCCAGAGGTGAGGCGCACTGGGCGGGGTGTGCGGCCCGTGCTGCGCTGCGGCCACTTGCCTGAGGGTTTCCATGGCGGCGCTCACAGGGACAGTGGCTCGCCTGACCTTGGTCTACGAGGAATGCTGGCCCTTCGAAAGAGAAGGTGTTCCCTCCTCGACAATGTTTGGAAGAATCTGAGAAGAACTTGTTTTCTTTCAGTGTTTGTGGAATGTACCAGTGAAGCCATCTGGTCCTGGGCTTTTCTTTGTTGGGAGGTTTTGGATTACTGATTTATCTCCTTACTAAAGATGCATGGCACCAGAATTTGAAGCCAGACCTACACACCTCCACCGTCTCAAGTACCCATAGTAGAGGTTTCATGAGTATGTTTATCCTGCGCGTGCACACATGGGTAATAAGGTGAAGAGGAGATATTTTCTGTTTTGGACAAAACTCCATTAGACTGTGTGATATAAGGGTGGAGACTGTCTTATTCATTGTTTTAATCCTAGTATTAGTACTCATTGACTACATGCCCATAAAGAAAGCCAGTTTCCTCAGCACTTTATACTAAACTAGAGGCCCAGTGCACGAAATTCATGCAGGGGGTGTGTCCCTCAGCCCAGCCTGCACCCTCTCCAATCTGGGACCCCTCGAGGGATGTCCGACTGCCCATTTAGGCCCGATCCCTAAAAGGGCAGTCGGACATCCCCCTCACAATCCAGGACTGCTGGCTCCCAACCGCTCACCTGCCTGCCTGCCTGATTGCCCCTAACCGCTTCTGCCTGCCAGCCTGATCACCCCCTAACCACTCCCCTGCTAGCCTGATCGATGCCCAACTGCTCCCCTGCTGGCCTGATTGCCCCTAACTGCGCTCCCCTGCCAGGCTGGTCACCCCTAACTGTCCTCCCCTACAGGCCTGGTCGCCCCCAACTGCCCTTCCCTGCTGGCCCAGTAACCCCTAACTGCCCTCCCTTGCCAGCCTGATCGCTCCTAACTGCCCTCCCCTGCTGGCCTGGTCCCTCCCAACTGCCCTCCCCTGCAGGCCTGGTTCCTCCCAACTGCCCACCCCTGTAGGACTGGGTCCCCCCGCAACTGTCCTCCCCTGCAGGCCTGGTGACCCCCAACTGCCCTCCTCTGCCAGCCTGGTCACCCCTAACTGCCCTCCCCTGCCGGCCATCTTGTGGTGGCCATCTTGTGTCCACATGGGGGCAGCCATCTTTGACCACATGGGGGCGGCCATCTTGTACGTTGGAGTGATGGTCAATTTGCATATTACTCTTTTATTACATAGGATTGTGCACCCTTCCCATTACTTACGGGAACCCCTTTGCTATATGCTTTAGTTCAGGTTCTGCCTAAAGGAGAGCCGGCCCTGGGTGCAGGCAGCTTATTTGAAAGAAGGGTGACTCCAGGGAAGGAATGGGAAGTGAGGTGCATTCTTAATGAGTGAGCAGCCAGGGCGGTTCCGCTGGGGACACTGGGAACTGTGTGTCTCTTGACAATGGAAAGGCCATGGATTCACCAGTGCTCACTCCTCCGGTGAGGGCTGTCCCAGGGGCACTGACTGCCCGCTGGGGCGTGGGGAGGGGGGTTGCTAAGGAAAAGAAAAGAGAGAGGCCTGGGCCCTTGACTCTGTTTGGTGATCTACCGCTGCAAACACACCACCCAACATAGCGAAATGCCAGGAGTCGCTGTTACTGTCTCTCTGGCTCAGCGCCGGCTGGCACAGCTGGGCCACTCTGGTCCAGGGTCTCTGCTGCGTTACAGTCGGTGGTGGCTGGAGCTGAGGGTCTCAAGGCTTCTTCCCGCATCTGCCTGGTGGCTGGTGCTGGCTGTCAGCTCGAACACCTCTTCATGGCACCCAGCTGCTAATTTTGTTAACATTTTGTGTCTTTTTAAATGTTTTCTTCAGCCATCCCAGAGCTTAAACAGAGTTACTAGATGTAGGCTGGGCTATGCCAGGAGCAGAAGGGGGCGGAGCTGGGGAGAGTGGCTGAGCCTCATGGACCAGCCCCCAGGCCTGAGGACCAGGAGGAGAGTCCTGCATGGAGGAGTCGAGAGGGGGAGGGGCATGGGTGGGTCTCCGGGTTCCAAGAGGAAGGGATCAAAGCCCCCAGGGGGTCAGGACAAGCCAGTCCCCTGGGTTTGCCTCTCCCAGGAGGCCCTTCAAGTTTTCCAGAGGGTGCTTTACCCCCAGGACCGTGATGGGCATGGCTTTCTCTTCCTTCCATTCTGGCCCATTCATTCATTCACTTACTCACTCACTCATTCATTCACTCGACTGTTGTTTTCTTTAAGTTGATTTGAGAGAGAGAGGGCGAGAAACCGAGAAAAACATCCATTTGAGAGAAACATTGATTGGCTGCCTCCTGCCTCAATTCCCAACTGGGGATTGAGCCTGAAACCTGGTTTTGTGCCCTGGCCCAGAATGGAGCTGGTGACCTGTTGGTGAATGGGACAACACGCAACTACTGAGCCACACTGGCCAGGACTATTTTTATTTTTTATTTTATTACTTTTTAAAAATATATATTTATTGATTGATTTTTAGAGAGAATGGAAGGGAGAGAGAGAGAAGCACCGACAGGAGAAACATGGGTCAGTTGCCTCCCACACGCACCCCAATCAGGACTGAACCCACAACCCAAGGTGTGTGCCCTGACGGAATCAAACCACAACCTTTATGGCATATGGGATGCCACGCCCACCGAGCCACCTGGCCAGGTCCTGTGTGGCCCCTTTAAATACACCCTTGATCCTTGGGAAGCCCCATCCAGGGCCAACCAGCGACATAGGTCCCTAAACACAGGCAGCCCTGGTTTTTGTCACTCTGTGAGGCTGGTTGATTGGTTTGCACGTCTGTTTATTTACCCATCCCGCAGGCACGCCTAGGCACCAACCAGCCCCTGTGCCGATGCAGCTGAGAAAGGCAGGCTATGACCTCGAAGACACTGAGTCACCCCGGGGGCCGGGTGTGCACAGGTCGTGGTGACAGCAGGCCAAGGGCAGGAGGGGCCGGCTCCGGCTGCTCCCCTCCAGCAAGCGCTCTGGCACACCTTGTTCTCCTGTTTCACCAGCCCCTTCGCTCCTGGGTGGATAACATCTGAGATTTTAGTTCCAGATTTAATCTTCAGATGCACTTAGACATAACGTTGCGTTAGCTCTTTGCTCACCACTCTTTCTCGTGTTCCATTCAGTGGATTACATTTTCTTCTTGCTTGAGCACATCAGTTAATATTTTCAAGAATCATTGTTTTCAACAAGTTATTTTTATTTTATTACATTTTATTACATCTTAACCGTGTCTTCAGGATGTGTTTGATTCTCACACTGGTTGGGCATGGATTCTTCCCGCTTCTAGTACTGCATTCTTTTGCAAATCGTCTGGGTTTTGCCTGGTGAGATTTTAGACTTCCATCCCGTGTGCTGTCAAGTAGTGGGTCTCTTTTCATTCACCCTGCTGGCACAGGCCATCTCTCTTAACCAGCATTCTGGGGCCTTTGCATCTCAATTCTGGGAAATCCCTGCCCTGCATGCTGGTCTCCTTCAGACTAAGAAACAGAGTGTCCTCCGCATATTTTTTTTTTGTACTTTCCATCTTTTGGTCTGCTGTGACCTTCGTGGCAGAGTTCAGGAGGGGCCGACGCACAAATGAAAATGCTGTACAAGAAATATGAATTTGGAAGGCATTGGGGGGCCAGGTGGAGACCTCTTTCGTGAAGAGGCTCACTGAGTTCTGGCCTAGTCTGCTTTTTATTTACTTGAATACACATTTTCCCTTTAGCAATGCATACAGGCAGATCAAAGGTAAAGTTTGGTAAACAATGTAAAGATTATCAGACCAGGAAATTGCCTCGAGCCATTGTGCCCACAGCAGGGCAGTTTTGTGCTGATTTGCAGCCCTGCTGAATATCAAAGTCCATTGGCCTTCCAATGTCTCTTTTGCACTTTTATGCTAATTGCTGTTTGCTTTAGCCTGCATCGTCCTTTTGTGCTGCATCCAATAAGCCGTCAGCTCTGCTCCCCAATCACGCACTTGCTCTGCAGGCCTGGCCATTGCTGCTGTGCAGCCCAGTGAGTGGTTTCCCCCAATGACCAGATTCTAATTTTCCAAATTCTCTAGTCAGCCTTTCTGAGGATCAATATCACAGCATATTTGTTCTAAATTCTTTTCTGGTTACATTAACACCCTTTCCTTGGCTGTCAGTTCTCTTGGTTAGGAGTTTGGTGCCCATCATTCACGGGGCTCATCTTGGTGTCTGAGGTGCGTTTAGCTACAAGTGTCACATCTGTTTCCCACATCCTGCCCCTCAGAGGAGTAGACCAGGCCTAAGGCTCTGTGCTTGGGGCTCTCCGCTGTCTCTGGGGTCACAGCCACTGGGACACTGTCTGTCTCCTCAACCCTAGAACCCACACTCCCCCATCTTCACCCTCCAAAACAGATACCTGTGTTCTTTCTTGGGCCAGGGGTGCGTGTGCATGCGTGTGTATGCGCATGTGTGTGCACGTGTGTGTATGTGTGTGTGTGTGCACATGCAGCATGTGCATATGCGCATGTGCTGTGGAAAAAGACTCACCTCACCTGGTGGCTCCTGCTGAAGTACCCCACACAGGTATCCTTCCAGGCACCCAGGGCACTCACTTCAGTTCCCTCCCCCGCTCCAGGGCCTCTGCTCCCTCCCACAACTCTCCATCCCCGGGGCATGGGCCTTCCAGCTTTAAGGCATCGCACTGGTCTGGCCGCGTGGGCAGCGGGAGGCTGCGGTGACAGCCCACCTGACCCGTCCCATGCGCCTCTGGGCTGCTCACTCTGCAGCCTCAGGCAGCTCTGAGTGACAGAGGCATGTAGAGTCAGACCCAGCCTGGGCTCCCCTGCTCAGCTTCAATGTTCTTCACAAAGTTACGATGAGCTGGTTTTCACCTCACCTCATGGTGATGTAAGAAGGTCAGTGACGGGATAACGTGTCGGCACATGCTCAGTAAACAGGGGTCCTTCCCCTGCTTCCATCCATTCACTGTGCCTGTCCTGAGCCTGGGGTGCAGTGGTGGCTCAGGCAGCAGGCGCTGAGGGGCAACCGGGAGCTGGCTGGGAAGCTGTGAGGACTCTGGGGTGGGAGGGAGGCCAGTGGGGGGCTCTGCGAAGAGGAAAGGGGTGCTGTGGGCTGGGTAGGTGTGTGGGAGTACAGGGGAGGCCGAGTGTGGGATGTTGGAGCAGATGGTGGCATGCCTCGTTTAGGGTGGGCAGTCAGGGACTAAATGCCCGTGGGGCCAGAGATGACAGGACCGTGTGCACGCCTGGGCCATGGAGGGGTGGCGACAAGTCTCCTGGCAACAGTGAGGGGACATTGATGCCAAATTGATGCCATTGTTTAGCATTGCTCAGCCAGGACCGCCACCAGCACCCAGGCCGGGCTCCCACACTCGCAAAGGAGGGTTATAAAGGGTCCCTGAAAACACTGTCCGCCAGCAAAGTGTGTGCGAGGCTGCGGGGGCACCTGCGGTCTGCACGGAGTGCCTGGTGAAGGAGGGAGACAGGAAGCGTGGCTGGGACCCCACAGCAGTGAGGCCTCCGTGGGAACAGGGACCCAGGAGGTCTTCAGTCCCGCATTCTCCCACATATTTGCTAGTTTAGGTGGGAGTTAAGGCTGATGTGATTCATCCATTAACTCAGCCATCATTAGCTCCGGTCCCCTCTGCACGCAGTCCAGGCCCTGCCCACAGAACGCACAGGGGGTCACAAAGAGATGCTAGTAGCTGGGAACACCAGCTTGGGACCCTAACACAAGCAGGTCTGGTCCAGGAGCTCCAGGGGGTGGCGGTCAGCCAGAATTGGTCGTCTGGCGCCATCCAGTGGCCATGAATGTGAACTGCAGCTGCCCTACTTTTCAAAAAAGAAAAAGAATTGGGGTGAAAACCCTGCTTGTATCACAGGCTGCATCCCTACGTGCGCTGCTCTCCCGGCTTCTAGCTTGTAAACACTATGATCATTTCTTGCCTCCGTTGGGATCCAGCCTATGGATCCAAGCCAGTTTTGCTGAATCTAATCAAGGATTAAAAATAGAATACAAATCCATTCAAATTGCCAAAAGGCCGAGGTATTTGCAGGACAGGTGATCTGGTCTCTATTCCCACGCATATCCTTCAGAGCCATTTCATAACAGCCCAGCTTAGTCTGTGAGGAGCGCAGCTTTGTGGCTCAGGCTGGCCTCGCCCTCTGGAGGCCCAGCCCCTGGACTGGGCAGCTCTGGATAAAAATCTGCAAATGCCGCTGCTGACACAGCAACGGTGCAGGGCTTGGGGGACAGAGCCTGGCTCCCCAGAAGGTCAGAGGTCGGGGCTGGTACAGAAAGCCTTCCAGAAACAGAAGCAAGTGCGTGTGCCAAGCAAGGAGTTCAGGGAGGGGGGCGGCTGTGGAGGGTCCTCCTCGCGGGCGAAGGGGCCTCCCCCTTATCTTCAGTGCAACGGGGAGCAGCCTGGGTCTGCACCGCCTGCCAGCTCAGAGGCAGGGGGACTTCTGTCTCAGGCCTTAAGGCCTTGAGGGTGGCGGGCCTTTCAGGTTTGTGGCTGGAGACAAGGTTGGTCTGACCAGGCAGGCTGGAGGCCGGTCCTCAGCCTGCGGACACGCACACGCGGGCCCCCGCCACGCCAGCGGGGAGGGGCGGAGGCGGTCTAGGAGGACCCAGAATCGGTCCTCCCTTCTTCCCCAGCATCGCCCGGGCCGCAGCTCGCTCTCCTCCCCTCTCCCCTCACCCCCTCCGGGGTGCATTTCCAGTGAGGGGTGCTGCTCCCTGGGGGCCGAGCCTGGACAGGCGCCCTGGCTCCCGGGCCGCCGTGCTTCCCAGAGCAGGTGCGGCCCGCCCGCTGCCGGTCCCGCACTAAATCCCTGTGCCCGCCGCCCGCAGCCCCTCCTGGAAGCGGCCCGCGGACACGGGCTCTGGAGCCAGGCGGCGGCACAGACCGCCCCCTCCGGCTCCTGCTCCGAGTCCACCCCGGCCCGCGACTCGGACCCTGCGCCTCGGGGAGCCGAGCTCCCCCGCCCCCCGCGGCGGCTGTGCGGGGGGGGGGGGGGGGGGGGCCTCGGACCCGGCGTGCGGGCTCCCGGCTGCCGCCCCTCTCTCGTGGCTGATCACCGGTCTCTCACTCAGCCTCTCCCCAGACGGCTTCCCGGGCCTCGCTCCCTGGACGACCTAGAGCCCCTCGCACGCGTGCGCTCCCTGTCAGGGGCCCCGGACCCAGAGCCGCCGCTGCTCGGACCCAGAGCCGCTCGGTGCCCTGGCCGCATGGCCCCGCCTGCCTGCTCCCACGGCCCCCAGCGGAGGTGCCCAGCCATTAGTCAGCAGAGCCAAGTACAGTCCCTCCTGCGCTCCAGGCAGCCCGGGTCCCCCCCACGGCCGCAGGGACGCCAGCCCCTTCGCTTTGGTGCCGGGAGGGGGCGGGGGGGGGGGGCCGGACAGACATCAGCGCCCCGCTCCCGCCCCTCTCCAACCCCGCTCCCCGCCCCCCTCCCGCCCCGCTCCCCGCCCCGCTCCCCGCCCCCCTCCAACCCCGCTCCCCGCCCCGCTCCCCGCCCCGCTCCCCGCCCCCCTCCAACCCCGCTCCCCGCCCCGCTCTCCAGCCCCCCTCCAGCCCCGCTCCCCCCCCCGCTCCCGCCCCGCTCCCGCCCCCCTCCAACCCCGCTCCCCGCCCCGCTCTCCAGCCCCCCTCCAGCCCCGCTCCCCCCCCCGCTCCCGCCCCGCTCCCGCCCCCCTCCAACCCCGCTCCCCGCCCCGCTCTCCAGCCCCCCTCCAGCCCCGCTCCCGCCCCGCTCTCCAGCCCCCCTCCAGCCCCGCTCCCGCCCCGCTCCCCGCCCCGCTCCCGCCCCCCTCCAACCCCGCTCCCCGCCCCGCTCTCCAGCCCCCCTCCAGCCCCGCTCCCGCCCCGCTCTCCAGCCCCCCTCCAGCCCCGCTCCCGCCCCGCTCCCCGCCCCGCTCCCGCCCCGCTCCCCGCCCCGCTCCCGCCCCCCTCCAGCCCCGCTCCCGCCCCGCTCTCCAGCCCCCCTCCCGCCCCGCTCCCGCCCCGCTCCCCGCCCCGCTCCCCGCCCCCCTCCAACCCCGCTCCCCGCCCCGCTCTCCAGCCCCCCTCCAGCCCCGCTCCCCCCCCCCCGCTCCCCGCCCCGCTCTCCAGCCCCCCTCCAGCCCCGCTCCCCCCCCGCTCCCGCCCCGCTCCCGCCCCCCTCCAACCCCGCTCCCCGCCCCGCTCTCCAGCCCCCCTCCAGCCCCGCTCCCCCCCCCCCCGCTCCCGCCCCGCTCCCGCCCCCCTCCAACCCCGCTCCCCGCCCCGCTCTCCAGCCCCCCTCCAGCCCCGCTCCCGCCCCCCTCCAGCCCCGCTCCCCGCCCCGCTCTCCAGCCCCCCTCCAGCCCCGCTCCCGCCCCGCTCCCCGCCCCGCTCCCGCCCCCCTCCAACCCCGCTCCCCGCCCCGCTCTCCAGCCCCCCTCCAGCCCCGCTCCCGCCCCCCTCCAGCCCCGCTCCCCGCCCCGCTCTCCAGCCCCCCTCCAGCCCCGCTCCCCCCCCCCCGCTCCCCGCCCCGCTCTCCAGCCCCCCTCCAGCCCCGCTCCCCCCCCGCTCCCGCCCCGCTCCCGCCCCCCTCCAACCCCGCTCCCCGCCCCGCTCTCCAGCCCCCCTCCAGCCCCGCTCCCCCCCCCCCCGCTCCCGCCCCGCTCCCGCCCCCCTCCAACCCCGCTCCCCGCCCCGCTCTCCAGCCCCCCTCCAGCCCCGCTCCCGCCCCCCTCCAGCCCCGCTCCCCGCCCCGCTCTCCAGCCCCCCTCCAGCCCCGCTCCCGCCCCGCTCCCCGCCCCGCTCCCGCCCCCCTCCAACCCCGCTCCCCGCCCCGCTCTCCAGCCCCCCTCCAGCCCCGCTCCCGCCCCCCTCCAGCCCCGCTCCCGCCCCGCTCCCCGCCCCGCTCCCGCCCCCCTCCAACCCCGCTCCCCGCCCCGCTCTCCAGCCCCCCTCCAGCCCCGCTCCCGCCCCGCTCCCCGCCCCGCTCCCGCCCCCCTCCAACCCCGCTCCCCGCCCCGCTCTCCAGCCCCCCTCCAGCCCCGCTCCCGCCCCCCTCCAGCCCCGCTCCCGCCCCCCTCCAGCCCCGCTCCCCGCCCCGCTCCCCGCCCCCCTCCAGCCCCGCTCCAGCCCTGCCTTGTGGCGCGGCCTCCTCCCGGCCAGTTCCTGCGGGGATTCCCGCCCTCGGTGAGGGGCAGGCGGGGCCATCTCCCCGGACCGCTCCCCCTCACTCTGGCACATGGTCCCAGCACCAGAGCCCCTTCTCCCGGGGGCCTTCCCCACGCCATCGCCTCCTCTTCCTCTGCCCGCTCCCCCGCGGCTCCCGGCCCCCCCGAGAGGCAGGGGTGCGGTTCACAAACCCTGTCTCCCCGCTCGTCCTTCCCTCCCGGCCCGCGGGACTCAGCGAGCGCCCTCCTTCCTCCCCCTCCTCGGGCTGGTCACCGGGCCGTGGTGTCGGGGACCCACCCTGCTCTGCAGGGCTCTCCCCACCCGTCCGTCTCCCCGTTTCTGTGCGGGCTGGGTCCCCTACACCCGCCTCAGGTGGAGACCCCGCCCAGGCGAGACTGCGTCACCCACGGACTGGACCCTTGGGATTCTGGATTCAAGGTCAAGGCTGACTAGAGGCCACAAGCATCAGCAGAGTGTGGCTGCCCCAATCCTGGTGCCACCAGCTCGGTGAGCCCCCGCCCACCCTGCCAAGCCCACAGGAGGTGGGGTGAGGTCACCCAGATGCTCCTCAGCATCCGGAGGCGGGCAGGGAGAGCATGGTGCTGTTGTTGTGATACTGGGACGGGTCCTGAATGAGAAATGGACCCAGAAAAAGGAAGAAATTGCACCGAGCCTTTCCGCCCACAACCCCTGCCCACTCCGAGGCCGTCGCCCTTCAGGGTTCCACCATCACGCTCAGTTAATGTGACAGAGGAGGCACGAGCATACAACCGAGTCAAGACCGTCTCTTCAGTAAATGGTGCTGGGAAAAGTGGACAGACACGTGCAAAAAAGTGAAACTAGATCACCAACTTACACCACACTCAGAAATAAATGCAAAATGGATACAGGACTTAAATATAAGTCGGGAAACCATAAAAATACTAGAGGAATCCACAGGCAGCAAAATCTCAGACATCTCTCCCAGCAATATGTTTACCGATACAGCTCCTAGGGCAAAGGACACTAAGGAGAAAATAAACAAATGGAACTACATCAAAATAAAAGGCTTCTGCACAGCAAAAGAAACCATCAACACAACAAAAAGGGAGCCCACTGTGTGGGAGAACATATTTGGCAATGAGACATTTGATAAAGGGTTAATATCCAAAATATATAAGGAACTCATGCAATTAACAAAAGGAAGACAAACAGTCCAATTAAAAAAATCTCCGAAGTGGACGTACACATGGCCAAGAGACATATGAAAAGTGCTAGAAGTCTCTGAAGTTATTCAGGGGAAGACAGACAACCTTCCCTAAATGCAAATCCGATCACCCCACCCTCCTTCATCAAACTCCCAATGGCTTCCCCATCTCCTAGGCAGGCCCAGGGTCTTCACCACAGATCCCAGGGGCGGGCCTGTTTGCCTTGCAGCTCCACCTCATACCACTCCCTTCAGTTTCTGAATCTCAGATAACATGCTGTCTCCCAACACTTGGTCTTTCTTAGCACATACTGTCTTCTCACTTAGTATAAGTTCTCCCTCCCTTATCTTACTAACGCCTATTCTTTCTTTAGAGCTTAGTTTTGTGGAGGAAAAGGGGCCACATGCTAACCTGACTGGCTCAGGGGAGGCCTGTGTGGCAGGCTTGCAAACTTGGAGACCTAAAATAACCACAAAGGTTTAGTTAAAACTTTTTAACTAAAAGCAGTTTATGGTGGGTGTTGGGAGCGGTTATAGGGTTAAGCCTTGGACTGACCTGCTGGCAAAGTCACAAACAAGTCCCAGCTTGATCTTGTGAATGCTCCCTAGATCTTTCCTGGGTAGCTAGTGGGCTGTGGGAGGGGCAGCAAGTGCTGCCAAAACAAGTGAAACTTACAACAACATTGTCAATTGCCTTGTTTGTCCCTGACAATAAATAAAGCCTCAGCTTTGCAGTCTGGATCTGTCTGTGGCCTCAGCCAGGCACAGAAGATCCACCTAGACCAGCTTTTTCTCTTTGTCTATCATTTCTTCATCCTTCCTCGCCCCCACTCAGGCTTCCTGAACCCTTGGCTGTGCTGGTGTGGCACAAGTGGCGCCCAACGTGGGGCTGAGTGTGGAACAAGTGGCGCCCAATGCGGTGCTGAGTTCAGCCCAAGTGGCACTCAATGTGGACCTGAGTGTGAGGGAACTTCAATTGTCAGGTGAAAGGAGCCCCTAAGGAGGCGTGTGCACGCAGTAAGTAAGGAAGGGCGTGCGCACGCAGTAAGTAAGTACTAGCTAGGTGTAAAATATGGGAAATTCAGGATCGCAGGGAAAGAATGTATGTGTATCCATGCTTAAGGTTATGCTCCAAACAAGGGGCTGTTCTGTGAGGTATGAACAGCTTTTCGAGTTTTTGGATTTTGTAAGTAAAACCGGCCCATGGTTTTCTGAGGAAGAAAAGGTAAATATAGAGGCACGGGAAAAGGTAGGAAAACAACCTGGCAATCGTTATATAGCTGAAGGTCCAGAGGAAATGCCTGCCTGTGCTTTCAGTCTCTGTTCCCTGATTCTGGACTGCCTAGAGCCACTCCAGAAGGGGAGTGGAGGAATGTGGCAGGGAAATGCAAATCTTGGCCAAATTGGGTGATTAGTTATTACTTTAGAAAGCGAAAAAGAAAGAAAAATTTAAGGACAATTTTTGCATTTGAATACTTACAGGCTTGCTACTCAGTTTCCCCGGGCAAGGAAAAAACATGGTTTGTTCTTAAAAATGTAAAGTGTTATTAATGTAGGAAATGCTAAATACATTTGACTTGCCAGCTTTAAAAGTTCAAAGTGCAATTGGAAGAAATTATATAGTTGTGGTAAATGTCCAAAGTATAAGAAATTATTTTTGAGAAAGTAAAATGTTGTGTTTTCTCTAATAATTAGGAATTCAAATAAGTTGCTTATTAATGGTCTAATTTAAAAAGAGGATTAATTCTGTGATCCCAACCAAAATTTTTCTATGCAAAAACTAGTTTAAAATCTAATTAATATCTTAAGATAATTATAAAAGGTATTATAATATTTAAATCATATATAGATATTTTTTTTAATATTTTTTCCATGTTAAAATTTCAAGGTCTTAACAGAGATGATTCTTGGAAAGCTCCAAGTGCCCGGAGTAATACAAGAAATTTGTTCTCTCTTCTTAAAGGAAATCTTTTTAAATTTAACAGATCTAATATACTTGAAATTGCATGGAAAGCCTTATCAAATTTATTTATTGATTAAGGTGTCACATATTTGTCCTCATCCCCCCATTCCCATCCCCCACCCCTCCCCACGGATGCCCCCACCTCCCTGTTGTCCTTAACCATTGGTTAGGCTTGTATGCATGCACACAAGTCCTTTGGTTGATCTCTCCCCCCTACCCCCACCCTCCCCTACCCTCCCTCTGAGGCCCGACAGTCCGATCGATGCCTCCTTGTCTCTGGGTCTGTTCTTGTTCATCAGTCTATGTTGTTCATCATTTCCCCTAGATGAGTGAGATCATGTGTTACTATTAATCCTATCTAATAAAAGAGTAATATGCAAACTGACCATCACTCCAACACAAAAGATGGCTGCCCCTATGTGCACACAAGATGGCTGCCCCCATGTGGACACAAGATGGCCAGCAGGGGAGGGCAGTTAGGAGGGACCAGGCCTGCAAGGGAGGGCAGTTGTGGGTGATCAGGCCAGCAAGGGAGGGCAGTTGGGAGGGACCAGGCCTGCAAGGGAGGGCAGTTGGGGGCGATCAAGCCTGCAGGGGAGGGCAGTTAGGGGTGACCAGGCCAGCAGAGGAGGGAAGTTGGGGGTGACTAGGCCTGCAGGGAAGGGCAGTTGGGGGGGACGCAGGCCTGCAGGGGAGAGCAGTTGGGGGGACCAGGCCTGCAGGGGAGGGCAGTTAGGGGCAAACAGGCTAAGAGGGGAGCAGTTAGGCATCAATCAGGCTGGCAAGGGAGTGGTTTGGGGGTGATCAGGCTGGCAGGTAGAAGCGGTTAGGGGCAATCAGGAAGGCAGGCAGGCAAGCAGTTGGGAGCCAGCAGTCCTGGATTGTGAGAGGGATGTCCCAGATTGGAGAGGGTGCAGGCTGGGCTGAGGGACACACACCCCCGTGCACGAATTTCGTGCACTGGGCCTCTAGTATATTTATAAGAACCGAATGTGAGACGAGCAATAATAGTTATGCTGACAGGCAAATGAATCAGTCTGTAGTAAGTTTCTTTCTGGACCAACAGTTCTTTTGAGACCCAATTTCAATGTCCACCAGTTCCTTATGTGTACATGTTGGCACTGACTTTTCAGCTCTGGATGGTGGACAAATGGTGGTAATGCAGGTCCGACTCCCTCTGGTTTGGTCTCGCCCGGACCCAGGGGCGCAGCTTCACCCGAACTCAGGGGCGCGTGGCCTCTCCTGGACCCAGGGGCACGGCCTCACCTGGACCCAGGATCCAGCTTCACCCAGACCCGGGACCCAGCCTCACCCGGATCCAGGGCGCACAGCCTCACCCGGACCCGGGATTCAGCTAAATAAATATATTTTAAATGTTATGAAGGTTTTTTCCTCTAAGAAGGGAAAAACGAAGTAACTAAATATCTCTTATAATGCAGGATTCTCTGTACTGTGCTGGATTATGCATAGCACCTGAAAAAGTTCAAAGGACATTTCCTTTTTCTTATCTTGGCAGCATTATTGAGGGAAAAACAATAAAACCTCAGAAAATTCAAATTCGGACTGACACTTTACTTACATTAAATGACTTCCAAAAATTATTAGGAGATATTAACTGGGTTCAACCTGCTTTAAAATTAACCACTGCTGAATTAAGCCCTTTATTTCATACTAGAGGCCCAGTGCATGATTTAATCATGCACCTGGTGCACCAGCTGGCTGTCTGTCCGCTGGTGCCCCAGGCCTTCCGAAAGCCTCCGGCGCGGCGGAGGCTTTCGAAAGGCCTTGCGCCGGCGCAGACAGACAGACAGCTCCCCCGCTTTGGCTTTTGATCGCGGGGGAGCCGGCTGGCTGTCTGTCCGCCGGTGCACCAGGCCTTCCGAAAGCCTCCGGTGCAGCCATGACACAGACGCTGAGCTCGCGGCGCCACCCTGCTGGCCCAATCAGCTACCCCGGCCACCCTGAGTCCCGCCCCCTGCGCCTCCTGCTGGCCCAATCGTGGGCGTAGCGGAGTGATGGTAATTTACATATTACCATTTTATTATGTAGGATACTAAGGGGAGATTCATCTCCATCATCCCCACGCTGCTTGACAGAGGAAGCCAGGACAGCCTTACATAAAGTTGAGGATGCCTTAAGTTCAGCACAACTTACTAGAATTGATTACTCCCTTCCCTTACAGGTTTTAATTTTCCCTACGACACATACACCCACTGGGGTCATTTGGCAAGCTCCTGGAGTTGTTGAATGGCTATATTTGGCTCATTCTCCAATTAAGGTATTACTAGAACAGAAAGGGGGAGATGGATGTTATGTGTCACCTCAAAACAAACTCAGTCATGTTCTTTATACTTTAAATTTTTTGAACTGCGATGCAGAGGGTCGTACAGCAGCCAAAAGGCATCGGACTTACTGTACAATAGCCTCCATGGGGTTAGCCTGATGGAAGGATGCACAAACTGGACAATGGTTTGGACCAGATCCAGTAATGATGTGGGGAAGAGGTTGTGTTTGTATCTTTCCAGAAGGAGCAGCGCAGCCAATTTGGGTGCCAGAGAGTTACGTGCGTCACCACAATGGACCCAGAGAAGCTCCTTGTTCCATCGTTCAAAAGAGTGAAAGTTGCCCAGATGACAGCAAAGCGGAAAAGGAAGATGACGAAGGCTACGCAAGAGACTGAGGTGCCAACATGGGGTCAGCTGAAGAAGTTAACAACTGAGGCCCAGCAGATGGCAGAAAAGCAGGAAGTAGAGCTACTACCTCAACCATGTTTCTGGCCATGCTAGCATTGGTTAGCTGCCAGTCTTCTGAAAACTCTTTCGCAGCCAAGTTTGAGGACTCATGAGTAAATCAGCAAAAGAAACTTTCATTTAGCAGGAAAATGTTACTGTAGTTTGATTTCTTTATTGTTGTGTTGCATTGGCATTATTGTTGTGTTGCATTGGCATTGTTTTATTAATAGCCATGTCTAGATTTTGCATTGGCATTGTTTTCTTATTGGGTTTTGCATTGGAGTTGCTTTGTTAATGTTTTAATGCTCAGAACTTTGTTCTTAATGTTTAAGTTTTACTATCATTATTAGTAGCTTAAATTTAAAAGAAAGGGTGAGATGTTGGGTGAGGTTATAGGGTTAAGCCTTGGACTGACCTGCTGGCAAAATCACAAACCAGTCCTAGCTTGATCTTGTGACTGCTCTCTAGATCTTTCCTGGGTAGCTAGTGGGCTGTGGGAGGGGCAGCAAGTGCTGCCAAAACAAGTGAAACTTTCAAGAACATTGTCAATTGCCTTGTTTGTCCCTGACAATAAATAAAGCCTCAGCTTTGCAGTCTGGATCTGTCTGTGGCCTCATCAAGGCACAGAAGATCCACCTAGACCCAGCTTTTTCTCTTTGTCTATCATTTCTCCATCCTTCGTCGCCCCCGCTCAGGCTCCCCGAACCCTTGGCTGTGCTGGCGCGGCACAGGTGGGTAGTCATGTCCTACACCAGCATCTTCCCTGACAAAGGTCAAACTTTAGCCTAACTGAGCCTGTTTATTGTCTTTTTGCATCTATGATAACATATCTTTGGAATGTCAAAGTAATTTTCCTTTTCCTGGACTTCCTCAAAGCACAGGCACCATTCTGCAGACTACAAACCCCCTCATTGTTACTGAGTTCATTGTTTACTGTTAACTGTGATATACTCACCTAAGTGAAAGAAGTATGTGAAACCCGGCCAGCGTAGCTCAGTGGTTGAGCATCAACCTATGAACCAGGAGGTCATGCTTCGATTCCTAGTGAGGACATATGCCTGGGTTGTGGGCTCGATGCCCAGCGTGGGGCATGCAGGAAGCAGCCCATCAATGATTCTCTCTCATCATTGATGTTTCTCTCTCTCTCTCTCTCTCTCTCTCTCTCTCTCTCTCTCTCTCTCCCCCCTCCCTCCCTCCCTCTCCCTTCCTCTCTGAAATCAATAAAAATATTTTTTGAGCCCTAGCTGGTTTGGCTTAGAGTAGTGGTCGGCAAACTCCTTAGTCAACAGAGCCAAATATCAACAGTACAACGATTGAAATTTCTTTTGAGAGCCAAATTTTTTAAACTTAAACTTCTTCTAACGCCACTTCTTCAAAATTCACTCACCCAGGCCGTGGTATTTTGTGGAAGAGCCACACTCAAGGGGCCAAAGAGCCGCATGTGGCTCGCGAGCCGCAGTTTGCCGACCATGGGCTTAGAGGATAAAGTGTAGGCCTGCAGACCTAAGGGTCCCCGGTTCGATTCCTGTCAAGGGCATATGCTTGGTTGTGGGCTCGATCCCCAGTAGGGGGCGTGCAGGAGGCAGCCAATGGATAATTCTCTCTAATCATTGATGTTCCTATCTCTCTCTCCCTTCCTCTCTGAATCAATAAAAAAATATATATATTTTAAAATATATTTTATTGATTTATTACAGTGAGGAAGAGAGAGGGATAGAGAGGGATAGAGAGTTAGAAACATCGATGAGAGAGAAACATCGACCAGCTGCCTCTTGCACACCCCCTACTGGGGATGTGCCCGCAACCAAGGTACATGCCCTTGACCGGAATCGAACCCGGGACCTTTCAGTCCGCAGGCCGACGCTCTATCCACTGAGCCAAACCGGTTTCGGCTAAAAATATATTTTAAAAAATGTTTTGAAAAAGAGAAGTATATGTCTATTATTTTGCTTTTTATCAATTCCCAGAGGTTTCTCCACTTTGCTTTCTCCAGCCTCCCTAATCTATCACCAATGGATTTCATATAACCCACATTCGTTTCCTCTTTTGATTGTAATGCATAAAATAAGGTGCAAAACTGCCATTCTCTGGAGCATTATCTCAATCCGTTGAGATTTTTCTTCCTGGCAATTGCTGACTGTTTGACTCAAACTCCCCAAAATTCTTCACAGATTTGAATTTTTCTTACGTTGACAATTTGTGTCATTTCCTTGAGAATGCCTTCCCTCTTGTTCCCAGGCTAGGTCAGTTTCCTTCACTGCATGACCTTACAGAACCTTGTTTCACTCCTTCAGAGCACTAGCCCCTTTTTTCTAGGGTCTTTATTTGTCCATTATCTGCAGGGGGAAAGGACAATGACTGTTTTCACTCCACAGTGTATCTCTAGTGCCTAGCACAGCACATTGTAGATGCTCAGTAAATATATGTTGGATGACATTTTAAAATGCGTGTTTACTTACTCAGACCCTACTCTGCATTAATTCTTGTGTGTGGACCTTAGAAGATGCTATTAAGAAGGGCCCCAGTGGCTAACTGGGCTAACATTTAATAACAGAGCCTAAGCAGCATAGGGGCCTTTCTCACCAACTGCACTTCAGGGAGAGGCCTGCACTAAGCTGTCTGCCTGCCTGTGTTCCCGCCAGCTGAGCCAGCCTCTATAAAGGAGTCCCTGGAATCCTATTTTAACCAACAGGACTGAGATTTCCTCATCCAATCAGAGCTGCATAGCTATATCTTCTCTCCCCCCCCCCCCCACCCCATCAGCTTCTTCATCGACCAATCAGAACAGTGCCTTTTGGACCAATCAAACTGTGAGGTTTTAGAGTCCTCATCTGCATGACAATGAACCAATCAGGAATCAGGAGTGTGGACTTCTGTCTATACTAGAGGCCTGGTGCACGATTTTCTCGTGCACGGGTAGGGTCCCTAGGCCTGGCTGGCGATCAAGGCTGATATGTAAGGCGACCAGCCGGCCCTGCCCCCCACCACCGCTGCCGGTCACCTCCTTCTGCAGGGCGACCAGCAGGGTGATTAGGGGCCCCCCCCTGCTCGCACCGGCCTTGGCTGGCCTGGGGCCTGCTGGCTGAGGGCAGCTCCTGCATTGAGCGTCTGCCCCCTGGTGGTCAGTGCCCATCATAGCGACCGGTCATTCTGCCATTTGGTCAATTTGCATTTAGGCTTTTATTATATAGGATAAGCCAGCTCCCCTCTTGCTCTGAGAGTGCACTTTTCCTTTCCACCGAGAGTGAGAGCTGTGTTTGTGGATTCCCTTTCCACTGAAGGTGGGGAAGGGCTGTGCTTTGGCTGGAGCTGAAAGGTGAAAGAGGAACTCCAAAGATGTCTCACCAGAGCAGCCACAGAGCAAAGCAGCACGGGACAGTCCAGTGCAGGGCAGAACTGAGCTGTCTAACTGGAGAGGGGCCTGGCCCCGGACTATTTGGACTATTTTCACAGCCGTGCTGTGTCACAATTGAGCTGCTCGCACTGAAATTGAGCTGTTTGCATGGAATAACGTTTCCTTCTTTGCTGCACCCCAAGTTGGGGATTCCTTTGGTGTTGAATTGATGCCATCAACCTTAAGTTGATATGTGTTGGGCCCTAAGATGTCCAGAGGTGAGTAAGACAGATGTTTGATCTCAAGCAACTCCATGCAGGTTAAAAGCAATGGATATGGTATGGATTATGAAGACAAAGTTCTGCAACAGAGAAGTGGCTATATGAGAAGAGCAACATGCTTGAGGAGTCAAGTAGAGGAAAGACAAATCAATTCATTCAACATATATCTTTTTTAAAAAATATGTTTTTATTGATTTTAGAGAGAAAGGAAGAGGGAGAGAAACATCAATGATGAGAGAGAATCATCGATCAGCTGCCTCCTTGCAAGCCCCTTTCTGGGCATCAAGCCCACAACCTGGGCATGTGCCCTGACCTGGAATCCAAAGGTGATCTCCTGGTTCATAGGTTGATGCTCAACCACTGAGCCACACTGGCCGGCTTATCAGCATATATATTGAATGAACACATAGTTCTAAAAGTGTTTTAGGTGGTTGAGGTCATTGTAAGAATTTTACAGGTGAGGAAAACAAGACAGGATGGTCAAATAACCTGCACAAAGTCACATAGCTACTCAGCAGTAGGAAAGAGATGTGAGCACAAGGCTGCGTGTGTCTACGTTCTACTCACAGGCAAAGGCTCAGGGAAGAAGTGGCCATTATGCCCAGTGTGAATGACGGGGCCAGTGTTGTATCATACATCAGCCAGCTAGATACAAGACGCCTTAATGAGCCAATTAGTTAGGAATCATTTTTATTACGCATGGGTTCAGAGCAGAATATCTCTGTCAAATTCTGAACAACCACAGGAAGGAGTATTCTCTTTTTATATCCTTCTAGGTCTTTGTGTAAGTTATTTTTGCAGACAGCTTCTAGCCTTGAGTACCTATATATATACAGACACCTGTAACCTTGAGTACATATCTATATAGACACCTGGCATGGGACTATTATCAGGATCAGCGTATCAGCCCCTTACGTTAGATGGCTAGCTTGCAAGGTCAGACAGTTAAGTTTATCTTTTCTATTATTTAAGTTAAAAAACAAAGTTATTTTTACAGAGTAAGAGACCGTCGAAAAATAACAGAGTTGACTTATGGAACAAGGGACTAGCAAGAAAGAGCAGAGAACATCAAAACCGCAGTTTCAAACAGCAGTTTTCCCAAAGGGGTCATTACTCTGCTTCACAGGGATTACGAGGTTAGCTTCCTCCTCTGACCACCCTGCCCATTAAACAGAGGGAGGGATTTCATAGGTGAACAACAGGAAGAAAGGAAAAGCGAGTAGCTTCCCGCTAGGGCGAGCAGCAGCACTGTTTCCAAGGAAACAGTAACTGGTTCCCAGGCACGAGATCTCGCGGTGCTTGACCTGCGGAAGTGACGTTGCCGCTCCTGGCTTTCCGGCGGCTCGCGGGCGCCCACCCCAGAGCGAGGCTTTTTCCCGCGGGGCCGGCTCGCTCCTCGGAGCCCGGGGGAACATGGCCTCGGCCCTGGAGCAGTTCGTGAACAGTGTCCGACAGCTCTCGGCTCAAGGTGAGGCCCGGGCGGCCCTGCAGCCCCAGGCGCTCATCCCGAGCCGGGGCCCGGGGCTGGGCTCGCGGCCGCGGCGCGTAGGCCCGGACGGGATCGGGCGCTGCCGAGCGGGAGCCGCCCCTCGTGCACGCGGGCTCCTCGGCCTCCGCCGTCCGTGCGCTGGGCTCCCGTCCCGGGGCCTCCGGGACCCTCCCGCTCCCCCGCCCGCACCCCCCGGACGCCCCTTCCACCCCGGCGCTGCGCTTGACATTTTGGGGCGGTGACTTCCGTTGGCCGCCTGTGCGGGCGCCCGTTGGTCCCTTCAGCCTCCCTCGCCCGCGGTGATTGGTGCCCTGGCCGCCTGTCCCGCGGCGCCCGGCGAGCCCGTCCTAGGAGGCCGCCTGCGGCCCCCCCACCCCCCCCGCCGGCGCCCGGCGAGCCCCCGCGCCCATGTTAGTCCTGCAGAAGGCCGGAGGAGCGCTCGCTCGGAGGCTCGGTTTCTAGGGTAGAATTGTGACCGTTATCACTTTGCCCTTAATTTTCGTGCTTTCGGGTTCATTCATCTCATCCCTGATGGAACCCTGGGCTCTGAATTAAAGAGATTAGTTGCTGGCTGTGAAGGCCCCTTTCACCATCCTGTTTCTTCATCTGTAAAGTAAAAGCAAGCCCGCATTCCATGGAGTGGCTAGGGTTGAGAGGGAGAAGCCGTGTGAAAGCACCCGCCATACGGGCGCAATAAGTAGTTGCTAATTGTGGACGGCAGTGGATTGTAAAGTTCTGGGAGCTGCGTGACCTTGGGCAAGTCCCCTTTGGTGTCCAGTCTCTTTATCTCCACTTACCTCTACCTCGCTGCTGTTGTAAGGCTTAACTGTTCTGTCTCGTGTCCCGTATTTTTTATAGAAGTTAGGCTCACAGGCAAGGCATCGACTTTTTCAGTCTCTGTGAATGGAGAAACCGCCATTCATTAGGACACAAACACTTCGTTTCAGTTTTCTGGGCTGCAGGGTGCTTAGAAGGTCGGGTTGGGTCCTGCCTCATTCACTTCGTGTACAGGCCACTGAAATCCCCTGGCTGTTGAGCATCCAGAGGGATCGCTTACCTGGAAGCTGTGCCTGCATGCTCTGTGCACGAGGCCACTTCAGGAGCAGCTTGCGGGCGGAGAGAGGACGCAGTGACTGCCCTCCACACTGTGCACAGCATAGTGCATGTGGATGAGGGTCTGTTTGCTCTGCTCTCGTTCAGAATTTCTTAACATGGAGCTTAAGTGAAGGGATAGAGGGAATTTCACTGCCACATCTCTAGTTGGGCTCATTTCAATGTGCTGTGACACTTAAACTTACTGTGGACTCTCCCCTTGGCCCTGCAGTAGTTGACTCTCATGATTTCATAATGGCCCAGCTTTTAAGTCTCAACTCAGCATTGATCATTTAATATGGAGGGGGGGGGGGAAGAACTGAAATGCTTATTTCTGGGTGTTTCAAATCATTGCAAACTTATTTCAAGTAGTGGGCTTAAAAGGGGGCGATCATTTAACTGGCAGATGCTGCGTATTCATACATGCCAGTGAGGTCTTTAATGAAGTGATAGTGAGTCGGTCTGTCTCAGTTCAACTTGTATGATTGTCTTGAAAAATGATACCTAATAGATCATGGAAAGACAGCTAGTGAGGTGTGTCTGTTACTGAAATAACCTGTTACAATTGGTAAGTCTAGTTCACAGTACCAATTTGGGCCTAATTAGAATCTATACTTTTGTTGTTATAACATTGTGATATAAGGGAAAGAAAAATGGGTCTTAGGAGAGTCATCAAGCTGCTTGTTGATTGATTGGCTTTGTCAAACTATTATTAAGCTGGAGAAGGGACTCTCTTCACCTGAGTTTATGCTGAATTACCTGTTCTCAGGTGATGGGGAGAGGACAAATATCCAACCAAGTTAGCCATGGGAAAGGAGGGTAGGTGAGGGTCCAGGAAGACCAGGCAGATGTAGAGCAGGGTATGAGTCAGGTAGAGGAGGACATGGGGGAGAAGCGTGAAGGGAGGAACACGCAGCATGGAGAAAAGCAGGTGTAGAGGCACAAAGGTGAGAGAATAGGGATGTTGGTTGACTTTTGAGCTTGGCGTGACCAAAGACGAGGTGTGTGAAGGGAAGTACAGGACATAAGGCTGGGAGGCACAGGGACCAGTCACGGGCTGAAGCATTTGGACTTCTTAAAACCATTGGAGTAATTTGATTGAATTTTTCATTGTACAAAGATCACCAGGCGCCAATGTGAAATATGGGCTGCAGGAAAGTGGGCATTGGGAAGGTTTATGATGTAGTTTAGATAAGAAATAAGGATATGAATTAAGTCGGGGGAGAGCGAAAGGAATGGAGCTGAGAGACTTAGGAAGTAAAAGGAAATATCTTTGGTGACATTTTGGATACAGAGAGGGAGCAGGGAGCAGGGAGCGGTAGTGATAGTGTGTGTACATTTCTGGCTTGGGGAACCAGAAAAAGGAATGGAGGGAATGGAGAAACTTTCAGGGGGCAGAGGGATGTGGATGGTCTAGTTCATTTCACTTCTCTGGCCCTTCTCCATCCTCATCTGAAATGAAGGCAACATAAGGAATAATCTAGGTATTTCTTCCTCCGGGATAGGAAGTCTCGTGTTCCTCCCTTTGGTGTGGTTAGTACTGTAACTGAATGACATCGTGTTATTCCTGTTTTTCAGGGCAGATGACTCAGCTTTGTGAGCTGATCAACAAGAGTGGGGAGCTCCTTGCAAAGAACTTATCCCATCTGGACACTGTGCTCGGGGCTCTGGATGTACAGGAGCACTCCTTGGGCGTCCTTGCTGTTTTGTAAGGGACATCTTCTTGGGTAGCTTTGTGCTTTCTACACTGAACACTGTGCACCTTCTGACTTTAGTTTTTTGGTGCAGGAAGTAAGCCATGTAACAACATGGAGTTCTTTTGCACGACTAAAGTCATGTCATAGTAGTTACGTTTTACTTATCCCTACTAATCGTTTTTAACTTGTGTTTATATTTATGCACATTTTGAAGTTTATTTTTAAAAATGAATGGCCATCTCACTTGTGGGCACTAGAGTGTGTATTTATCTGAATACCTTTACTTATGTAGTCCATCGGATTGCCCACATTTCCTAACTTGGAAATAAAGTAGCAAGAGTGATGAAGCATGGCATGGCTGTGTATATTGAGTGTAATTACCAGTGCCCAAAAGCAACATTGCTTTGAATTCTCCAACTTTTTATTAAATATATATTTTTATTGATTTCAGAGAGGAGGAGAGAGAAACATTAATGATGAGAGAGAATCATCGATCAGCTGCCTCTTGCACACTCCCCACCAGGGATCCAGCCCACAACATGTACCCTGACTAGGAATCTAACCATGGCCTCCTGGTTCATAGGTTGACGTTCAACCACTGAGCCACATCAGCTAACAAGTTTAGCTGTTTGAGATCAAGTTAAATATACCTTGTTTTAATTGGGTTCCTTGTAACTCCGGGTACCTTACAGTAGAATTATTTATCTCTTGATGTTTTAGTATTAAAATTGGGATGTTAAGGTTGTTGTGAAAGTTGTAATAATATAAATAAACCGAGAAGAACTAAGAGTGAGGGTCTGGCTCTACTTGGACTGGGATTCCTGAGGCAAAGGTAGGGGTCAAGAGAGTTTAGAGAAGAAACTCCGATTGAAAGGGTCTAGAGCATGGGGGAGATCCTTTTTTTGCCAAGGGCTATTTGGATATTTATAATATAATTTGCCAGCCATACAAAATTATCAACTTAAAAATTAGCCTGCTCATCCCTAATGCCTTGGCAGGGCCAGACCAAATGATTTCATGGGCCGGATGTTCCCCACCCCTGGTCTAGAGCTTTGCTTTGCAATACAGTAGCCACTAGTGACATCTATGTAAATTACTTTTAAAAAGGTAAAGATTCAGTTGCAGTAGCCACATTGCAAGTACTCAGTAGCTACATGTAGCTGCTGTGGTAACTACTGTATTGTGCAGGGCGAATACCGGACATTTCACCATTGCAGAGAGCTCTGGGATGCGCAGGCTGGGAAAGGCTCCGCTGTCAGTGTTCGCTGGTTAAAAGGACAGAATGCATGCTTTTATCTTGTTTATTCATTGGGGCTTCCCCCCTTTTTTAGCATGCATGTTTTATACACACATTCACAAGTATGTACGGGGTGGGCAAAAGTAGGGCTACAGTTGTGAGTACACAAAACACAGTTTCTTCTTGTATTTAAGTAAAAGAAAACCTGAAAAGAACCCTGACCTTGTTTCTGTGTACCCCGGATTTGAATTATGCTCTTCCATTATTAGGCATGGGGTCCCAAGTTTCATGTTTTTATTTATAAACTGGAAATGACAGTGCCTTATTTATTGTGAAGCCCTGATGAAATTGATTCAGACATACTTGATAATGGGGAAGTACAGTGACAGGTGATGTTAAGTCAAGTAATACTGAACTGGATAGAAGTACAAATTGTAAGATTTTAGAGAAGTTGTGAATTAGTTTCAACAGTTCATTTTTTTTACTAAAAAGAAGAGCTTGAAGTTGACTTGTAAGCAGTGCCTCAGTGGTGGTAGCTTATGTGATTTCTTCCCCAAAACCTATCTTTGAACCTTCCTCCCCCCCGAGTGTTTATCGTGGGCAATTGGAAGGTACCATCTGCCAAGGGCATCAGGATGGGTCATCTGAGTCCTCCCTCTTCCCAGCACCTCCAGTTCATCCTGTCCTGCTCATTAGAAAGTGTTTTCTCCCAGATGGACCATAGCATTGCCCAGGCCTGGCCATAGCCTTCTGGTCCGTAGCTCTAGTTCCTTGTCCTGCTCAGCCTGTTATCTTCAGGGCAGGAAAAGCAACAACTGGCTTTTAAATTGAATAAATAGTCCTGACCACATTGGAACTGAAAAGAAAAATATTATTTTAAACTTTAGGTTATAAGTTTATATTGAGTTCCTTCACAAATACTAGGAAGACCTGATATTTGGCCTCATTTAATGGAATTTTTCTTTTTTTCTTTAATTTATTTTTTATTGATTTCAGAGAGGAAGGGAGAGAGAGATAGAAACATCCATGATGAGAGAGAATCATGGATCGGCTGCCTCCTGCAAGTCCCAACTGGGGATCGAGCCCACAACCCGGGCATGTGACCTTGACCGGAATTGAACCTGGAACCTTTCAGTTTGCAGGCCAACACTCTATCCACTGAGCCAAATGGCTAGGGCTGGAATTTTTCTTTTTAAAAGCTGTTCTTTTCCAAGCATTTTTTTTTTAAAATCTATGTTGTGTCTTGATTGTGCAAACAAACAAACAAAAAACAGGCCAAGAGAATCTCATAGATCCTTTTTCTTAATTTTTAAAAATACTGAGACACATTTAATTCACAGAGCATTGGAGGTAGGATGGATTTCTGACCTCAGTTGCTTCTACCTTTTCACCCCGTGAAATATCAAGATAAATTGATTTTTTCCCTTTATTCCAGATTTGTGAAGTTTTCTATGCCCAGTGTTCCTGACTTCGAAACATTATTCTCACAGGTTCAGCTTTTTATCAGTACTTGTAATGGGGAGCACATTCGATATGCAACAGACACGTGTAAGCTAAACTGCATTTTGCTATTTTCCATTGAATGTATTTTGCCTGTCTAGTCATTTATATTTTTAATATTTTGTTATTGTATCTAGTTGCTGGGCTTTGCCATCAGCTGACAAATGCCCTTATGGAAAGAAAACAGGTAAGCAATGTTATTCAAGTGTTTGTAGTTCTGTTATAACATCCTAGATGCCCGGTGCACAGATTCGTGCACCGGTGGGCCCTCAGCCTGGCCTGTGCCCTCTCACTATCTGGGACCCCTCGGGGGATGTCGGACTACCAGTTTCGGCCCAATCCCCGCAGGCCAGGCCAAGGGACCCCACTGGTGCGTGCACCAGGCCTCTAGTATGCATATAAGATCTTTGGTTAATCTCTTCCTGCCCTCCCCCTAACCCACTTCCCTCTGAGATTCGTCAGTCTGTTCCATGTTTCCAAGCCTGTGCATTGAGCATCTGTCCCCTGGTGGTCAGTGCATGTCATAGCGAACTGTCAGTCGCTTAGGCTTTTATATATATAGAAGATATCTAACTTAGACAGTAAACTAATTTGTTAAGGTTCCAGGTTAGTACTAAGAGTCCTACCACTTAGATGTAGGTGGTCACTTCAAGTACTCATAGTGTTTGCAGTAAGGACAGCTAGTCCCTCCGCGGGTGTAGACTCCAGTGCAGGGAGAGGCCGGCCTCGGACCCTGCAGCCAGCGGCGATGGTTTTGGAGCTCCTGTTCTAGTGTCCTTTGTGTGGTAATATGCTGGGTTTTGTTTGCTAAAACTTTTTAAACTTTTAATTGTAACATAATTTTCGCTTTATAAAGAGTTGCAAGAATAATATAAACAATTCCCATATACCCTGCACCCAGATTCTCCAGATATTCATATCTTACCACAGTTGCTTATCTTTTCTCTCTCTTTTTTCCTGAGCCATTGGAAAGTAAATTGCAGATAGAATGGCCCTTGAGTGTTGCCTAAAAAATGGGACATTGTCTTATATAACCACAATACAAAGATCAACCTCAGGAGATGAACATTGATAAAATTCTTTAGCAAATATACTGACTTTACTCCCATTTTGCCAGTTGTTTTATTAATTTCTTTATAACAAAAAAAAAATCTCAGTTCATGGTTTGTGCTACATTGTCCCACAACTTTTATTTCCTTTAATCTGGAACAGTTCTTTGGTCTTCCTTTAATTTTGTGATATTGACACAAGTTACAATTGGGTGTTTCTCTTTTATTTGGAATTGAACTTCAAGACTAGTTGTTTGAAGGAGACTGAAACAGAAATAAGCGGTTGGTATTTTGTAGGAGAACTGAGTACGTGGTGGTTTGAAAGAGAGGGTTAAAAAAACTGCCAACAACCTTTACTGAAAAACTATTTACAGTTATTCAGCACTTTAGTCACATCTCCTGTCCTGAAACTGACTGTACCTCACTTGAAACTCAGTCTTGTTATTTATAATCAGGTTCCTTTATAACTGGTCGTATCAGTTTCAGGAGTAATTTATTATCAGGTAAGAGATGATGTTGGAGAACGTTTCCAGATGATGCCCAGCTACCTGAGGGGAAAATGTCAGTGTCCTTGAACACAGTTAAGTTTACTAAGCATAGGCTGTCATCTGTTTTAAATGATTTATTTAGATGTAAATATATTGAACTGTTGAAGTAATGTTGCTTTTGATTATTTATCTTCATTGTAAAAAAGGCTTTATGGTTTTAAAAATGGTGCTGAATTACTCTAACTGTCACAAGAAACAGCGTCAGAAAACATTGTCTGACTGAATTGGGACAGTCCTGAAAGAGTATGGAAACCTCATGTTGTCATTCAAAGAAACCTGTCAATTAGTGTTATTTTTTATTTGTAAGTGACAACATAAGATCCAATGTGCTGCCATCTCTGAGAGCTTATCTGAAAGAGATGTCATTTCTGACAGCCCCTGCGAGGAATTGGCATCCTCAAGCAAGCCATAGACAAGATGCAGATGAACACAAACCAGCTGACCTCGGTACATGCCGATCTCTGCCAGGTAAGCAGCAGAGGGTTAGACTGAGTCGGGGATGGAAGATTGGTTGTAGGTTTGCTCAACATCAGATTAGATAAATGACGGCAATTTAGTGGAGACTGATATGTTCTAGCAATTGATATATATAGGTACCTCTATCTATAGAAAGGGGATTTTCAACAGTTTTTGGATAAAAACTATAGAACAGGGCTCAGCCAGTAGGCTTGGTAGAACAGAGTAATTAACACTTCTGACATTTAAAAAATGCCAAGTTGTTTTCTTTTTTAAGGAATCTGGAACCTGAGAATAAACACAGGTAACTTTACACTTTAAAATGTTAGTTATTTATTTTAATACATTTTATTGGTTTTTTACAGAGAGGAAGGGAGGGGGATTGAGAGTTTGAAACATTGAGAGAGAAACATTGATCAGCTGCCTCCTGCACACCCCCTACTGGGGATGTGCCCGCCTTTGACCGGAATTGAACCTGGGACCCTTGAGTCCGCAGGCCAACAACTCTATCCACTGAGCCAAACCGGTTAGGGCAAAATGTTATTTATTTTATTGCGCGTGGTTCAAAATCCAGCAGGCAAAATGAAGTCTCCCTACCACCCTGCCTCACAGCCACCTCTCTCTCCAAAGGCAGCCAGTGTTAGCAGTTTCTTGTTTATCCTTCCAAAGATATTTTATGAATGTACAAGCAAATATGTCTATTTTTTCTCTTTTTATTTAATTTTCACCGGAGGAAATGTTTTTATTGATTTTAGAGAAAGAGGAAGGGAGAGAGAGAAACACTGATGTGAGAGAAACATTGATCAGTTGTCTCCCCAACCGGAGATCAAACCTGTAACCTAACTATGTGCCCTGACTGGGAATTGAACGCGCAGCCTTTTGGTGTACAGGTCAGCGCTCCAACCAACTGAGTCACCTGCCAAGTCTGTCTCTTTTTTTATACAAATTGTAATAATTTGTATGAATAATTACATACAGTACATTGCTTTTTGCTTTTTCCTCCCCTTGCTTTTTTCTACTTAATGTATCTGTTTTTTGTTGTTTTGTTTTGGTTAATCCTCACCCAAGGATATTTTTCCATTGATTTTTAGGGAGAGTGGGAGAGAGAGGGAAAGACAGAAACATTGATGTAAGAGAGACACATCGATTGGTTGCCTCTGGCATGCGCCCTGGACCAGGGCCCAGGCGGGGGAGGAGCCTACAACCAAGATATGTGCCCTTGACCGGAATCAAACACGGGACCCTTTGGTCCACAGGCTGATGCTCTATCCACTGAGCCAAACTAGTTAGGGCAATTTATCTTTTTTTAAAAAATATGTTTTTTATTATTGATTTTAGAGGGAGAGAGAAAAACATCAATGTAAGAGGGTAACATCGATAGGCTGCCTCCTGCACACCCTCTATTGGGATGGAGCTCCTAACTGGGGTATATGCCTTGACCAGGAATTGAACCAGCAACCTTTCAGAACATGGGACAACTCTGAACTAACAGCCACACTGGCCAGGGCTCTACTTAAAGTATCTTAGGGATGGTTCCATATCAGTGGTTTATAGCTGCAGAGTATTTCATAATATGGGTTTAACCAGTTCCCATATTAAACAATTGAGATTGTTTCCTTAATGAATAACATGGTTTGTGGATTATTTCAGTCACATGTTCTAGTTTCAATGAAGGTGTGCTTTTTCCATTTTTTATGTTTTAAGAAACGTTTGTGATTGGTGTATAAAATACATAAAGTGCTCTAGTAGTACGTGAACAGCCAGCTCAGGGAGTTGGTACGTTGTGTGCACCTGTGCCACATCACCCACATACAGGACGTTGCCATGTACTTGCACAATTTCTTACGCTTATGTAAAGGATTTAGAAATTGAAAAAGTATAATTAAAGAAAAAGCTTCCATTTTTAATCATAGCATACTGATCTGTTTCTGTGATTAGTTCAGCAAAGAAAAAAAGGACTCACTTGTTTGCGCATCTATGACAGAATGGTTACTCGGTGAATTGTTAGCTGAACTTTAATTCATTTGTGGCGTACTGAATCATGGTTGGTTCATCCTTTATAAAGAAGTGCTATTAGCCCTGCTGGTATAGCTTAGTGGTTGAGCATTGACCTATGAACCAGGAGGTCAGGGTTCAATCCTGGTCAGGGCACATGCCCAGGTTGCTGGCTCCTGGGGAGCATGCAGGAGGCAATCGATCAATGATTGTCTCATCATTGATGTCTCTCTCTCCCTCTCCCTTCCTCTCTGAAATCATTAAAAAAAAATATTTTAAGAAACAACACCAAATGCTACTTTATTCTGAATGCTTAAGAAAACAGAGTAATATGTTGATATGTGGATCCTTTTAATCAATAAGTTAAATGTGAAAATGTAAAACAATGTTTTCTTGAACTTTTTGGAGTGTGTGAATTTGCTGCTTCTGCTAAAGCTTGCCAGAGTACAATTAAAATGACAGTTTAATACAAATATTTTTTCACAGCTTTGTTTGCTAGCAAAATGCTTTAAGCCTGCCCTTCCATATCTTGACGTGGACATGATGGATATTTGTAAAGAGAATGGAGCCTACGATGCAAAGCACTTTCTATGTTATTATTATTATGGAGGCATGATCTATACTGGGCTGAAGAACTTCGAAAGAGCACTCTACTTTTATGAGCAGGTAATCTCATCTCTAAGTGGGTGTTTTGAGCTTGTGTGGTCAAAGACATGCCCGCCTGGAGCGGATTGATTTCGGGCTCTGAGTACCAGGTGGAGGTCCTGTCAAAGACCACTTCTCAGTGACCATGTGCACCAAGCATGTCAAACTCAAAGGCTAACACGGGCCAAATAAACAAGGCCGCAAAAAAACCCCAAAAGTTTCCATTTTCATAGGAACGTAGGTTTATTTCAATAAGAGACATGCTGAATACAAAGGGCTGAAATAAATGAGTCATCGTTAACATAAAATAATAGAACATTTTAATGAAAATTAATATCTTATCTTGAACGTTAACTTACCAGACACTGAATAACTGCACAAATTAATAAGCGTAATGCAAATAAACCTGTTTTTCTTGTTCTCTGAAAGCGAAATATTTCCTGTTGCGCACACCAAACAAGTCAATCCAAGACGAATGACGACGTGGCCATCGGCTGCTAAAATATGGGCTGCTGGTCTTAGTGGAGAGAAATGCTGCGCCTGTGCGTAAGGTGCATAAGGGAAATGAAGGCAACACGATTATAGTAACCAGTCATTAGCAAACGTAGTTCGTTAATAATTATGTATAACAGGATATTATAAAAATTAAGTTATGAAATTTTTATTAAAACGTTTCTTACATACCATTATATTGGCTGGGCTGCAAAAATATTCGTTGTGTGCCGCATGCGGCCTGCGGGCAGCGAGTTTGACATGCCTGGTGTCCACAGTGGTGATTTGCTCCTCAGTCGAAGGGCATTAGCTAGGAGGGAAGGGCACTGGTGGTGGGTCTGACCCGGCTGTGCCGCTGATGCCGTCTAACGGGTTCAGTTGTAGATGTCTCAGCCTTCGTAGCGTCCTTTGCATGGAGGTAAGAGTTTGAACTGAATGATCTTTGAAGTGTCTTGTTCTAAAGCCATATGTCGTGTTTTAAGTTTTATTGTAATAAGTAAAATATTGTCATGGTTGAAATTCAAAGGATATTAAGTATGCACAGTGGAAAATCCCCACTTCTTTGTCTGTGTCTGTAATAGCCACTGGAGTATGTAGTATGACACTCTGCAGCTTGGTGTAATAGTCGAGGTTTCCTTAGAGTCTGAAAGGGAGAATATAGTGCAGGGGGGCAGGAGTAGGTGTCCAGCTCTGAGTACATGAAACAGTTTATCCTTGTATTATTACTTATTAATTATTGTATTAATTTCCACATGAACGGTAAACATATTTTTGCCCTATCCTGTATTTTCTAATACTAGTGTTTTAAGATGTTTATCAGATGTCAGTTAGTTCTTATTTTATTCATAGCACATATTAAAATAAAGGATATTTAAACCTTCAAGGAGCTTACCACTGAGCTGAAATACTAGCAGGTAAATACGCACACATCTGTGACTGAGCATTGCCTCCGTGAGTGGGGGTTGACAAGTACCACCAAGAGAACCTAGGGAAGGGTCACCAGAGGTGCTGGTCGCGTTAAAGGACGTTTGTAGGCAGGTAACATCTTCAAGAGGACACAGTCCCAAATTTCAGTTCCGCCCAGCCTGTGTGGTCCAGTGGTTGAGGGTCGACCCATGAACCGGTCTCAGTTGGATGTCCAGTCAGGGCACGTGCCTGGGTTGCGGGCTTGTTCCCCAGTGTGGGGCTTGCTTGCAGGAGGCAGCCAGCTGATCGGTGATTCTCATCATTGATGTTTGTGTCTCTCCCTTCCTCTCTGAAATCAATAAAAATGTATATTTTTTAAAAATTCAATTCTTCAGAAAATTTTAAACACACTTCGTAGCCACTGAATGCATTATCATTGTACAGCCCCAGTATAATAAGTGATTAGATACTGATCTAGAAATATCAAGATGATAGGCAATGTACTTAGAAAAATAGTTCCATCAAACAGTTAAAATATTAAAAACAAACTTTTTATATTTATAGGTGGAAGCCTTTTACCTGAAAATATACTTATTCCCTGATTTACCCTAAGGACAAGTATTTAGTATTAGTCTACTCCATGCCACTGTGTGGTTTTTTTGTTGTTGTTGTTGTTAATCCTCACCCGAGGATATTTTTTTATTGATTTTTAGAGAGAGAGGAAGGGAGGGGGAGAAACATGGATAGAGAGACACATCCATTGGTTGCCTCCTGGGGCCAGGGATCCTTCAAGCCTGCAGCTAAAGTACATGCCCTTGACTGGAATCAACTCGAGACCCTTCAGTCTGCAGGCAGACGCTCTATCCACTGAGCCAAACCAACTAGGGCAAGCCACTGTGTTTTAATAATATGTATGCCATTATAGATGGTATTAGTAACTTAATTTCAGAAGGTGATACCGATTATATTACCACTTCAAAAAAATTCCAAAAGGACGTACATATTGGAAAAAATTCAGTATAGCATTGTATCAGGCAAAAAGTGAAGCATCTTCATTTCCTCATATTGCACCACAGACTGGCCCAGGTAGTGGACTGGTCCTCGATGGGTAGAACTGAGAGTTGATTCTGTTCTTTCACTGCAAGAGCAGGTTGCAGGGGGCCGTATTCTCGTGTGCTTAGGTGACTGTTTCTGTAGAATAATCTCAAAGAAGTGCCTCAGGCTCAGTGGGTTGAGTTTTGCTATGAAATATTGGGTTGATAGGGTGTGATCGTTTTCAGTTCTTCTTAACCTTCACAGATGCAGGTGAGAAAGCGAAAAGGCAGCCGCAGAACGGGAGAAATATTTGCAGATCATGTTTCTAAGGGACTTTCATCCAGAATATACAGAGACCTCTTAACAAATCAACAGCAAAATGAAAAATTTCTAAATGGGCAATGGACTTGCATAGACATTTCTCCAAAGTTATACAAATGACCAATAAGCACATGAAAAGATACTCATCAACATTAGTCATCAAGGAAATACAGATCAAAAGCACTCTGAGATACCAGTTCATACTTCCTAGGGTGCCTGCATTAAAAGATACCAGCAAGGATAAATGTTAGTGAGGTGTGGAGGGTTTGGAGCCCTCACAATTGCAGTGGAATTATAAGATGGTACAGTCACTTGGAAAAGGAATTGGGAGTGCCTCAAATGTTAGACTTAGAGTTACCATGTGACACAGCATACCCAAGAGAAATGAAGACAAATGTTCACACAAAAATGTGTGCTCAAATGTTCATAGCATCATGACTTACAGTGGCCAGAGGTAGAGACACCCCAAATGCCCACCAACTGAGGAGTGAACAAAATGTGAAACATCCGTGCAGTGGAATATTCTCCACCATGAAATGGAATAAGGTATCAGCAGCAGGGACGAACCTTCACAGCTGAGCCAGCACAAAAGGCCGCATATTTATGATGCCATTTATATGAAATGCCACATCAGGCAAAGCCATAGAAACATAAATAGAACAGTGATTGCCTGGGGCTGAGGGGAGGAGAGAAGGGGCGTTGCTGCAGGTGGATGTGGGGATCCTTTTGTGATGGGATGACAATGCTCTGAAATTGGTGGGAATAGTTACACAGCATGGTGCGTATACTAAAACCACTGAGTCGTATGCTCTTAAGAGGGAAAATGTTATGTATGTGAATTGTATCTCAATAAAGATAAAGCAGATAGGACATTGAATGTAAGTATTGTTTTCTAATTCAGGCAGTACCTATAGTTGATTGTCCTTTCCTGCTACCGTGTGCTGTCTTCACATTCAGTGTTCTTCTCTTGCTCAGGCTATCACTACCCCTGCCATGGCGGTCAGTCATATCATGTTGGAATCATATAAAAAGTATATTCTAGTTTCTTTGATATTACTTGGAAAAGTACAACAGCTACCAAAATATACATCTCAAATTGTGGGTAGATTCATTAAGGTGAGTTTTTAAAATAAAATTGCTTTCTTAAGTCCTTAAGGAAATGTAATGATACATAGTTGTATAATTTTATTTTATACTGATTTAATTCTCCCAACAACTTCAATTTAGCGGACATTTGTTAACTGTCTGCAGGGAGCCTGGGAGCAGCGGTTCTGGTAGAACCTCTAACATCACTCCTATTCATACACCTCTGATCACCGATTGGAGTAGAATGTTTCTCAGGAACCTGTTTTCAGACTTAGAGCTGTAGATGTTTGAGCTCCATTAAGGGTTGATTTTTTTTTCTTCATAATTTAGTGAAATGCTAGAAAAGCAGTGCTGATTGTATTGAGCTCTCAGTTGGCTCAGGTGCTGGGAGATCATGTGAAGACGACGGTTCTGCTCACGGAACTTGTGTGTTCCTTGAGAACCCCATCTTTGGGACCACATTAAAAATAAATTAATTCTTTAAAAAATATTTTGAAATACATGCTCATGATTTTAAAAAAATTTGAACAGCCCTGGCCGGTGTGTATCTATCTGGTTGACCATCAACCCATGAACCAGAAGGTTAGGGTTCAATTCCTGGTCAGGGCACATGCCCAGGTTGCAGGTTCCATCCCCAGTTGGGGGTGTGCAGGAGGCAATTGATCAGTGATTCTCTTTTCATCGATGTTTCTATCTCTTTTTCCCTTCTCTCTGAAATCAATAAAAACACATTTTTAAAAATGGAACAATTTAAAAGATGGTGAGATCACAATCTTTTTTATTTTTATTTTTTAACATAATCCTCACCCAAGGATATTTTTTCCATTGATTTCTAGAGAGAGTGGAACGAAGGGAGGAGAGGGAGAGAGAAAGAGAGATGAATATTGATGTGTGAGAGACACAGTGATTGGTTGCCTCCCACACGCGCCCCTACTGAGGCTGGGGAACCTGCCACCAAAGTACATGTCCTTGACTGGAATCGAACCCAGGACCCTGATCACTGAGCAAAACCGGCCAGGGCAGGTCACAATCATTTTAATAGCAATTTTACCCCGTTTGTCCCTGTACAAAAGTCAGATTTCAGGGTACCAGTTTGTATGTTGTTTTGATGAAGAGAGCCAGTGTTCTCCACCAGAGAGCCTGTCGTCGTTCTCAAGCTCTAGGCTGCCTGGTCACAGGCTGGAGGTTGGGAGCAAGGTGGGTGTGAGAGATCCCATGGAAGAATGAGGCAGGATAGGATTAGGGTTGCCATTCGCAGATCATTTTGGAGAACTCCCATGGTTCCTTTTGGTGGCTCTATTTTAGAAGGAATGCTTTGATTCTTTTAAATTTTATTTTAAATATGTTTTTATTGATTTCAGAGAGGAAGAGGGAGGGAGAAAGAGATAGAAACATCAGTGATGAGACAGAATCATTGATCGGCTGCCTCCTGCACACCCCCTACTGGGGTTTGAGCCCACAACCTGGGCATGTGCCTGACCGGGAATTGAACCGTGATCTCCTGGTTCATGGGTCGATGCTCAACCACTGAGCCTCACTGGCTGGGCAGGAATGCTTTTCTAAAGGGGCATGATTCTACAAGCATTAGTAGTTTATTTATGATGGTATCATAACTGGTTGAAAAGACCACAAACTTCAAAAGTAGAAATGTAGGTTTGAATCCAGTTTACGCCTGTGCTCATAACCACATTCTCTTGGACCTCTGCCCCAGTTTACAAGGATAATGTGTGTGAGGTAAAATACCTAAGGCAGTTCAGGCTCTTAGGTGCTCAGCCACCATCAGTTGTCTTGTTCCTGTCTTCCTTCTTATCAAAAGTGGCCGATTGTCCCATTGCTCCTGGGGAGGTGTATGTGTGTGCATGAAATGAGAGAGAGAGTGGAGAATAATGAAAATTCCACCTTCTTTCTTCCCAATAGAAAGAGGAGCCACTGATGGGGGAAGATGTGTGTGTCTTCACCAGATGCAGTGTAGTTGCACCTGCTGTGCAGTTATTTGTTCTGTGCCGCAAAGGTTTTTATAATAAATTACTCCATAGTGAAAATTTATCCTTGGTCTTCACTGAGCATTTGTTGGGTAGGTTATAATTTGTTAGGTAACAGTAAAGCGTATTAGATGCACTTGCTCAAAAAACAGTGCCATGTTTTGTTTTGCTTCCTGAATAAATTTTACTTCTCTAACATTTTAATCTGCTTTTTCCCCTTTAAACCTTTAGCCTCTTAGTAATGCATACCACGAGTTAGCACAAGTTTATTCAACCAATAACCCCTCAGAACTCCGAAACCTGGTGAATAAGCACAGCGAAACGTTTACTCGGGACAACAACATGGGGCTGGTGAAGCAGTGCTTGTCCTCTCTCTACAAGAAGAACATCCAAAGGCTCACCAAGGTGAGGACGTGGCCCGCGATGCCATTCCCGCCTCGCGGCCGCCGCCCTCTCCTCTTTCCCTTCTCCGAGCTGAGGAAGCAGCTGCAGGGTTACCGTGCAGCAGGATTGCCCACCCGGAGCTGCCACAGCTGAGAACTTGGTCTTGGGGGCGAGCGCAGGGTATCTGAGATGAGGAGCAGGTGAGGAGGAAGCCGGCGGCGCAGTGACTGCTCTGGGAGCAGAGGAAGCTAGCCTGAGGGGTAAACCGTTCCGTGGGCAGCGGGGGCTGCACGTCACAACACAACGCGGATGGGAGCCCTGTGAGCGGCCTGGGCCGCTCAGGCTGTGCTGAGCTGCTTGAACACAGCACTGGGACGCTGATGACCACTCAGGCCAGAGGTGAAGAAGCTGTGATGGTTTTTGTATGTAGAAAATTTTACAAGAAAAATGAAATCCCAGGTGAGCTAGGAAGGCATATACTACAAGGAATAGGAAACTAAGCGCAGCTTAAACAGAGTGTTGTTTTTCCTTTGGGGAAGTAGTCTGGTCAGACTGGTTCAGAACTGGTGAGAACGGTGCAGCTGTCTCTGTGTGTGCCCTCTGCCTATGTCCGCAGCAGGGTGATGGGCAGAGAAGCAGCGGAACGAGAGAGAATAGGGGTGTTTGTTGCTGGGAGGGCCAGGGCCCTGGGTGAAGGGGGGAACGGAGGAGGATTTGACAGTGAGGGCCCAGGGAGCTGGAGGAAAAGGAAGAGTAGGGCTGGTCGTGGAGGCGGCAGACCCCGCACGGAAAAGAGGAGGGGTGAGGAGTGCTCACCGGACAGGGAAGGAAACGCCTACGTACTAGAGAGTAGCTAGCGAACATGAGGGAGTCAGCAGAGAATTTGTAGAAAGTTAATTTGTAAGAGGAAATAAAGAATGTGAAAGCAACTAAAAAAAAAGATAAAAAGCAAATATAACTTGTCAGCCAGAGGAAAACCAACTTGACCCACAAAGAAGACCAGGATCTAAGGGACTCAGAATAACAAGCAGCCTAGTTCTCCCACAGCATTTCCTCCGGTCCAGGTGCCGACAGAGCCACTCGGAGTGATTCCTGCCTCACCATCAGGAGGTGGCCTTGAAGACCAGCACCCCATTGTGACTAGACTTAAGGTTTAAGGAAAAGAATCAAAATATTACCAAGGTTAAAAGACAGTGTATTTTTTAAAAATTCAATTGCAGAAAGTTAAATAAAAGTTAAATGAGGAATTAGATCTTAAGAAATCTAGTAAGTAGGTATCGCTGCAGAAACCATCAGTTAACTGTGTGAAGCAGTCAGCCACAGTCCAGCCCTGAGCAGTAAGCTGGTAGTTTATACTCTGGTTTGGATCAGGTCAATCAAGAACAGGAGTTTGACCAAATGAACAGGAAGAGCCTCAAGGTGGTCAGTCAGGGCCGGGGCTGTGGCTCAGTCTTGTATGTGCTGACTCATGGTTGGTTGGGTCCACTGGGCTGAAAAGCACTGCCTAGGGGACATAAGGAGGGACAGTGTGATTAAAGGATGTGTCTGGTCAGAAGGTTAAGTCTTCGATGGTGGCTGTTAAACGTTTTGGCATTACGTCCTTATGCCAGAAGAATAGAAGGGGGAAACATCGAAGGTTTTTCTACCCAGCATGTCTCTTTCTTATTCAAAAGTCAGAAAATAAAAGCTTTGTAAGAAGTCTCAACAGGTAGACTGTCAGTGACAGGAGCCATGTCCCATAGCAAGGCAACTGGGACAGGTTATCCCATGGAGGTTGAATCTACTCCATGTTAGCATTTTGATGGGCGTTTTTCTAGCCTCCTCTTCTCCGTCTTCTGTCTGTATGCCTGTGTAGGAACTCCCAGTTAAGTCTGATTGGGATCCTGTTCTTCATGCTGTTTTCTTCTCTGCTTTTTTTGTTCAATATGTCTTAACCCTCTTTCTTCCTTGGCAACATAAGCCTCTGTCACAGTACCTGTGTGAGTAACAATAGTCTATTGTACGGTGGATCGTAATTCATTCAACCAGTCCTTGACTGATGGGCATCCAGTGGCATTTTCTAGTTATAAGAACATTGATAGTTCTATGTATTTAGAAATGTTCACTTTTGAATTTTCCTTTGAGTTAAGCTACTATTGTACTTAAAATTAACAATTTTATTTTCTTAGGTGCTATTCTCCAAACTAAAGTATATGTCGATCTTTTTGGTCCAGAATTTTCAAGATCAGAGTTTTAACGTGTCCTGCTCTAAAAATGCCATTATTATAAATATTGCTGACTTTTCTTTGGGGGGGGTGTCTTTTATTTATTTATTTATTTATTTTAATGTATTTTTATTGAGTTCAGAGAGGAAGAGAAAGGGAGAGAGAGATAAAAACATCAATGATGAGAGTCATTGATCGGCTGCCTCCTGCACGCCACACAGTGGGGATCCAGCCTGCAGCCTGGGCATGTGCCCTTGACCGGGAATCGAACTGTGACCTCCTGGTTCATAGGTCGATGCCCAACCACTGAGCCAGGCCAGCCGGGCAGGAGCTCTTTTAATTTGTTCTTGAAAGAGATAGTTTCATCACGTCCCAAGCAGAGCAGTGAT
Source organism: Cnephaeus nilssonii (assembly GCF_951640355.1). Taxonomy (NCBI): domain Eukaryota; kingdom Metazoa; phylum Chordata; class Mammalia; order Chiroptera; family Vespertilionidae; genus Cnephaeus; species Cnephaeus nilssonii. The sequence goes on from NC_137090.1 coordinate 50,886,724, forward strand.
AAACACTGGTTTTCGAAGGATTCATATTTATTTCATCAGTAATAAGTTTATAATACAAAGTTCAAAAGATAGAGAAATGTCCCTCCAGGTCATATACTCCAGCCCCTCTTTTCCTTTACCCAGAGGCCACCCAGTGTAACCAGCTCCCGGGGCATCAGAGATTGTCTGTGCCCGCTCTCTCAGACCCATTGTCTCCCTTTCTTTTACACACGTTAGGGTGCACTGTTCTGCGTCCTCTTTTATATTTAACTGTACATATCTTGGATCCTTTTTTGATTCATAAAAAAGTCTCACTTCTTAGTTTTTGTTACAACTGCATTGTAGTGCATTTATATAACTGTGCTGTGCCGTACTTAACCAGTCCTCTGCTGATGGACCTGTAGGTGGCTCCAGTCTTTTGCTGTTGCAGACAGTGCTGCGGTGATAACCTTGCACGCATGTCATTTCAGACACAGGCTGCACTTCTAGAAGTCATTACTCTGGAAAAGTGGTGGCTAAAACCACTGGGCTCATCTGTCAAGTCATCTTCACAACAAAAGTCACTTTGTATAGTAATGGAAAGCACTTGTTCAGTGATTGAGTAGAACTCTATACACATTGAATAAAATTTATTTTCTCAGTAGTTCCTACCTGTGATTAATTCTGCTTCTGCATTTCAGACCTTTTTAACACTATCGTTACAAGATATGGCAAGTCGTGTGCAATTATCTGGACCACAGGAGGCAGAAAAATATGTCCTGCACATGGTAAGTGTGCTTTCATTGTTAAAACTTATTAGTGGATTTCTGTGTTTGTATAAGTAACAGGTGTTCATTATGGAAAATGTGAAAAAGGAAAAGGGGGTTGGGGAACATCCAAAGTCAACTTCTGTGGACATTTTGGTTTATTTCCTTAACGATCTATGGATTTCTCTAATCACAGTAATTATAATAATTATAGGGCCCTAACCAGTTTGGCTCAGTGGATAGAGCATCGACCTGCGGACTGAAGGGTCCCAGGTTCGATTCTGGTCCAGGGCTTGTACCTTGGTTGTGGGCACATCCCCAGTAAGGGTATGCAGGAGGCAGCTGATCGATGTTTCTAACTCTATCCCTCTCCCTTCCTCTCTGTAAAAAATCAATAAAATATATTTTAATAAAATAATTTATAGGTTGCATCCTGTTTGTGCTCATGTCAGTTTTTGTAAACATTTAAAACACTCATGAAAATTTTTTTTATTTCTTTATTGATTGATTTCAGAGAGGAAGAGAGAGGGAGAGAGAGAGAGAAACATCAATGATGAGAGAGAATCATTGATCGGCTGCCTCCTGCACGCCCCTTACCAAGCCCACAACCTGGGCATATGCCCTTGACCGGAATTGAACCTGGAATCCTTCAGTCCACAGGCCGATGCTCTACCCACTGAGACAAACAGGCTAGAGCATCATGAAATATTTATGATATACAAAGAGGCATAAAGCAGTGTTACTCAACATGCTGGTCCATGATAAGGTCATGAACTTGTGCCCATATGTAGGTCAGGGCATTGCTTCCATCACCGGCAGAGTCCTGCTCAGTGAGGCAGTGTGCTCAGTGACAGCACTGACCGCGGTCTCACTCGAGCCCCTTCTGTGCATAGAACAGTGTTGCTATAAAGGGTGCTAGAGCAGGCACCCCTGTGCTCAGCACCCAGCTTCAGAAACCAGATACTACCAGTATACCTGACACCCGTTTATCACTTCCAGGTGTATCTCCCCACTCCCCATATTTGGATAAGCGTCATTTAGTTGACTACATGGTAACCCACTAGGTTGATGTACTGTAATCTACTTACTGCTTAGTTACGTAGATACATGGCTCGACCAGAACAGACCTGTCCTGGCCCACGACAGCGGTCTGCAGGAAGCTAGCATCTGCATGTTCTGCTCTGACCTCCCCTGTGGCTCCGAAGCCCTGCCACATCAGGATTAGGAGTAACACAACTGTTTTCCATTGGGATAATGGAGTAGTTTATTCCCATAGTCCAATTTGCAAATGTTTTGAGGGTTTTTTTCCTATTCAGAACACACAGACATGCCAAACAAAACTTGTCTGACTTAACCAACCTGGGAGTGTCTGCTAAGGGCACCTGGCTAACCCTGTAGGGGTTAAAGGGAATGAGGAAGCTACAGAGCCTCCCAGGGGTCAGAAGAAACACCTGGGTGGTTATGACCCCAGCCAGGACACAGAAGTTAGCAAATGCTTTGAGGGGTCAGAGGAGGGGGGCGGGTTTTGAACACTGCATAACCAACCCAGACACAGCCTGTCAGGCCCTGGGTCCGCAGGGGGTGTTTTGTCTCCAGCGGGCATTTGGCAAGGTCTGAAGACATTTTTGGTTGTCCCTGCTAGGCTGTCCCTACTTGTATCTAGAGAGCAGAGGCCAAAGATGCTCTTTAACAGCTTAAATGCATAGGAGAGCCACACAGCAAAGCATTAGCTGGCCTCAAGTGTCAGTACTGCCGAGCTTGAAAAAGCCTGGCCTGGGTGTTAGGTCCATGAGGGCAGGATTTTGTTTAGAGCGGTTTGAAGTTCAAAACAAAATTGAGGGAAGGTACAGAGATTTCCCATTATCCCCTGTCCCCGCACAGCACAGCCTCCCTCATGGTCATCACCCCGAAGTGGTGCCGTGTTACAGCAGAGGAGCCCACATGGACACATCCTCACCGCCCAGAGTCCAGGGCTTACGGTGGGTTCGCTCTTGGGCATTCTGTGGGTTTGGACGATGGATAACGATATGTACCCATCATTGTGGTCTGACACAGTGGTTTCCCGCCCTACACGCCCTCTGTGCTCTGCCTGCTCATGTCCTCTTCTCCGCCCCGGCAGCCACTGACCTCGCTCCCACAGCGTGGCCGTCTCCCCTCGGCCTCTGGTTGGACTCGCACAGGAACAGCCTTCCACTGGCTGCTTCCCTCAGGGATCTGCAGCGAAGGTCCCTCCTGTCTCCTCGGGTTTGCAGTGCTGAGTAACATTCCATTGTCTGGATGTAGTAGTTGCTCACTCATCTCGGTTGCTTTCAAATATAAATAAAACTGCTATAAACATCCTTGTACAGGTTTTTGTGTGGGCATAAGTTTTTGACTCGCTTTATAAATACCAAAAAGGGTGATAGCTGGACCATATGGTAAGAGGGTCTAAAATGCCATCGCCATACCCAGGCCTCTAGGGTTTCTCCTGTGTCATCTTCCAGGAGTTTCCTGACTCTGCATTGACCTTTCGGTCTGTGGCCTGTAATGTTTGTGGAGGGTGTAGTCTGTGTCTAGATTCTTTGTCTGCGTGTGGATGGCAGATGAGCTCCCTTTGTAGAAAGGCTGACTGCTTGATGGTGTTGCCTGTGTCCTCTGTCAAAGACCCAGTGACTGTGTTTATGTGGATCTGTTTCTAGGCTCTCGATTCTGTCCCACTTACCTATTTGTCTTGATTACTGCAGCTTTATAATAAGTCAGGCAGTGTCTGTCTTCAGACTTCGCCCTCCTTAATAGTGTATGGCTTTTCTGTGTCCTTTTATCTCTCCACGTAAACTTAGAGTCAGTTTGTCAGTATCTGTAAAATAACTGGCTGCGATTTTGACTGAGATTGCATTGAATCTGTAGATCAAATTGGGAAGAACTGACATCTTGATAATATCGAATCTTTCTAGCCATGAACATGAAGTAGTTCTTAATTTATTTAGTTCTTTGATTTCCTTCATCAGAGTTTTGTAGTTTTCCTCAGATAGATCTTACAGATATTTTGTTGGATTTATTCCTAAGTATTTCATTTTGGGGGATAGGGATGCCCATGTAGATAGCATTGTTTTCAATTTCAGATTACACTTGCTCATTGCTGCTTTATTCAAAAGCACCTGCCTTGTGTTATAGTAGTTAACCTTGCGTCTTGCAGCCTTGCTATGCTAGTAATGGCAGGAGTTTTTTGTTGGTGGTGGTGATACTTTCAGATTTTCTGCATAGATGATCATGTCGTCTATGAGCAGACAGTTTGATTTCTTTTTCACAATCTCTGTGTCCTTTTTAGTCTTACTTTGTTAGCTAGCACTGCCGGTGCAGTGTTGCAGAGGAGTGGTGTGATGCCTTGTTACTGATCTTTGTGGGAATCTTCAAGTCTCTCACCAGGCGATACTAGCTCTAAGTTTTTTGTAGATATTTTTCATCAAGTTGAGGAAGTTCTCCTCTCTCCCTAGTTTACTGAGAGTTTTTATCATGAGTGGATATTGGATTTTATGAAATGCTTTTTCTGCATATGTTGATTTGACCATGATCTTTTTTTTTAGCCTGCTGACATGATGAGTTAACAGAAATGTTTAACCGGCCTTGCACATCAGGAATAAATCCCACTTGGTTTTGGTGTATAATTCTTTTCCATATTGTTGGATTTGCTTATATGTTGAGTATTTTTGTATCTATGTTCATGAGAGATAGTGAACATTGTAATATTTTTCTTGTAATATTGGTATGGCTGACTTTGGTATTAGGGTAATGCTGGCTTCATAGAATGGCCTGGGAAGTGTTTCCTCTGCCCCTGTCCTCTGAGAGAGATGGTAGACATTGGCCTGACTTCTCCCTTCCTTGTCTGGTGGGACTCAGCAGGGAACCTTTCTGGGACTGGTGCTTTAAAGAAAACATTTTATTGGCGTGTAACCCACATAGGGAAAAGGGCGACCAGCACCCAGATCATGAGCCAGAATACTACCAGAACCCCAGAAACAACTCTCAGGCCTGCTTCCATCCTGCTCTGGGCTAGAAAGGTTATTATTATCTTGACTTCTCACATCCTATTTTAGTTGTGTTTGTTTTGAGCTTTGTCTATAATAATAAAAGCGTAATATGTTAATTAGACCGGATGTCCTTCCGAATGACCTTCCAGGTGAAGCCGGGGCTGCAAGGGAAGCCGGTGCCGGCAGCCAGGAGAAAGGAAGGCCTACTCTTGCATGAATTTCATGCATCGGGCCTCTGTATAAAATAGAAAATGAAACATACAGTATATACTTTTTGGGATCTGGCTTTTGTGCTTAACATGAGATTCATACATGATGTTATATGTAGTTTTACTAGTAGTTCATTCATTTTCAGGGATCCACTGTGTGAGTATACTCTCCCATTCTAATTAGATGAACATGGTTATTACAGAAAGTGCTGCTGTGGTGAACCTAGGTTTGCATTTCAAATAATTGGATATATTCCTTCCACTTTTTAAAAAAGAGGCAGCTCTCTGATCACTTAGAGAATTAGGCATTCTATTTAATGTGTGTTGGGCTGGTTGCTGTATCACTAACAGTATCTGTCCTTTCCAAGGCTAGAAAGAAGTAGGCGGTGTAGGGAGCTCAGTAGCAGATGGACTCATTGTTGTCACCCTGTGGAGCAATTTTGTTAGGAATAACAATACCTGTTTGGGACTTTTATTGGCTTCATGCACAGGATTTGGCTATGATGATCAATCAAATAAATACCCAGTCATTGATGCAACTAAAGAACATAGACCTTGAAACCACCTTGGAATCAGCATTAGCAGAAAAGTTTTCTTGAAGGACCAGAAAATAATTTCTACTGGGTGAAACAAAACTGTGTTGGCATTTCAGTTTTAAAATGCAAGAGCAATGTAAATTATACATAATGAAGCTAATGTTTAAAGATGCAAGAGCAGCCTTGGCCAGTGTAGCTAATGGTTTGAGTTCCACCCAGACACTGAAGGGCCCTGGGTTCGATTCCCAGTCAAGGGCACATACCTGGGATGCAGTTTCCATCCCCAGCTCGGGGCATGTGTGGGAGGCAACCAGTCGCTCGGCTCTCTCACATCAATGTTTCTCTCTTTCGTTCTCTTCCCCTCCCTCCCTCTCTTCCACTCTCTCTAAAAATCAATGACATGCCCTAGCCAATTTGGCTTAGTGAGTAGAGCGTCAGCCTGCAAACTGAACGGTCCCAGGTTCGATTCCAGCCAAGGGCACATGCCCAGGTTGCAGCTTGATCCCCAGTAGGGGGCTTGCAGGAGACAGCCGATCAGTGGTTCTCTCTCATCATTGATGTTTGTATCTCTCTCTCCCTCTCCCTTCCTCTCTGAAATCAATAAAAATATATTAAAAAAATGAAAAGAACAATCAGTGGCAAAAATATTCTTGGGTGAAGATTAGCAAAAATAAATAAAGATGCAAGGGCAGTTTGAAAGCGTTATGCTAAGGGAAACAAGACACATATTGTATGATTCCAGTTATAGAAAGGTCCAGAATAGGCAATTCCATAGCGCAGAAAATAGGTTAGGGGCTGAGAGGATGGGAGAGCAGAGAGTAACTGCTCAATAGGTATGGGTTTCCTTTTGGGTGATGAAAATGTTTTGGAATTAGATAGAGGTGGTAGTTGCACAACACTGCATGTACTAAATACCACTAAATTATACACTTTAAAATGGTTAATGACTTTTACCTCACATGTAAAATTAAATACAAATGAAACAATGTAAAGGCATGGATTTTTATGAGTGTGTTAGTTTTGCACCCCCTAGCATCTATAATGGTGCCTAGAACATTCTCAGAATTCAATAAATACTTGTTGAAAAAACAGTTGTGCTTAAAATACACATATACATTTATGTATTTACTAGAGGCCCAGTGCACGAAATTCGTGCACTCAGTGGGGGGGGGCGTGTCCCTCAGCTTGACCTGTGCCCTCTTGCAGTCAGGGAGCCCTCGGGGAATGTCCGACTGACGGCTTAGGTCTGCTCCTCCTGGGGAGCGGGCCTAAGCCATTAGTCAGACATCCTTAGCGCTACCGCGGAGGCGGAAGAGGCTCCCACCACCACTGCTGTGCTTGCCAGCCATGAGCCTGACTCTGGCTGAGCGGCGCTCCCCCTGTAGAAGTGCACTGACCACCAGGGGGCAGCTCCTGTGTTGAGCATTTGCCCCCTGGTGGTCAGTGCACATCATAGCAACTGATCATTCCACTGTTTGGTCAATTTGCATATTAGCCTTTTATTATATAGGATAGCTTTCTGTGCTTTGCCCTGGTTATATTGAATCACTATAAATTCCCATAGTGTTCAGGTCTAAACTTCTTCCCTGATTTTTTTTTATAGATAGAAGATGGTGAAATTTTTGCAAGTATTAATCAGAAGGATGGTATGGTCAGTTTCCATGATAACCCTGAAAAATATAATAACCCAGCCATGCTCCATAACATCGATCAGGAGGTAAGCATGAGCATCCAGTTCTGATGTTGGGTTGGTGTTTGAGACACTGTCCCTTTGCTCAGGGTAATTTTAGTGTAAATGCAGGCAGTTCCCAGCGAGCCTCTAGGAGCACTTTAGTTCCTCGAAAGGGAATTACAAAAGGGGCTGCTTTGACTCCTCGGGGTCATTGGTTGTGAGTGAGTGGTGGGTTAGAGTGCCCATGGAGCGCACCAAAGCCTGCTTTGACTCCTTAGTCATCTGAAGGGTCTTACAATTAGTATGATTTTATCCACACTCAACTGGCACCTATGATGGAGTCTCGTTGCTGTGGCCAAATGTATTCAGAGTTCCAGGTCGGGTCAGAGAACATCTGTACAGGAGTGGGGCGGAGGGAGGAAGGCCACAGGGCAGCCACCCCTGCGCCTCAGGTCGTGCTGCTCTGAGTGCCACTGGTTCTGCAGACGAGTCGGGATTGCGTGGGTGGTCTGTGCTTCTCAACTCAGATTAAGGCAATGAATCGAACAAAGCCTTACATCTCAAAGCGTAAAAAGCAAACTTCTAGTTTTCAGGGTTTTCCCAAATTTGAATTGCAGATAAGGAACTGGGGAAGGACACTATGCATTGCTTGTTGCTTTTTTTTGTTTGTTTTTGGTAATTCATTTGATGGCAAATGTCACCTGACATGATTTATAGTCTTTATTTATTCTACTTAGTCTGAATGTTTTTAGGGTTCACTGCAAATGACAAGGTGTTTGATTAGGGGGTGCTTCCCTAGGTCCTACTCCTGGGACTGTATTAACTTTCTGAATTCAAAAATACGGACTCCAAAGCTCCAGTGGTTCCAGGTCAAGGGATTGGGAACCTGTAACCCCATGTTATTTGAATAGTCTATCTAGTACAGTAGTCGGCAAACTCATTAGTCAACAGAGCCAAATATCAACAGTACAACCATTGAAATTTCTTTTGAGAGCCAAATTTTTTAAACTTAGACTTCTTCTAACGCCACTTCTTCAAAATAGACTCGCCCAGGCCGTGGTATTTTGTGGAAGAGCCACACTCAAGGGGCCAAAGAGCCGCATGTGGCTCGCGAACCGCAGTTTGCCGACCACGGGTCTAGGTTCAAATCGACCTACACCTGGACTCTAACCACCTTCAACCTGTCACCCACAGATGCTGAAGTGCATAGAGCTGGATGAGCGGCTGAAGGCGATGGACCAGGAGATCACAGTGAACCCCCAGTTCGTGCAGAAGGTACTTGAGTAGGGTTCCCCTCATTAACTAGAAGGGGGCTGGATGGAGAAGGAGGGGTTGTTCTCACATGAGGACTGTGAGCTCAATTTCAGGCTAAATGTTTAGCTGCTGGGAGTTCTCGAAAACCTTTATTACAGTCCACAGAGAGACTGTGGAGAGCATTTCACACTATAGACTGCTCAGGGGATGCAGAGGGTGGCCCCTGGACCGGATTCCTCTCCGTGCACACGAGGGTAATATTGTGCACAAAGAAACGGGGGCTGTCCTCTGGGAGGCCCCAGGTGCTTGGTGGGGCAGGTGGGAACTTGACAAGGGCCAGCGTAAATGCACTGCTTCCCTCTTCCTTACAGAGCATGGGGTCACAAGAAGATGATTCTGGAAACAAGCCGTCCAGCTATTCTTGAAGCAAACGGCCATCCTGATGTAAACAAGAGGAGCTATCACCGTGGCCAGTAGCAGCTATTAGAAGGGCAGCAGGGAGGACATGGAGAAATTACATTTTGTTTGACTTCTTCAGCCCTATGTGCTTTCAGAAAACCATTCTCTCTGCAAAGGGGAAAAAAATCAAACTTTCAAGTCTGTTGTGGATTTATTTATCCTCAGATTAATGTTGTCATTGCATTAAATCTACCCTTTTGTTTTAAATTATTTGAACATTGATGTGTCTTTTGTATCACTTTTCATCTGAAAAGTTTTTGAAAACATTCATTTCAAACAGAAATCTATTTTAGAAACTTTTGGAAGATTTTGATCTAAAGTTGGTAGGTATCAATTGCTTTTTTTTAAAAAGGCATGAGAGGCCATAAGACAGAAGCTAGTATTTTATAATTAAAATGAACACGCATTTCCGTAACATGCGGCTTGTGAGTTAGAGGTGCTGTGGCGTGCTGCTAACCTCTGGTGCACGCGCTCCTGAGAGGCTTTCCTGCGGCAGGTGCCAGGCTGCCCTCTTCCTCGGAGCCTCTCCAGCCACACCGGCAGCTGCGTCCTCACGGGTCAGGCCGCTCCTCCCGAGAGCTCGAGGCCCTGACGGTTCGCTGATAGCAGGGAATGGGGTGGAGCCTTTGAGAAGGGGGATCAGATTAAACTAGAATTTGATCCTTAAAAAAAGTTTCTCTCTCACTAGCAACATCCACTTTCTTAAATGTATCAACTTGTGTAGTCAGCCACTTCTTTTCGTTGTTTATAAAAAGAAACTGGAACCTCATGAGTCCCGTAAAAAGTGCCCCTAACAGAGGCTGAGGGGTCTTGTGGTCGGTTACGGTAACTGTGTGAGCCAGTGCCGCTGTGTCCGAGGAAACATGACGGGAGTGGAGGCTGGGCTTGACCCTTATCTAAACTCCTAACCCCTTCCCCTTTTCACCCATCCTCCCATCTGGCAGCCATCAGAATGTTCTCTGTATCCATGACTGTTTTGTTGGTGCATTTATTGGGGTTACAGTGGTTAATAAAATTATATAGGCTTCAGGTGTACGTCTTTATGTACATCTGCAATTCCAGTTGGGTCCTGGGAGGAGGTGAGTGTAGCTTCTACCTCCTCCGCCACCATCCTGGATTCTCTGACGTACTTCCCTAGTGTAATACCCTCTGGGTCCATCCATGTTGCCGATGGCAAGGTGGTTTTTATGGCTGAGTAGTAAGTATTCCATTCATCCATCAGCTGACACTTAGGCTGCTTCCATATCTCAGCTATCCTATCTAATAAAAGTAATATGCAAATTGACCATCACTCCAACACACAAGATGGCTGCCCCCATGTGGACACAAGATGGCCAGCAGGGGAGAGCAGTTGGGAAGGACCAGGTCTGTAAGGGAGGGCAGTTGTGGGTGATCAGGCCAGCAGGGGAGGGCAGTTAGGGGTGACCAGGCCTGCAGGGGAGGGCAGTTAGGGGCAATTAGGCTGGCAGGGGAGCAGTTAGGCATCAATCGGGCTATCAGGGGAGTGGTTAGGGGGTGATCAGGCTGGCAGGCAGAAGCAGGGGCAATCAGGAAGGCAAGCAAGCAAGCAGTTGGGAGCCAGCAGTCCTGGATTATGAGAGGGATGTCCGACTGCCCGTTTAGGCCCAATCCTATTTGGATCGGGCCTAAACAGGCAGTCAGACATCCCTTGAGGAGTCCCAGATTGGAGAGGGTGCAGGCTGGGCTGAGGGACACACACCCCCATGCACGAATTTCGTGCACCGGGCCTCTAGTTTTAAATAATGCTTCAGTAGGCATAGGGGATGCAGATGTCTTCCCAAATTAGTGTCTCAGGTTTCTTTAAATACTCAAAAGTGGAATGCTGGCCCTGACTGGCTTGGCTCGGTGGATAGAGTGTTGGCCTGCGGACTGAAGGGTCCCGGGTTCGATTCTGGTAAAGGGCATGTACCTTGGTTGCAGGGACATCCCCAGTAGGGGGTGTGCAGGAGGCAGCTGATTGATGTTTCTAACTCTCTATCCCTCTTCCTTCCTCTCTGTAAAAAATCAATAAAATATATTTAAAAATAATAATAATAAAAAATAAAATTGGTCATGGTAACTAATTAAACTGTTTGTAGTTTTATATGTTCTTTGCTTACTAGTGTGGAGCCCAATCAGATTTGTACTCAATTGCTGCTGTGGCCATTTTCTGTTGTTGTTAATCCTCAGCTGAGGACATCATTTTCAATGGCAGTGGAAAGGGAAGGGGGGAGCGAAGGGGAGAGAGAGAAACATCGATGTAAGAAAGACTCTGCATGTGCCCGACTGGGCTGGGGATCAATTCTGCAACTGAAGTACGTGCCTTTGACCGGGGATTGAACCCACGACCCTTAGCGGGCGATGCTCTAACCACTGAGTACACCAGCCAGGGCTGCTGTAGCTATTTTCAGGGTGAAACCTCTCCACTTTGACAAATGTTATAAGTGTTCTATTTTAGAAAATGGAAGGGCACCACCACACAGGAGTCTGCAGACATTCCTTGCACCTTCCTCTAAGGCTTTCCAGGCATTATGCAAACTCAGTAAAACTCAAGTCTCTGCTTTCTTGATACCAAAGTAGAAGCAGAATTCCTAACTACTGCATCCTTATGGGGCTCCTGCTGTTGTCTGCTTCAGTCTTATGACTTACCACAAAATACACAGGGTGGGCAAAAGCAGGCCTACAGCTGTGAGTGCAGGAAAGTTTACCCTTTTATTATCCTGTATAATATCCTATATAATAAAAGATGAATATGCAAATCGACCGAAAGGCAGAACAACCAGCCGCTATGATGCGCACTGACCACCAGGGGACAGACGCTCAACGCAAGAGCTGCCCCCTGGTGATCGTGCGCTCCCACGGGGGAGGGCAGCTCAGCCGGAAGCCGGGCTCACAGCGCAGCAGTGGTGGCAGGAGCCTCTATAGCGCTAAGGGCCCCTCGGGGGTGTCCGCCTGCCGGCTTAGGCCCCTCCCAGCTCACTCACTCCCTCCCCAAGGCTGTTTGCTGTGCTGGCAGCAATCGATCCCGGAGGGCCTAAGCCGGCAGGCGGACACCCCCGAGGGCTCCTGGACTGCAGGAGGGCGCAGGCCAGGCTGAGGGAGGGATGCCCCCCCCAATTATCACATTAGTTGTTATTATCGACCTGCTTTTGCCCACATGTATGCAGTCTGTGCTGTCCAACGTCAAGAGGCGTTGGGGTGGTGGGAGTGATGGAACCTGTAAGAGCGTCCTGGCCTCCTCTCCCCATCCTCCCCGGCCCCCGCAGGAGGCCAGGGAGCCGCCCTTCCTCTCCTGGGCCCTCTCCTCAGCACACGGACACCACGGAGACCGTGGCCTCGGCGACCGAGGGCGGCGGGCCTCCCCCACACGCAGGGCTTCCCGCGGCCACGCCCCTCCTGCCCCGCCCCCCACAGGACGGGCTCGCCGGCCACGTAATAAAAACATGTGGTTTAAAACCCAGCTTTCCCGAGAAATTAGTGTCTTCATATCGTTGCGATGTTCTGTTTCCTTCCGTCTTCGATGTGGACCGGCAGCCCGAGGACAGCTGTCTCCCACCAAAGCTCTTTTAAAATGTGTTCTTTTCTTAAAAGAATTAAGTATACGCCCCTCTTGGAGTGGTTGCCTCCAACAGTCCCACCGGTACGGATTGAACCATTTCGTACTTCTTGGTGGGGGGCTAGGAAAAGGGGGCGACAGAGCAAGGTGTCGGGCAGGGGCTTCAGGTTCCCGGCCAGATTCGGAGTTACCAGACTCGCGCCCCTCCGCGTCCTGGGCGGGTGGTGCGGCCCGTGCGCCCCTCCGCGGCCTGGGCGGGTGGTGCGGCCCGTGCGCCCCTCCCCGGCCTGGGCGGGTGGTGCGGCCCGTGCGCCCCTCCGCGGCCTGGGCGGATGGTGCGGCCCGTGCGCCCCTCCCCGGCCTGGGCGGGTGGTGCGGCCCGTGCTCCCCTCCCCGGCCTGGGCGGGTGGTGCGGCCCGTGCTCCCCTCCGCGTCCTGGGCGGGTGGTGCGGCCCGTGCGCCCCTCCCCGGCCTGGGCGGGTGGTGCGGCCCGTGCGCCCCTCCCCGGCCTGGGCGGGTGGTGCGGCCCGTGCTCCCCTCCGCGTCCTGGGCGGGTGGTGCGGCCCGTGCGCCCCTCCCCGGCCTGGGCGGGTGGTGCGGCCCGTGCGCCCCTCCGCGGCCTGGGCGGGTGGTGCGGCCCGTGCTCCCCTCCCCGGCCTGGGCGGGTGGTGCGGCCCGTGCGCCCCTCCGCCTCCTGGGCGGGTGGTGCGGCCCCGGCCAAGTCAGGCGCCCGAGGCGGCTCCGCGGCGGAGGTCTGGTCCGGTGAGTGGGCGCGGGCGCAGCGGTGGCGGAGGGAACTGGGCCCGCGAGGAGGGCGCTGGGCGGGCCGTGGACGAAGGCGAGCTGTCAGGTGCTCAGCGTCTGAGTGCGGCCCGGGCGGTGCTCCCCGCCGTCTGAGTCCGGCTCGCGGCGGGGACGTGCGGACTGAGGCCCAGGGCGGCGGCTCGGCGTGCGGTAGCCCGGGGCGCGCCGCGACCCAGCGGGGGTGGGCCCTCGGCGGAGGCGTGAAGTGCGCCGGTGCGGGCCGTGCGGACCGCAGGTGCGTGGGGCGGGGCGGGTTCGTGGTTGGGGCCGAGGGCCGCGGTCTGTGCCCCGCAGGCCCGGGAGCGCGCAGCCTCGGGGAGTGAGCGAGGCAAGTGGTACCTTTCCGTTTTGCCGCGTTGGCAAAGGCGGTCGTTTGTGGTGGTTAGTGGTTTATGGCCGGAGACGAACGAGGCTGAAGGCCGCTGCTCTGAGGGGCGAGGCCGCCCGCCCGGCTGGGGTGGGAGCGGGGACTGCCTCCCCGCGGCCCCAGGTGGGCATGAGGCCCCGCCCGCCACTGCGCCCGTGGGCGGGCCCCCTCCTCCGGAGGCCGAGCCCGGCTGTCCCAGCGGCTGCGACCGTCCCCGGTCAGCAGCGGCCGGGGCCGAGGGCCGGAGTCGCTCCCGGAAGGGCCGGCGCCAGGGGCAGGAGGGACGCCGTGGCACCGCTGCCCGCAGGTCCGGCGGCACCCGAGGGAACAGCCTCCGAGCGGCCTGGCGGGGTCGGCGCTCCGCGCTCCCGTCCTCCCGTCCTCCCGCCCTCCCGCCCTCCCGCCCTCCCGTCCTCCCGTCCTCCCGTCCTCCCGTCCTCCCGTCGTGTGGGGAGACCAGGGGGGGCGGGCCCAGGCTCAGGGCCGCCGGGCGTGGGGCGTCGCTGCTCCGCCACGTGGGCGGGGGAGGGGGGACTGACCTTCCGCAGCTCTGTCCTGGGGGCGCCGTCAGAGGCGGCCCGGGTCCGGTTAGGGCGGCGGGGGTGGCGCCTGGAGAGATGGGGGGCCCGGCCCACAGGGCTGGGCGTCTCCAGGTGAGTGTTCCTCAGGAGCCTCTGTGCCCCGTGGCTGGCCTTCTGACCGGCCGTGGGGAGGGTGCAGACGGTGGGAGCGTTTTCTGTGTCACAGACAGGTGCGGTTCCACGTGTTTGTGTTTGAAGAGGTCCTTGGCGAAGTGCAGCTGGAATCCCCAGTCCTCCTCTGTGCTCTGATTGAGGTTGGCTGGAACCGGCCTGACCTTTTTTCATGCCACTCAGCTTGTTGCTCTTAGAATTAGCTCTGAGTTTTTTCTTTACCTACGAAACATCGGTCTTCTCTGAAGTATGACTGCCACCGTCCTACCTGATTCCTTTGGGAATGACCTTGAGTGCCCTAGTCCGGCCGGACAGGGCCTGTGAGTCCGCTGAGTATGTGCCGTCCCAGGAAGATGTGGCCTTCCAGGGCTCACACCCCTCCTTTAGTTTGGGTCCGACACTTACTCCTCCAAGGTTCTTATTTCATCAGTGGTTGCCTCACCCCCTCTTCACATTGGATTTTTCTAAAAATCAAAACATTTTTTTTTTAATGTTGATATTATTACAGGAGTTCCCCCTCCCCCGCTTTGCCCACTTCCATACTCCCCCGCCTCCCTGTGGCCATAGGGTATGTATATGTATTCTTTATCCAGTCACTCCCCCACCCCTGGGCACCATCCAGTCTGTTCCCTGTAACCATGCTTCTGCTTCCATTTTGTTCCTCAGTTTATTTTGTTCATTAGATTCCACTTATTAGTGAGATCATATAGTATTTGCCTTTCTCTGACTGACTTATTTCATCTAGCATAATACTCTCCAGGTCCCTCCATGTTGTTACACACAGTAAGACTGCTTTTTCACAGCTAAGTAGTATTCCATTGTGTAAATGTACTACAGCTTTTTTATTCACTCATCTGCTGATGGGCACTTGGGCTGTTTCCAGCTATCTACAATAATAAAAGAGAAATATGCAAATTAACCATACCTCTGCAACACCCACAAGCCAATCAGGAGTGAGTATGCAAGTTAACCCAACAAAGATGGGTTAATTTGCATATGCAGACACTCGGGATCGGCTGCGCTCCAGCTGGAGCGGAGAAGACTGAAGGCTCCTGCCGGAGCGAAACTCTGGACGGAGCAAAGACGGAAGGCGGCAGCCATAGCGAAGGCCTGGGTCCCCGGTGCTGGAGGAAAACCAGTGCCGGCAGCCAGGGGAAGGAAGGCCTATTGCACGAATCTTTGTGCAACGGGCCTCTAGTCCTACCTAATAGTAGACAAATATGCCAATTGACCATACCTCTGACACACCCACAAGCCACGCCCACCATCCAATCAGAGCGAGCATGCAAATTAACCCAACCAAGATGGCTATAGCCACAGAGAGCAAGGTTTCCTAGGTAACAGGAAGCCAAGCTTTCCGCCTGCCCTTGCCAGGCCTAAGCCTCCACTCAAGCTACAAAGTTTCAATTATAGAAGGTAAACAAATTCAAACAGAAATGGCGGCAGAATGGAGCTTGAGAGAGCAGGCCAGGGTTGCTCCCGGCAACAGGGGAAACAAAGCTTTCCGCACACCCTGGCCGGGCCCTCCCGCTTACGGCAACAAAGTTTCAATTATAACCCCAACACAAATGGCTACTGGCCTCGGAGGGAGCCCCACGCTTGGCTCCGCTCCAGGCTACAAAGTTTCAATTGTAGAAGGAAAATAAATTCCAGATACCAGGGCCTCCGCTTGGGTTGCCAGGGGACGTGGCCGGCCTGCAAACCACCACAGGCCCCTCACTCAGGCCGCCCTACGCCCCAAGGGAACCCCACCCTGATCAGGGACACCCTTCAGGGCAAACCAGCTGGCCCCACCCCTGTACCAGGCCTCTATCCTATCTAATAAAAGAGTAATATACAGATTGATCATCACTGCAACACACAATATAGCTGCCCCCATGTGGTCAAAGATCCTGCCCCCATGTGGACACAAGATGGCCAGCAGGAGAGGGCAGTTGGGAGGCACCTGGCCTGCAAGGGAGGGCAGTTGGAGGTGATCAACCCTGCAGGAAAGGGCAGTTAGGAGTGACCAGGCCGGCAGAGGAGGGAAGTTGGGGGTAAACAGGCTGGCAGGGGACTTGTTAGGGGGTGATCAGGCTGACAGGCAGAAGCGGTTAGGGGCAATCAGGAAGGCAGGCAGGCAAGCAGTTGGGAGCCAGCAGTTCTGGATTGTGAGAGGGATGTCCAACTGCCCAGTGGGATCTGGCCTAAACGGGCAGTCGGACATCCCTTGAGGGGTCCCATATTGGAGAGGGTACAGGCTGGGTGAGGGACAACCCCCCTCTGTGCACAAATTTTGTGCACCGGGCCTCTAGTGTATATATAAAGGCCTAAGAGACCAGTTGACCGGTCACTATGATGTGCATTGACCATCGGGGGGCAGATGCTCAATGCAGGAGCTGCCCCCTGGTGGTCACTGTGCTCCCACAGCGGGAGCACCACTTAGCTGACCTACAGGTCAGATGTGGGGCTCATGGCTGGCGAGCGCAGCTATGGCAGCACGAGCCTCTCCCACAGACACTCCCCCTGCATGCCCCTCCCCTATCCAGACTGGGACTGAGATTGTGACTGGCATTGGGACTGACTGGGTGTGAGCCCGCAACCGCTTCTCGGTCATGGGTGTGCAGCAGAGTGGTAGTGAGCCTACTGAGCGGCGGCAGGCGCAGCGGGGTCGGGATGAGCGGTAGTGGCGCAGCGCCCGCCCGGGTTCCCCCTGGGCCGCCTGTCGCTTCATGCACTACTATATCCCTCAGGGGATGTTGGATGCCCACTTCAGCCCGATCCATGCAGGCCATGCCGAAGGACTGCACCGGTGCACAAATCTGTGCACTGGGCCTCTAGTCTTACCTAATAATAAACATGTAAATTGACCGTACCTCTGCTATGCCACCAGCCAATCAGGAGTGATATGCAAATTAACCCAACAAAGATGGCAGTTAATTTGCATACACAGGCGCCGAGTGACGGTGGTGGGATGCTTGTGTCGGTGCGTTCTGCCCCACCCCTGGTCTCTCAGGGCCTCTGGGCAGCGTGGGAAGGCGGGGCCGGAGTGGAGAGAGGCGGCTCCCGAGCCTGAGCGGAAAGGGGCTGGGCCGGAGTGGAAAAGGCGGGGCTGGCAGCCAGGGAAAGGAAAGCCCATTCTAGCACGAATCTTCATGCATCGGGCTTCTAGTTGTATATAATGCTGCTATGAACATAGGGGTGTGTACATTCTTTCTAATTGGTGTTTTGGGATTCTTAGGATATATTCCCAGAAGTGGGATCCCTGGGTCAAAAGGCAGTTCCATTTTAAATTTTTTGAGGAAAGTCCATACTGTTTTCCACAGTGGCTGCACCAGTCTACATTCCCACCAATAGTGCACAAGGGTTCCCTTTTCTCCACATCCTCACCAACACTTGTTTGTTGATTTATTGATAGTATCCATTATGACAGGTGTGAGGTGATACCTCTTTGTAGTTTAAAAAAAATATATATATACTTCTATTGATTTCAGAGAGGAAGGGAGGAGGAGAGAGATTGAAACATCAATGATGAGAGAGAATCATTGATTGGCTTTCCCCTGCACACCCCACACTGGGGACCGAGCCCGAAAACTGGGCATGTGCCCTGACTGTGAATTGAACCATGACCTCCTGATTCATAGGTCAATGCTCAATCACTGAGCCACCCCAGCTGGACACCTCTTTATAATTATAATTTGCATCTCTGATGATTAGTGATGTTGAGCATTTTTTTTATGTCTATTGGCCATCTGTATGTCCTCTTTAGAGATATGTCTATTTAGGTCCTTTGCCCAATTTTCCTTTTTAAATCCTCACCCGAGGATACTTTTCCATTGATTTCTAGAGAGTGGAAGGGAGGAGGAGGGAGAGAAAAACATCATCATGAGAGGCACATTGATTAGCTGCCTCCCATGTGCACCCTTACTGGGGCTGGGGAACCTGTAACCTAAGTACATGCCCTTGATCAGGAATTTAACCCTCAACCCTTCTCTGCAGGCCAGTGCTCTAACCACTGAGCCAAACTGACCAGGGCTTTTTCCCATTTATTATTGGATTGTCTGTCTTCCTAGTGTTGAGTTGTGTAAGTTCTTTATATATTTTGGAAATTAACCCCTTATCAGATGTATCATTGCCAAATATGTTCTCCCACACAGTGGGTTCTCTTTTCATTTTGCTGATGTCTTCTTTCACTGTGCACAAGCTTTTTAATTTGATGTAGTTCCATTTGTTTATCTTTTCCTGAGTTTCCCTTGCCCTCGGAGACATATCTGCAAAAATATTGCTATGAGAGATGTCTGACCTTCTTTGTTTCTTTTATGGCCTTTGTTTTTGAAGTCTATTTTGTCAGATATAAGTATTGCTACCCTAGCTTTTTTTTGTTTCTATTTGCGTGGGACATTTTTTTCCCATCCCTTCACTTTTAGCCTGTATGTATCTTTTGCTCTGTGGTGCATCTCTTGTAGACAGCATATATATGGGTCGTGTTTCTTATCCATTCGGCTACCCTGTGTCTTTTGATTGGAGCATTTATTCCATTTACATATAAGGTTATTATTGATAGATACTTATTTATTGCTATTTTTCCAATGCCTATGTTTCTCAATTTCTTCGTAAAATAGTTCCTTTAGCATTTTTTGAAATGCTGGTTTGGTGGTAATGAACTCCTTTAATCTTCTTTTGTCTGGGAAGCTCTTTATTTCACATTCTATTTTAAATGATAGCCTTGCTGGATAGAGCAATCTTGGATTTAGGTCCTTGCTTTTCATCATTTTGAATACTTCATGCCAATCCTTCTGGCCTAAAGTGTTTCTGTTGAGAAATCAGCTGGGTCAAATAGGAACTTATTTGTAGGTAACTGACTTTCTCTCTTGCTGCCTTCAAGATTGTCTCTTTGTGTTTAATTTTGGCTTTTTTTTTTTTTTTGCCACTTTGTGATGTGTTTTGGTGTGGATCTCTTTGGGTTTAATCTTGTATGTGCCTTCTGGATTTGTGTGACTTTTTTCTTCACTGGGCTCAGGAAGTTTTCTGTCATTTTTTAAAACACGTTCTCTATCTCTGGCTTGCTTTCTTCTCCTTCTGGCATCCTTATATGCGGATGTTGTAAATTTAATGGTGTCCCACATGAATTTTTAAACCATTGTTTCTTTGACTTCACTGTAGTAAGTCATGTGTACCCTTTATTGAAATTCAGTTTATTTGGTTCCCATGACACGAGGCTCTTGGTGTTCCCCATGATGGTGTGGTTGAACCTTCCCTGCTTCTGGACACCCTCAATGAGCCTCCACATTCTGTGGCAACAACGGTCATCTCACTGGGGGCAGCTTCTAAGTCACTTTTCCAAAACTATTAATGTGGTGCCTGCCATGTGTCAGGAACTTGTGGACACGACAAGGCCCCTCCACATAGGGAATGCTCACGCAGGGCGGGGAGAGAGCGGTGGGGGGGAGGTGAGACGTGGCGGCTTTTCTGGGTGGGCGGATTAGGGGTGCTGTTCCTGGCAGGGGACCGCACGGAGAGACTGAATGGTGAGGAGGGAGTCAGCCAAAGGCTGTGAGGAGTGCTGGGGACCTTTTTCCTCAGCTGCTCTCATACTATAGTCCAGGCTCGTAACTCAAGGCTCCCCACTGAACGCCCTCCTATCTCTCAAACTCCGTCTCCTCTCCACTGCCCACTCCCGGGAACACAGGGCCCTGGCTCTCCACACCTGCCAGCCGCCCTGTGTCCGTGTGTCTGAGCCCAGGCCTGATTTGCTGTCGGACCAGCTGACTTTCTCTTCCAGTGTCGGTTCTGTGTTGGGCTCTGCTGCCCCCTCCCACTGAGCCCCAGCCCCTGCCTCTGGGACGAGGACTGTGGATGTCGTGGCAGCTGAGGGTTGATCACCAGAGCAGAGCCACGGCAGGGGGCTGCTCAGAGGGCACAGCAGGGGCAACCTCAGGCAGTTTGTTGAGAACACTGCCCCCCAGGGTGCACCCTCCCAGGGGACTGTTCCCCCCCCCCCCCCCCCCCCCCCCCGCTGTACATATTCCCACTCTGAGGCTTTGCTTCCCTGTAGGTTCGTGTCCCAGGCAGGCCCTCAGGGCCCTTGCCTACATGGATGGGCGTGAGGCCAGAGGGTGCCCACCTTCTTTGGCTTGTAGTGGGGGTGGGAGAAGAGGGTTTATTCAGGAACCTAAATGTTTCCTTGATGGTTCTGAGCCAGGCTTCCTAGTAGAACGCTGCGCCCCAGGGTGCACCCTCCATGATCTGCACTGTCCTTTTAAAACGATGGCTGTGAGTGCAGCCGCTCGGGAACACCTGAAATGTGGCTGGTGCGTGAGACCGAGGCACGTGGCTTTTCAGTGTTTTTACTCTAAGTGCCGGCTCACAGCTGCTGTCTTTGATGTGAGGGACTGGCTTTCGCCCCCCCCCCCCCCCACACACACACACACACGTCACACACGTGCTGTAAGCCGACATCACTGTCTCTCCTCCGTGCCTTCGTGCCTGTATTCTCTTCTCCAAACCTCCTCTGCCTGCCACCCAGTGGACACGCTCCTACTTTACAGCCTTGCCTGATGCTTCCCAACTAGCGGACACTGTCTCCATTCACACCCTGCTCTGCCTCCCTTCAGATGGACGAGCTGCCCAAGCCCAGCCTTCCGCTGTGCGCTGGGCCCACCCTCCGCGGCCTCCCGCCCGGCCTCTGCTCCTCTCACGATTCCCCTGGTGCTCACTTGGTCTCCAGGGTGACACTGGAGTTCACCTCACTGCCTGCCATTATCTGTCACCCTGTCCAGCTCTCCCTCCCTTTCACATCGAGGCTCTGGGAGAGGCCTGGCCCCATCGAGGTGCCCTGGCCCCACCGGACTGACCCCCTGCTCAGCTCTAGCCCGTGCTCCCTCTGCCATCACCATCGGCTTCACAGGCATGACTCAAGGTTCATGTTTATCATGTTTCTCAGCAGAACCCCGCAAAGGCTCTCTGATCTCTGCCAGAGAAGTTCAGGGTCTTGCCATGGCCTGAAAGGTCCCTAACATCTTCTTCGTCCTGGTTTTCTGCCCTTGTTCCCTCAGCTCTGCCAACACTCAGCCCCCAGCCGTGCCCGCCTCAGCTCCTGGCTCCCTGCTCTCTGTTCCTTCAGGGCTTGCTGAGGAGCCCTTGTATGAGACCACGTCCCTCTCTGGTGCGGCTCAGCCAGGACCCCTGTGCAGGCACTCCTAGTGTGTCATGCAGAGAAGGCAGCTGTTCACATCCCCCCCCCCCCCCCCCCCGCCCCCCGAGGCTGAGCTCCCTCGGCATTGCCCTCTGTGCTGTGGCCTCGAAGCCCGCTCAGCACTCTGACTGAAGGGCCGTCTATGTGATCACGGAAGTATCTTTTCCCTCTTGTTGGCTGTAACTCCTCGTGGAACTCTTCCTGTTCTCCCTGCACCACGGGCAGTGCTGGCTCAGGGTAGGTGCTCGGCTGGTGCTGCCTGCTGGGTGGCCACCTCTGCCGGATGGGAAGCCCCTGGCGATACCTGCCCAGTCCCAGGCTCCAGCGTTGCTGACGGCTCTGTGGTGTGAGCACACAGGCGGCTGATGGCCTTCCCTCCTCCCAACACAGGCCGGTGCTGTCTCCAGGGCACCATGAACGCCATCGTCGCCCTCTGCCACTTCTGTGAGCTCCATGGCCCCCGCACTCTCTTTTGCACGGAGGTTCTGCACGCCCCTCTTCCAAAGGGGGCTGGGGACAGCCCTGGCCAGGGGGAGCAGGCCGAGGAGGAGGAGGGCGGCATCCAGATGAGCAGTGGGATCTGCACGCACAGCCCAGCGGAAGGGGCCAGCACAGAGTCCAGCAGCCCGGGACCCAAGAAGTCGGACATGTGTGAGGCGAGTGTCTTGGGGGCTGGGCCATTTCTCTCCCTCCAGGACTCGTGCTTATGCTGGGGGCCTCCTGGGGGCAGCAGGGCCTGTGGTGCAATGGGTGGGCCTCCCAGGAAGTGGGGTCTTCCAGTGGTGTGTGCAGACCATTCTCCATGGAGGGAGTTTGCTTCTTTTATGTCCCTTTAGCTCTTCCCTTCACCCTAGCTTCCGCCTTTCAACCCGCCCTGTGCCAGCAGGCTGTCGCCACCACCATCCCATTTGCCTTTCAGCCCCCCACCACACGCTCGTGTTCACACTCGTGTCCACATTGGCCCATCCCAGGCTCCGATTCCCTCTGGCTGGTGTTCTCGGACGCTTCCTCCTCGCGGGGTCCGGGGGCTCCTGTGTGCTGCTTTAAGTTCCCTCACCAGGTCACTTCTTCATGTGAGGGACCTGGGTTGGGCCCTGACCTCAGAGGCATGTTGGATTCTTGCTCACACTGATGCTAATACCTGTGGCCTCTTTCTGAGACTCCTGCTAAGTGGCTGTGTCAACACCAAGGACAGATGCCAGCACAGCGCACTGTGAGCCCTTGCAGCTGTGAGCCTCAGGTGTCCCTTCTGTGTGATGGGAGTCGCACTAGTTTGCTCATAAGGCTGTCCTTGGGATTAAAGAGGTAATGTGTGCAGAGCTTTTTGTTGTGTTAATCCTCACCCAAGGACGTTTTCCCCATTGATTTTTAGAGAGAGTGGAAGGGATGGGGGAGGGAAACATCGAAGTGAGAGAGACACGTGGATTGGTTGCCTTTCCCACGTGCCCTGACAGGGGCTACGGATTGAACCTGAAACCCAGGCACATGCCCTTGACTAGGAATCAAACCAGTGACTCTGGTGTGTGGGCCGACGCTCTAACCACTGAGAACACCGGCCAGGGCTGTAGAGCTTTCTGAACACCTGCTGCATGAGTCTCAGTAGATTGGATCTGTGCTCACACCCTGTGAGACCTTTGTGGTCTTTGCATCCTGGTTCTCGTCAGGAAACAGCAGAATCCCCAGGGAAGTATAACTAGCATGCAGTTACGACTGTATGGAGTCCCTGCTTCAGCTCTGCTCAGGGCAAGAAAACATGGCGCCTGCTTCCCCACTGACTGGTTTTCTTTTCCTTCTTGTGGGCAGGGCTGCCGGTCTCTTGCTGTGGGGCATCCCGGGTACCTGAGCCATGATAAAGAGACTTCGATTAAATATGTCAGCCATCAGCACCCCAGCCACCCCCAGCTCTTCAGCATTGTCCGCCAGGCCTGCGTGCGGAGCCTGAGCTGTGAGGTGGGCACTGCGGTGTGGGAGGGGGAGCTGTCCTTGGAGATCTCGTACCCCAGGATTCCCTGAACAGGCCCAGAGGGCTGTGGGAAGGAAGACAGAAGGCAGACCCTGAGCGGGGTGGGGCCACGGGGGTCCCTTCTCCAGAACCCAAAACACGCAGTGCTGGGCTCATGGCTTCTAAGTGGTTGCTAGCTTATCATTTTAAGCACCAAACTTTTGTTATTTGTTCATTCTTAATGGACACATTTCTAAGGTATGGAATATTTCTAGGATACGTAGTTTACCATATCAGACATCATCTTTTTCCCCCTCAATCATCATGTGCTCTCAGATCCTCCTGAAGAGGGAGTCCATTGTTTCTAAACTATGTGGATGCTGCTGTTGAGTTTCAGTCTTAGCTTTTATGTTTTTTTCTCTCTCCAGAAGAATTCATAATTCAGTAACTGAGACTTCCGTCACCATGTCCACTTGGTCAGACCAGAACCCCACTCTCAGAGCTCACTGCTGTTCCGTGTGCCCACCTTCGGCTCTTTCCTGCCTCTGGCTATTCTGCTCCGAACCTGCTAGCTGGCAGGCAGTGATGCCCGATGGGGTTTGTGTACAGGGAGCGTGGCTGTGGCATGGGACCCGAGTCCTGGCCTACAAATGCAGCACATTTTACCACGTGGGCTCCGCAGTGGCTGTCTCACCTGCCGCTCTCAAGTGTATCTCAGAGTGATGTTGGCAGATAGGAGTCTGGGGTAGATTTATTTGTGTAGGAGTTACTTATGGCTCAAGGTAGAAAAAAGAAATAAGCCTACTTGGCTGGCCCTTGCACTCCAGGATAACAGACAGTTGGATCCCAGGAGGAGATGGGAGCGGTTTTCCTCCCACCCCCTCCTCTTTCCCTCTCCATAATTAACGGGGGCTGATGCTAGAAGGGAATCTGAGCGGGAGGCTGACTCTGTCCTGGAAGCAAGGCGAGGACTGTCTGCTTTGGCGCAGGTCTGCCCCGGCCGTGAAGGCCCTATCTTCTTTGGGGACGAGCAGCACGGGTTTGTGTTCAGCCACACCTTCTTCATCAAAGACAGCCTGGCCCGGGGCTTCCAGCGCTGGTACAGCATCATCACCATCATGATGGACCGCATCTACCTCATCAACTCCTGGCCCTTCCTGCTCGGGAAGATCCGCGGGATCATCGATGAACTCCAGGGCAAGGCGCTCAAGGTGACCAGATGGAGGGAGTGGGCCGCAGGGCGTGCGCGGGTGCTCCTGCAGTTGCGGCTCTGTCTGCTAGTAAATGGTCGTTTCCTGGCCTCGGTCAGAGTTGTGGCTGGAGGCCCGGCCGTCGGCCAATCAGACTGGTTGCTTTTCTGGTCTCTGATCTGTCCTGGTCTGGTTCAGCTCTGGCTTCTTGACTGCCGTCAGACCTGGCTTCACCTGATGTCCTCATCCTCTGACCTCCGTTGCAAAGGCCTGGTCACTAACCAGACTGCAGACCCGCCACCCCCAGCTGGCATTGCACCTCAGGGCAGGCCAGGTGATGCCTGGCAACAGTTTTTCTCTGGCTCAGGTTGCTGGTCTATTGCAGGGACTGGGGGGGATCTGCTCGTTGTAGGGTCCCGACAGCCATACTGAGTGTTGCTCGTTTGCCTGCTCGAGGGAAGTGAGGGTGCTGATCACATGTCCCCCATATGCTCTGCATGGTGAGCCCTCCATGTGCCTGGAGCGGGAGGACTGGATAGATGTGGAGCATGACAGTCATGGCCATGAGCACGCCTGCCGCCTCAATGTCTCTCCAGCGCCCCAGAAGGCTGTCGTAGGAGAGGCAGGGGATGCTCCCAGTTCCCCTGCCCAGCCGTCTGTCGGAATCACGAGACTGGTGCTCTGTGCTCTGCGTGGGCTGGGGACAGGCTTCTGGGCAGCACCAGGATGCTGGCTGGGAGCCCACGGCCGCTTGGCTGCTGTGCTCGGGTGCAGGGCTGCCCTCCTCTGCGTTGCAGGTTTTTGAGGCAGAGCAGTTTGGGTGCCCACAGCGCGCCCAGAGGATGAACACAGCCTTCACCCCATTCCTGCACCAGAGGAACGGCAACGCCGCCCGGTCGCTCACCTCCTTGACCAGCGATGACAACCTGTGGGCGTGCCTGCACACCTCCTTCGCGTGGTAAGGAGGCCGCAGGCCTTTCAGCATCTCCAGAGAGAGCAGGAGGACTTGGGGAAGAGCAGTGTTGGGCCTCCGTGGTGTGCAATGTAGTGAGCACTGACCTGGACCCCGTTCTCCCTGAGGAGTGCAGGACGCGCCCTGTAGAGCTCCCCTCCCAGCGATGTTGCTAAATGCTAGTGCCAGCGTGCACGCTCCCTCCCAGGAGCATGCTGTGCCTTTCCCTCGCCCTCTTCTTCCCTACAGGCGGGCCCCCCTAAACTCTTAGGGCCCCCAGGAGGCTTGCAGCCAGGGACTTGTGTGCAGCGGCTGCTCCCAGCTCGTTTCAGGCTAAGCCCCGGCCCTGGCCTTAGGCCCCCTTTTCTCGGACTTCTTACTGAGCCGAGGCAGCCAGTGAGGCTCATTTCCCCAGCGCATCCCTCTCCTGTTGCTTCTATCCTCGGCCCTTCTTTGTTTCGCTGTCCCCAGCCTTAATAAACGTCCTCTAAAGAAAATCTAGGCCCGGCCGCCGTGGCTCCGTGGTTGAGTGTCTACCTATGAACCAGGAGGTCTCGGTTCAATTCCCAGTCAGGGCACACGCCCCCGATCCCCAGTGAGGGGTGTGCAGGAGGCAGCTCATCAGTAGTAATGCTCTCCATCATTGATGCTTCTCTCTCTCCCTTTTTCTTTCTCTCTGAAATCAGTAGAAATACGTTTTAAAAAAAAGGTATTCCAAGGCAAGGGATCTTCTTCCTTCTTTGTAAACAACAATGAGCATTTATCTCCCACACCTTCTGTGGGTCAGAAGTTGGAGAGAGGCTCAGCTAGCCAGTTCTGGCTCAGGTTCTAAGGAGGTTTTCGTCATCTGGCTTGGCTTCCTCACGGGGCTGGCACGTTGGTGCTGTCTGTGGGCAGGAGGCCTCAGCCCCTTGCCGTGCGGACAGACGAGCTGACTTCCCTCAGAGTGAGTGAGCAAGGAGAGAAGGGGTGGGATACGCAAGGTCCTGACCCGGCCGCAGCCCCACCCGGCTGTGTCCCGCTGTTAGGACTGTGCTGTGTCGCTGGGGCTAGCCTCGTCCGGAGGAGAGGGTCCGTCTTCCTCTTGGGAAGGGGTTGGTGGATGTATTTGAAATGACCCTGTTTGTCCTCTGGCCTTCGATTGTTTCTGTCCCTCCATTGCACGATCCTCCAAAGACCCCCCAGATTCTCATTCCTGTGCTGTCAGTGTGAAGTCTAGGGTTCATCCTCTAAGGTCCTGGTGGGCGAGGAGCTCAGAGGAGGACCCTCAAGTGCAGCTCCCAGGACCTGCGAACCCCACCATCCCACATACATCCCTCCTGGCCTTAAAGATCACTTCTATCTAGGAAATTTCTAAACCGCTCACAGTGGAATAAACAGTACAGTGCACCAGGCATCCTGTCGTCCGCTTTGGCAGCCATCAGCATCTTCCTGCTTTTTCATGTGCCCCTCACTTTCTTCTAGAGTTTTACAGCAAATGTCAATTGTATTATTTCAACCGTAAAACCATGATCATATCCAACAAAATGGACTAATTTCTTAGTACCATCCAGCCTAGTCCACGTTCACTTTTCCTGTTTTGCCTCAGAAGTGACTTTTGAATCAGGCCACACGCAGTGTGTGGCTTGTTGTAAATCCCTTGTCTGGAATAGTGTCTCCTACCCTGCTTTCCTGTGCCTTTTGTTGGGAGAGCTGGGCCATTGGTGTGGGATCTGGCTGATCACATTGTGGTATCGCTCACACGTTCTTTTACGCTGTTTTCTGTAAACTGGGAGTCAGAGAAGAGGCTTGAGGGGCTTCGGGTTCAGCTTTCTCTTGGCGAGAGACATGCCGGCTCTGTTCTCAGGCTCCTGAAGGCATGCGGCAGCCGGCTGACGGAGAAGCTCCTGGAGGGCGCGCCCACCGAGGACACCTTGGTCCAGATGGAGAAGCTCGCGGGTAAGCGGGGGCACCCTCTGCCCACGTGGCCTCTGGGGCCATCCCAGCCAGCGGCCTCCTCCAGGCCGGCAGAGAGCTGACCGGGGCACCCTGGGGATGAGCCCCTGAGGAGCCTCTGCAGAGAAGCTTGCCCTTTAACCCAGGCGCTCCTGTTTTCATGTCCTGTCTCACATTCCTGGACAGTCCAGGAGTCTGTCCCAGGCCGCCAGGAAAACACACTGTCGGGTCGTCGGTCTGGAAGGATTGGCTGATGGGAAGCTTTCTTGTCCCTGTTTTATCGTTAACCAAGTGCTTGGTCTTTCCGGACTCTTCCTCTGTGCTCGTCAATAGAGTGCTGTGCTGCCGCCGGACCCAGGGCTCCATCAAGGGTGGCGGTTCCCACACTTCACTGTCTCTGGGCCGCCCTCTCAGGGGTGGGGTCAGCTCTTGGTGTCTGGGCGCAGGGCCCGTGCGCTGAGGAGCTCCCAGGGGCTGGTGCCGAGGACAGCAGCCCGGGAACCCCTGGTCTCGCCCGCTGTGCTTTACTCCAGGGGGCAGTCACTTGGTGCTTGAGGTCTAGTCTCAGCGGTGTGGCTGGTAGATCTGACCGTGGTGCGTGTGTGTATAGCTTGTTACTAACCCTGCTGGTGTGCTGCGGTGGCAAATAATTGACCTTAAAACAGTGGAGCTGTCTCAAGGCCCCTCCTGTAGTCAGGTGACTTCCACACGCTTGCACTCAAACCCTCTCCTGAGTAGGGAAGAGGAAATAGAGTTCCAGCGAGAGCAGAGGATACTCAGAAGAGAGAAAACTTTGCAATCATGGACAGGTTGGCCCTAGACTAGTCCGTTATTGTAGTGATTCTGAATTTCAAGGCTAGTGAAGAGGGTGAGAGATACTTGCACAGAGAGCCCCGTGCATCCGGACAGACCTCCAGGGCTTCCTGTCACATGTTGGTCGGTGTCCTGGTCATAGGAGGCTCAGAGCACAGGCTCTGGGGGCGGCTGACCCATCTGCAGGGCCTGCCTTCTGCTCTGTTCCGTGTGCTGGGCACAGCTCTCCCCACGGGTCTCACCAGGTGAAGATTGTATGAAGACTAATTGAAATAACAGACGTTTCTTTATCTTTAAAATGAGGAGGATGGTATTGAGCATGCGTCCTCAAACTACGGCCCGCGGGCCACATGCGGGTGCTTTTGCCGTTTTGTTTTTTTACTTCAAAATAAGATATGTGCAGTGTGCATAGGAATTTGTTCATCGTTTTTTTTAAACTATAGTCCGGCCCTCCAACGGTCTGAGGGACAGTGAACTGGCCCCTGTTTAAAAAGGTTGAGGACCCCTGGTGTTGAGGGTGAAAGGGTGAAGAGGGTGAGGAAGCCCTGGAATAGTGCCTGGCTGTGGAGGAGCTCGGCAGCCAGGCTCTGTCCTCGTGCCATTTGCGTGACCTTTCCCCTGTGGGAACAGCTCGCAGTCCTGCAGGTGCCTGACAACGCAGTGAGGCCCCGGGCCCTCCCAGCCCACCGCCAGGCTCCTAGGTTAAGAGCAGTATAGCCCTGCCGGTGGCTCAGCGGGTAGAGCTTCGGCCTGTGCACTGGATGGTCACAGGTTTGATTACCCATCAAGAGCATGTACCTGGGTTGCAGGTTCCATCCCCAGCCCTGGTTGGGGTGTGTGTGGGAGGCAACCAATCGATGTGTCTCCCCCCCCCACCCTTTCTACTCTCTAAAAATCAATGGGAAAAATATCCTCGGGTGAGGATTAACAACAACAGTAAGGAGTAGTAGAGATGGCTGGCCCAAACCAGAAACCCACGGTCTCTAATAGCTTAACCATGAGGTGTGTTGGGCTGAAGTGGTCACACAAGGAGACCATCGCAGCCAGGAAGTGGAGGAGTCCAGGGGGCAGCAGGCTTCATAGCTGTCTTTGTTGTCCGTCTTGCAGATTTAGAAGAGGAATCAGAAAGCTGGGACAACTCTGAGGCTGAAGAGGAAAAAGCCTCTGTCTTGCCAGAGGGTGCGGAGAGGCGGGAGCTGACCAAATGCCCCACAGCTTCCTCCTCGCTCTCAGACTGTGAGAGCTGGCAGCCCCGGAAGCTGTCCGTCTTTAAGTCCCTTCGGCACATGAGACAGGTAGGCAGCAGAGGGGTAGAGTCCTGTTCTTCACTTCTCCCTCCAGCACACTTGGTCCTTGGGGCTCATGGTTTTCAAGAACTGGCAGGGACAGGGTGGTTAGGAGTAACCAGCAACCTCCTTGTGGCTGCGGTTCCATGCCCCGTCAGGGCACGTGCAAGAAGCAACCAGTTAATGCATAAAGAAGTGGAACAACAAATGGATGTTTCTCTCTAAAAAAGCAGTAACTAAAAGCATATTCTTGAGAAGATTAAAAACACGGGGGGGGGGGGGGTGGTGTGAGGCTGGTCTGGATGAGAGCAGAACGGGCAGGGTGGGGTCAGCGTGGCACCAGGACGAGGCCTGGTGGAAAGAGCGCTGGCTGGAGAGGACGCGGAGCGATCTGGCTCTGGATGCTGGGTCTGCCTCGTCGGGCGGCGTCTGGGTGTGGCATGAGGGCTGTGTGGAGACCCTGCTCTTCCGAGCCTGCAGTGTCCTGAGACCTGCCACTTGCTTTCAAGTGGTTCAGCAAAGTAAAGTGTGTCGCCAGAGAAGGTAAATGTTGCTCATACTTTTTCTACTTCAAGTCTTCAAAAATAAAAATGGGAGAAAGATCTTATGAAATGTGCAAGAGTTTTGGGATCTGGTTTTTAGGTACAAATCTGGGGACTACTATCTGCCTTCTTCTGACCTTGGGCAAGCCGCTCAGCCTCCCCGAGGAGCTAAGTGGCTTCTTGTCTCTGACCTGTCTTCCTTGACTATACAGAGAAGGTTCCAGATGGACACACAAGTAGCATCCATTGGACAGGATGCACATTCAGGGCAGAGAGCACTGGGCTCTGTCTTTCAGGTCCTGGGTGCCTCGTCTTTTCGCATGTTGGCCTGGCACGTTCTCATGGGGAACCAGGTGATCTGGAAAAGTAGGGACACAGACCTTGTCCTGTCAGCGTTTGAAGTTCTCCGGGTAAGGGTGTCTCTTTTCCTTACTTGTTTTATAGCAGGACAGTGTTTGTTGAGTGGTTTTGAAAACACCCTGACTTCGGGTGCATTGATGCTCCTTCCTGAGATCCGTGTTTTCCCTCCACTATTAAAAATGACAGTTATTTATGGCTTTTATTTCTAGTGGAAGGAGTCTATGCTTCCTGATAGATTGAGAACTAATGACCCTCTCTCCTGTCCTCACCCCCTGAGACACTCGCAGAAGCCATTGAAGTGGTCACAGCTGCTGTGGAAGCAGTTCTGTGTCGCTGCACTGCCTCTGCGCAGCAGTCCGATGAGGGGGGCGAGGGGCAGCATGCTGTTCCCTCCCAGAGTGCGATGGGTGCCATGGCCGGGTTTGGCTCGCATGTATTTAAGTCACCAGAAAGTGTGAATGCCTGCCTTCTGCTGCGTAGGCCTGTGAGGGCACAAAATGAATATGACAATCTCTCAGAAAGCGTGTAATCTCTGTTGGGTGAGGGAAGAGACAGTTATCTGAGAAATAAAATAATTATTTAAGAACTAAAGGCCTGGTGCATGAAAATTTATGCACTGGAGGGGGGTCCCTCACCCCGGCCTGCCCCCTCTCACAGTCCAGGAGCCCTCAGGGGCGGGAGGCGACTTGGCAATCAGGGGAAGGCGACGCCCCCATCACACCTCTGCTGCTGCCACTGCCGGCAGTGCAAGCCTCAGCCGGCCCTGGTTACCTGAGCCTCAGGCGGCCCTGGGCAGCTGGGCAGCTGCCATCCAAGGCTTGCCTGCGCCTCAGGCTGGCCCTGGGCAGCAGGGGGGCTGAGGAGACTGGGGGACTCAGGAGGCAGGCCGTGCCACACGCCTGCCCGCCCCAGTGGCACTGAGGGGACTGGGCACCGCCATCTTTGAGGGCATGGCAGTCAATTAGCATATTCCTTCTTTATTAGATAGGATTAACTCCTTTATTAGATGGGATTAACTCCTTCTTTATTAGATAGGATTAACACCATAAAGCAAAAGGCAGCACAAGTTCTACATGACCAATGGCCAGGAGACACCCAGTGGGGCTGAGTGACCAGGGACGCCTCCTGGGAGGAGGGAGACTTTGGATTGCGCTGAGGAGGGTCCTGGAAGGTGGGTGATGGAGACAGGCAGGGCCCGGGTGTTCCACCTGCTGTCGGTTGAGTCCCTCTCTCCTCTTCAGACCATGCTGCCTGTGGGCTGTGTGCGCATCATCCCTTACAGCAGCCAGTACGAGGAGGCCTACCGCTGCAACTTCCTGGGGCTCAGCCCCCACGTGCAGATCCCCGCCCACGTGCTCTCCTCAGGTGCGTGCTCTCCTCACCTGAGGCCCAGCACTCAGGGCTTTGACGTGGACCTGGGCCTTTGCTGTGCGTTTGAGGATGTCACCTGCTGGCCTTGGGAGCAGGGGACCCACGTTGCAGGATCAGCTTTCCCAGTGTCATTGGGCCTCTGGTTTCTGCCTTTACAATGGAGGAGGTTTGGACTGGACAAGTTCGTAGTAAGGGTGGCTTACGGGGCATGGTTCTCAGTTGGGGGCAGGCCACAGTCTGGGAGTGGGACCAACACAAGTGGCTGTCAAAGGGCTGTAGTTGCGTCTAGGCAGGTGAGTCAGGGATGCCGTCGAGCTGGGGGCTTGCTGGGCTGCGACAGCCGCCTTCATAGTTCATGCGTCTCGTGGGCTCCTTTGTTCTCAGGTTCTGTCGTACTTCCTTGTCCTCTCCAAGTGTTTTCTTCCTTTTACATGCCTTTTTTAAACAGCTTGTTTGAGCCAAAACTGAGGACGTGCTGGGGAGCATGATCTCAGATGATCCCCTTTTATAGACCTTAAATGCATCTTTCGCATCCATGGCTCAGCCGGTTCCACCTTCAGCGCCGACAAGCTTACTACCAAGAAGCTCATCAGCACCCCTCACTTTTGGTTTAGGAAGCTCAGGAGTCAGCTTGGGTCCATCGCAGCTGCCAAGGTGGCTGGGGCTTCCAGCACCTACAAGGAGCAGCCCTGCGCTCGGGTGGTGGGAGGGGCAGTGGCAGAGCGTCTGGCCTCGGCAGCCCTGAGCAGCCTCCATTCAGCACCGGGGCTGGGTCTTGAGCGCTCGAGAGGCAGAGCCTCTGTCCTGGATCCAGTTCAGATTGCAGGCTCTGGTTTCAGGACGGGCTGAAAGTCTTACCACTTCTAGTGGCTTCAGGCGAGTCACTTGGCTTCTGAGTCCATTTCCCTGTCTATAAAATGGGGGAATTGTGGCACCTCTCTCTAGCGGTCGTAGGGCTGTTCAGTAGTAAGCAAATTGAGGCATATAATTAGTAGTTACTGTAAAATAATATGTTGTTAGTCTAACTGAGGCCAAAGTTAAACCTTAGCTATTTACAAATAAACCACAGATAGTTTTAAATGCCCAAGTGTTCATCTCCGGAGATGGGTTTTCCCTGGGTGATCAGGTGATTTGAGCAGCAAGCAGAGATGGGCTTTGCCGAGTGGAGGACACTCACTGGAGCAGTGCGTTTGTATTGCTACAGAATTCGCTGTCATAGTGGAGGTCCACGCAGCCGTTCCCTCCAGCCTCCCCCCGGCTGGGTGTGAGGACGACCTGTCTCTCAGCAAATACGAGTTTGTGGTGACCAGTGGGAGTCCTGTGGCTGCAGACCGAGGTGGGTGCTTCTGGGTGGGCCGCCTGCACCCGAACGAGAGCGGGAGAGGGCGTGTGCCTCCCCTCCTGTGCTGACTCCCTCCCCCGCCTGCCGTGCCCCTCCCTGTTCCCAGTGGGCCCGACCATTCTGAACAAGATGGAAGCTGCTCTGACCAACCAGAATCTGTCTGTGGATGTGGTTGACCAGTGCCTCATCTGCCTCAAAGAAGAGTGGATGAAGTAAGTACTGGCCACTGCACTCCTGGGGTGTTCATTGCTGATGAGAGGGTGGTTGCCAGCAGCAGTGTGTCTGCTAAGGAGAACCAGAAGCTGTTTTCAAAGGAAGAGGTGAGGCTGTGGCTACCAGAGAGGCAGTTGAGAGCACAGGTTAAGGGTGAGTTCAAACACCAGCTCCGCCATGAATGTATTAGCTGGGTGACACCATGCAAATGACCAGGTGCCCCAAGCCTCAGGCTGCTCCTCTGTGAGACGGGGGTGGCACCTGCCTCCAAGGGAAGCATTTATTTTTGCTGCTGAATTAACTTTAAAATTTTGAAAGTCAGTTAAATAGATATTTCTGTTTCACTAAAGCAAGTTACTTTTTTTCCTTCTGCCTTCTTAGTAATTTTTTGTCCAATTTAGTTAGTAAAGTATTATCCTGATTTCAAATAATACAGCAGAGCTTAGGATCAACGAAATCCTTTAATGAATTTAAGGGAAATTTTTTTTCTCCTTTTTTTCCATTTTGATACACCAGCCATATTGCCCAAGGCTGTAACTGATGGGCAAACTAGAGACCCTAAGGTTGCAGGTGGGCTCGGCCCTGCTGTGCTGTCCCTTCTGAGGGTTTGAATTCCAGCTCTGCTTGCAGACTAGAGCTCAGTGATTGTGCTGTGGCATCTGAGTGTTTGGTTTTGTTTCTGCAGCAAAGTGAAGGTCCTTTTCAAATTCACCAAGGTGGACAGTCGGCCCAAAGAGGACACGCAGAAGCTCCTGAGTATCCTCGGAGCGTCCGAGGAGGACAACGTCAAACTGCTCAAGTTCTGGATGACAGGCCTGAGCAAAACCTACAAGTCCCACCTCATGTCCACGGTCCGGAGCCCCCCGGCCACAGAGCCTCGTAATTGACCCACCATGGAAGTCTGTCTGATGCCTTCTGGGAAGTGGTGATGGCCATCCTTGCCATTGCACTCAGAGATTGGGTGTCTGGTGGCCGTCATAGGCTGTCCCATCCTGCACTGCTGGCATGGAGCTGTGTCCTAGCTGAGAATGTGAACTGTTGGGGCTGAACTATGCCTGTGTGTGGGATTTGGGTGTGGTGAGTTCTTGGGATCACCCCACCGGCTTTTTCCATTGCTCCGGCCGGAAGAGGACCGTGGGAGACTTGTGACAAGGACAGGCCCCTGCGGCAGTGCACCCCGTGAGAGAAGACTAAGGAAGCTGTGTCTCCTATCTCATGGACTTGGATCTCACCGTTTATAGGAAGACATGTCAGGCCAGTCCTGACCTGGGTATTTTAGCCACAACATCATACTTTCTCTTGAGGTTAACATTCAAAACTTTCTGTTCTGTAATTCAGCAAGAGTTCTCCAGGTATTAAATGCACGCATGTACTATCGCTACAGTTGTGAATTCTCAAGACAGGTGCTGATCCTTAGTCATTTTTAGTAACCTGGTTTTGAGTTAGGGCTCTGGGACAGGCTTTCAGAGTAAAGAGGAGGTGTTCCTCATTGGTGGATCCTTGGGAACTCATGTTCTGAAGTCATGTGACTACCAAGTCTTCTGGTCATGCTCTCCTGGTATTGCTTTGAAATTACCCTGTAGTTTGAGGTCAAGCCCCTGATCTTTGTTACACAAAGATGACACTTTGCCGAAATGTTCAGTGGAGCCATTTGACTTGCCTAGCTCACTGTGTACTATTCTACGCCACTTTGTTTTTATTGCTTCTTTACACATTCACATTTGGCTGCAGTTAACCTTCAGAGCATGGTGATTTAAGATAAGATCATTTCATCCTCTCAGTGTGCATTTTTGATAAGGGTTCATGGTTTGGAGGGATTTTCCAGCAGTTTTGCTGATTTGTTTAGTTTTCTGTTTGTTTATATTTAACATGAAGACTAAGTATATGACTAGGTATTTGTATGATGTAAGAACATTGAAACAATAAATATGTATTTTTATAAAATATTGACCACATGGTTTCATAACTAAAGTTTTCTTGGGATCAATCACAGAAAATATGGTTAAAATAACACCAGTAATGATATAATTATTTTGGAACTTGAATCTGTTAAAGGCTTACAACTTCCAGGGAAAGACTGGTAAACTGGTTAATTTTGGTCAATTTCAGCTCTTGGCACAGTAGCAGCTACCCGTCTCCTACCCCCAGCTGCATAGCAGGCAGTGTTCAGCAGCTTTCACACAGTGTGGGAGCTAGGATGGTAAAAGGGACCCTGTCCTAACTATCAGGGATCTGTGCTTCCATCACTGATTGCTGCTTCTGATCACAAAGGTACAGGCAAAGAGGTTGGCAGCTATTGTTGTTGCACTTCTCCCCTTGTTGCAAGCCCCTTCTCTAGCTGAAGTGACTAGCAGGAGACTTAATGGCCTATGAGAAAAACAAGTTTACACCTCTGGCCTAGTCTTGACAAAGACAGCTGACAACAATAAAAATAAGTGAAAATAACAAAAAGCAACAAAACTTCGGGGAGGAGTATCTGATTTTCAGTTAACACATTACTAGATGTGTTTTAAAAATCACAAGGCATACAAAGAAATAAGAACATGTGGCCCCATTCATATGGTCCATTAAGAAAAAGACTTAATGACAAATATATTAGACAAAGATCTAAAACAATTGTCTTAACATTCAAGAACTAAAGGAAGATGTGGAGAAAGTCAAGAAAAGGATGTGTGAACAAAATGAAAATACCAGACCCAAAAAAAAAAAAAATCAAGAAGAAATTCTAGATCTGAAAACTACAATGAAAAATTTACTAGGATTGAAAGGCTGATTTGAACAATTAAAAGAATCAGTGAACTTGAAGATAAAACTATTGAAATTTTCAAGGCTGAGGAACAGAGAGAAAAAAGATTGAAGAAAAACTAATAGAGCTTAAAAGACCCATGGAACACAATCCAAAGGACCAATATACATATGGAAGTCCTAGAAAAAGGAAGAGGAAGAGAATATTTGAAGAAGTGGCTGAAAACTTATTAAATTTGATGAAAGATATAAATATAAACATACATGAAACTCACCAAACTCCAATTAAAATTTTAAAGGACCCACACCAAGAAACATAATCAAACTTTCAAAAGAGAGCAAGTCTTGAAAGCAGGAAGAGAGATGAATTACTACATACAGGGAATCCTCAATAAGATTGTCTTCAGATTTCTCATCAGAAACTTTGGAGACCAGAAGACTGAGCTAATATATTCAGAGTACTAAAACAAAACAACAAAATTCAGCCAAGACTTGTATATCCAGCAAAACTGTCCTTTATAGTGAGGGAGAAGTCAGGACTTTACCAGATAAAAAGTGAGGTAGTTCATGACCACTTGACATACCAGCAAGAACTGCTCATGGAGTACTGCATGGTGAAATAATTCATTCACCTTGACAGTGTCTCAAAGCCATGTAGACATATAAAGATCTAAATGAAAGTAGATGCATAGGCAATTACATAAGCTAGTATTATTGTAACAGTAGTTTGTAACTGTACTTTTTTTCTACAATTTAAGAAACAGAAAAAATCAGTAATGTAAAAGCTAATATTACTATAACTTTGATTTGTAACTGCAAGTTTTGTTTTCTACATAATTTAGGAGACTAATGCATTTAGAAGAATTAGTTTATGTTTGTGGGTTCACTGTGGAAAGATGTAATTTTGTGACCTCAACAACCAAAACGGGATGAAACTCATATCATGAGTGACACAGTAACTATCTGGACTAGGACGTTCATGACCAACAGACTACTTCAGCGGAAACAAATGGGCATTGATGTCCTTCACCCTGGAAAGGCAACAGTATCCAACGTAGAAATTTAGGGAAAACTAGCCCAGGTATATAAGACCACTCCAGATGTCATCTGTGTTTGGACTCAGAACCCATTTTGGTGGTGGCAAGACAACTGGTTTTGGCATGATTTATGATCCCTTGGATTATGCAAAGAAAAATGAACCCAAGCATAGACTTGCAAGACATGACCTGTATGGGAAGAAGACCTCAAGAAAACAGAAAGGAACTAAAAAACAGAATGAAGGAGTCCAGGGGGACTTCAATGGCCAACGTTGGTGCTGGCAAAGTAAGTTGGAGATGGGACAACAGACTGAGTAAAGATTCTTCAGTGACTTGATCTGGGGTGATTGTGCAGATTTTTCATGAGATTAATAAACTAAGAACTTTTATGTGAGAAAAACAAACAAAAGGGGTAGGGATGGAGCTATAAAGTTTTTGTTATTGAAGGTAAGCTGCTAGAAATTCAAATTAGATATTATACTTTTAGGATGTTAAATGTAATTCTTACGGTAACCACAAAGAAAATAGCTATAAAATATATACAAAAGGAAATTAAAACATTTTACTACAAAAAAAATTAACAAAAAAGACAGGAGTACAGAAAATAGGTGACAAAAAAGGTATATAGCATATAGAAAACAAAACACAGCAGAAGTTTGTCCCTTCTGACCAATAATCACCTTAAA
Organism: Cnephaeus nilssonii; assembly: GCF_951640355.1. Lineage (NCBI taxonomy): Eukaryota > Metazoa > Chordata > Mammalia > Chiroptera > Vespertilionidae > Cnephaeus > Cnephaeus nilssonii. The sequence continues at coordinate 50,924,593 of NC_137090.1, forward strand.
TGTAAATGTATTAAACTCTTCAATTAAAAGACAGAGACTGGCATAATAATCTAACAAAATACCATCGACAAGATATCCAAAGGCACAAATAGGTTGAAAGTGAAAGGATGGAGAAAGATAATCTTTAGAAATAGTCACTAAAAGGAAGCAGAAGTGATCATACTAATATCAGATAAAGTAGACTTAAAATAAAAAAAAGGTCACAAGAGACAAAGAAGGACCAAATATAGCAAGAAGATAAAACAGTTATAAATATTTATGCACCTAAAGACAGACTATGTATGTATGTATATATATATATATATATATATATATATATATATGCCTAATATGCAAATTGTCCCACAGGAGTTTGACCAGGAGGCCGATTGCTTGCTATGACATGCACTGACCACCAGGGGGCGGTGCAGAATGAAGGGAGGCCCCAGCCGGCAGCTGGCAGCTGGGGAAGGGAGGCCCCAGCCGGCAGCTGGCAGCTGGGGAAGGAAGGCCCTAGCTGGCAGCCAGAAGGTCCCGATCATCCCTGATCACTGGCCAGGCCTAGGGACCCTACCCGTGCATGAATTTCGTTCACTGGGCCTCTAGTCAAAATATATTATGAAGCAAAAACTGACAGAATTGAAAGAGAAACAGTTCTACAATAATAATTGTCGACTTCAGTATCCCACTCACAACAATGGATAGAAGAAGCAAGCAGAAGATAAGAAAGAAAATAGGGAGCTTAACTTAAATGAACTAGATCTAACAGACACATACAGACATTCCACCCAACAGTAGCAGCATACACATTCTTTTCCAGTACACATGGGACATTTTCCAGGATAGACCATGTTAGGTCACAAATTAAATCTCAGTAGCTTTGAAAAGAGATACACAAAGTATTTTCTCTGACAACATGAAGTTAGGAATAAATAAGACACACAATAGTGGAAATTATGCAACACATTTTATGGATCAAAGAAAAATCATAAGGGAAATTAGAAAAGACTTAGAGATAAATGAAAATGAAAACACAACAAACCAAAACTATGGGACATAGTGAAAGTACTGAGGGTGAAATTGTGTGTGTGTGTGTGTGTGTGTGTGTGTGTGTGTGTGTGTGTGTACTAGAGGCCTGGTGCATGAAAACTCGTACACTCGGGGGGATCCCTCAGCCTGGCCTGTGCCCTCTTGCAGTCCAGGAGCCCTAAGGGGATGTCCAACTGATGGATCGCCCCTCTGCCGCCGCTGGTTGCTGCCGCCCCCTGATCACCATCCCCTCCCTCTGCCCACTGGCATGTGCCTTGGCTGGCCTGGTGCCACCTGCTCACCAGACCCACCCCCTACCGACTGTTCCATTGTTCGGTCGATTTGCATATTATGCTTTTATTATATAGAATATATATATATATATATATATATATATATATATATATATATATATATATATACTTACATTTAAAAAAAGAAAAATCTCAAATCAACAATTTAACTTTACCATCTAAGGAACTAGAAAACAAAGACAAACTAAACCCAAAGTCAGCAGAAAAAAAAATTAGAGCACATTAAAAAATTATTTCTAGGACAGTTGAGGGATTGGTGCCTGGGTGACATCTGAGACAATAGCTTATTCTGTACTAGAGACCCGGTGCACAAATTCGTGTACTAGTGGAGTCCCTCAGCCTGGCCTGTGGGATTGGGCCAAAACTGGCTCTCCAACATCCCCCAAGGGGTCCCAGATTGCGAGAGGGCGCAGGCCAGGCTGAGGGACCCCACCAGTGCATGATCGGGGCTGGGGAGAGACGCTGGAGGTTGGCCAGCAGGGGAGGGACCGTGGGAGGGCTCCAGGGCATGTCTGGCCCATCTTGCTCAGTCCTGATCAACTGGACCCCAGCAGCAAGCTAACCTGGTTGGAGCATCTACCCCCTGGTGGTCAGTGCACATCATAGCGACTGGTCGACCAGTTGACTGTCTGCACCCTGGTGGTCAGTGCATGTCATAGCAGCTGGTCGACTGTCTGCCCCCTGGTGGTCAGTGCATGTCATAGTGAGTGGTTGAGTGGCCTTAGCATATCATTAGCATATTACGCTTTGATTGGTTGAATGGCTGACTGGTCGACCGGACACTTAGCATATTAGGCTTTTATTATATAGGATTCCTGTCCTTTTTTATGTAGACCACTCTTTATATCTTGCCTCTCTCCTTTCTCCTGTCATTTAATTCCTTCACTCAATATTATCAAGTACCTACTGTATTCTTGGTATTATTCTAGGGGCTAGAAATACAGTTCTCTGGTCTCTTGAAGACTTACCATCTTGTGAAGAATATAAGGAATAAACAATTTAGACATGGCCAGGTGGCTCAGTTGTTTGGAGTATTGTCCCGTACACCAAAAGCTTGTGGGTTTGATCCCCAGTCAGGGCGCATATGGGAGGCAACCAGTCTATGTTTTTTCCTCCCTCTACGTTTCTCTCTCTCTTTCTCAAAATCAATGAAAACGTATTTTTTTGTGAGGATTAAATAAATAAATAAACAAGTTAAGTGAAAATATTCACTATGAATAGACCAAGATAGCACTGAGCGAGCAGTGCAATGTTGTACTGGAGGGTGAGGGAAGGCAGATCACATCTAGGGCAGATGAGACATGAACGATAAGAAAGAGCAAGCTTCCCTGGCCGGTTTGACTCAGTGGATAGAGTGTCAGCCTGCAGACGGAAGGGTCCTGGGTTTGATTCCGGTCAGGGGCACATGCCTGGGTTGTGGGCTTGATCCCCAGTGGGGGGCGTGCAGGAGGCAGCCAATCAATTATTCTCTCTCATCTTTGATGTTTCTCTCCCTCTCCCTTCCTCTTTGAAATCAATAAAAATAAAAATATTAAAAAAAAGATCAAGCTGTTTTCCTACACCCTTTTCCTTCACTCTAGTCCACAGGTTTAAAAAGATTAGAGCAGAGATAAACAGAATAGAGAACAAAAACAACAGAGAAAAATCAATGAAATGAAAAGTTGGTTCTTCAAAAAGATCAACAAAATGGACAAAACTTTAGCTAGATGGACTAAAAAAGAAAGACAACTCAAATGACTAAACTCAGAAATGAAAGTGGGGACATTACTGCCTATTCTAAAGAAATAAAAAGGATCATAAGGGAGTACTGTGAGCAATTACATGCCAACAAATTGGATAACCTAGATGAAAGGGACAAATTCCTGGAAACATAAAACCTACCAAGATTAAATCGTGAAGAAATAGACAAATTAAATAGACCTATAACTAGTAAGGAGATTGAATCAGTAACCAAAAATCTTCCAAGAAAGGCCCTGGAGCTGATGGCTTCCCTGGTGAATTCTACCAAACATTTAATACCAATCCTTCTCGAACTTTTCCAAAAAATTGAAGAGGAGGGAACACTTTCTGACTTATTCTCTGAGGTCAGCATAACCCTAACTAAAGCCAGAAAAGACACTATGACCAAAGAAAAGGACAGGCCAATATCCCTTATGAACATTGATGCAAAAATTCTTAATAAAATATGAGCAATCAGAATTCAGCAGCATATTCAAAAGAACTGTACCCCATGACCAAGCGGGATTTATTACTGGAATGCAAGGTGGTTCAACATAAAAAATCTGTCCATGTACTACGCCCCATCAACAAAACAAAGAAAACTCCCACATGGTCATCTTAATTGATGCAGAAAAAGCATTTGACACCCTTTCATGATAAAAAACACTCAACAAAATAGGAATTGAAGACAACTACCTCCACATAAGAGCCATAATACAGCAAGCATAATATATATATATATATATATATATATATATATATATATATATATATATATATATATAGCCAGCAACTGGAATGCTGTAATGACCAGAACATAGTTTCCCAAAGTCTTTGGTAAATTAAAACTTTGGAGTTTGCTGAATTAAATAAAAAAATATTAAATATCTAGGTATTTTGAAATGACAGAATACTGAAACATTAATTAGTCTGAGTTTGCCTCATATGAAAAATCTAAAGGATAGATTTGAATCTATTAATTGACTATGTCTTGTATTTTATTTGAAATATCTCTTGAAATATGGATATATTACTAATCTGAGAAATGCTAAGTATTTAACTTGCCACCTAAAATTTGAGGCTTCTAAAAGTTAAAAGTTCAAACTAAGTTGGGAGAAATTATATACTTGTGATAATAGAATACATGAAGTATGGAAATTCGTTTTTGAGAAATATAATTCTTGCTTTTTCTCTGAAAAAATAGTAGCTCAAAATATATTATAGTCTTTATGTGTATGTGTGTCTGTGTACTATGTGTGGTAAAATTTCAACCTAGGATATAATATTTTATTGGATGCCTTTTATTTATTTTTCTTGTCTGATTGCTTGGCCAAGACTTCCAAAAGTATGCTGAAAAAAAGTACTAAAGTGAACATCTTTGTCTTGTTCCTGATCCTAAGGAAAATGCTTTTAGCTTTTCATAGTGGAGTATGTTGTTAGCTATGGATTTATCATACATGGCCTTTATTATATTGAGGTATGTTCCCTCTATTCATACTTTGCTGAGAATTTTTATCATAATGGGTGATAGATTTTGTCATATGCTTTTTCTGCATCTAATTATATAATTATATACTTTTTGTTTTTCATTTTGTTTATGTGATGTATCATGTTAAATGATTTATAGATATTGAATCAAACTTGCATCCCAAGAATAAATCCCACTTGATAATGGTGTATGATCTTTTAAATATATTTATGAATTTGGTTGCTAATATATATATTTTTAAAATATATTTTTATTGATTTCAGAGAGGAAGGGAGAGAGAGAGATAGAAATATCAATGATGAAACTCACTGATAGGCTGCCTCCTGCATGCCCCCCACTGGGGATCAAGCCCCCAACCTGGGCATGTGCCCTTGACTGGAATCGAACCTGGGACCCTTAAGTCTGCAAGCCGATGCTCTATCCACTGAGCCAAACCAGCTAGGGCTGGTTGCTAACATTTTGTTGAGAATTTTTGCATCTATGCTCATCAGGAATATTGGCCGGTAATTTTCCTCCTCCCTCCTCCCTCCTCTCTCCTCCCTTCTCCCCCCTCCCTCTCCTCCTCCCCCTCCTCCTCTTCTTCTTCTTTCTTCTTCTTCCTCGTGTGTTGATCTGATTTTGGAATCAGGGTAATGGCCTCATACAATACGCCTGACTAGAAACCATCCCTCTTCTTGAATTTTTTTGGAATACTTTGAAAAGGATAGGTATTTATTCTTCTATGAATGTTTGGTAAAATTCACCTGTGAAGTTATCTGGTTTAGGATTTTTGTCTGTTGAAAGTGTTGTGATTATAGCCCTGGCCAGTGGTTCTCAGTGGTTAGAGTTTTGGACCACACACTGAAGGGACACAGGTTTGATTTCCCATCAAGGGCATGTAACTGGATTGCAGGTTCGATCCCCAAGGGCATGTGCAGGAGGCAACCAATCAATGTGTCTCTCTCACATTGATGCCTCTCTCTCTCTCTCTCTCTCTCTCTCTCTCTTTCTCTCTCTCTCTCTCTCTCTCTCTCTCTCTCTCTCTCTCTCTCTCTCTCTCTCTCTCTCCCTCCCTCCCCCCCTCCCTCCCTCCCTCCCTCCCTCCCTCCCTCCCTTCCATGCTTCCATGCTCTCTAAAAATCATTGGAAACAATACCTTTGCATGAAGAGTAACAAAACAAAAAAAAGAGAGAGAAAGTGTTGTGGTTACTGATTCAATTTTGTTAGTAGTCATCTATCTGTTCAGATAATCTGTCTCCTTTTGACTCAGTCTTGGAAGAGTGTATGCTTCTAGGAATTATTCATTTCTTCATTGTTTAATTTGTTAGCATATAATTGTTCATAGTATTTAAACATTATTATTTTTTATTTCTGTGGTGTCAGTTGTCACTTCTCTTTCAGTTGTGATTATATTTATTTGGACCCTTCTCTTTTTTCTCGATGAGTCTGGTTAAAGTTTTATCAATTTTGTTTATCGTTTCAAAGAAACAGCTCTTGGTTTCATTAATCTTTTGTATTGCTTTTTAGACTCTATTTCATTTGTTTCCATTCTGATCTTTATTATTTCCTTCCTTCTACTCACTTTGGCTTTTGTTTACATTTATTTTTCTAGTTCCTTTAGATGTAAGGTTAGGTTGTTTATTTGAGACTTTTTTTCCTTGAGGTAGGCCTATGTTGCATGAATTTCTCTCTTAGAACTTCTTTGGCCATGTCCCATAGATCTGAGGTTGTTGTGATATCATTTGCATTTGTGTCTTTTGCAAGGCATCTTTTGATCTCATTGTTGACCCATTCATTGTTTAGTAATATGTTATTTGGCCTCCATTTTTTTGGTATGTTTTCAGTTTTCTTCTTTTTTTTATATTTTATTGATTTTTTACAGAGAGGAAGGGAGAGGGATAGAGAGTTAGAGAGTTAGAAACATCGATGAGAGAGAAACATCGATCAGCTGCCTCCTGCACACCCCCTACTGGGGATGTGCCCGCAACCAAGATACATGCCCTTGACCGGAATCGAACCTGGGACCCTTCAGTCCACAGGCCGACGCTCTATCCACTGAGCCAAACCAGCTAGGGCATCAGTTTTCTTCTTGTAACTAATTTCTAGTTCCATACACTGTGATGAGAGAAGATGTTTGACTTGATTTCAATCTTAAATTTATTGAGACTTATTTTGTGGCATAACAGCTTGGAAAATTTGTCATGTGAGCTCTAAAAAATGTATATTCTTTGGCTTTGGGGTGAAATGCTCTAAAAATATCCATTAAATCTATCTAGTCTAATGTGTCATTTAAGGCCTATATTGTCTTGTTTATTTTCTCTCTGGATGATCTATCCTTTGATGTCAATGATGTCAAGTACCCTATATTACTACATGATTGTTGACCTCTCCCTTTATGTCTGTCAATACTTGCTTTATATATGTAGGTGCTCTATGTTGGATGAGTAAATGTTTACAAGGGTTATATCCTCTTGTTAGATTGATCCATTTATCATTATGAAATGTCCTTTTTGGTTTCTTTCAAGTCTATTTTGTCTGATATAAGAATTGCTACCCCAGCTTTTGTGTGTGTGCATGAAATATCTTTTCCATCCCTGTGTGTCTTCCAACCAGAAATGGGTCTCTTTTAGACAGCCTGTGCATGGGTTTTGTTTTCTTATCTATTCAGCCCCCCTATGTCTTTTGATTGGTGCATTTAATCCATTTACATAGGTATGTAGTTATTGTCAGATTCATATTCTTTCCCACCCCCATTCTTTTTAAAGAAGATCCTTTAACATTTCTTGTAATACTGGTGGTGATAATGAGCTCATTTTTTAAAGAGTTTTCTAAACCTTATTTTAAATGTTACATGCAATAAACATTAATATCTCAAGAAAAACTATTTTAAATGTTACATGCAATAAACACCAATTATTCAAGAAAAATTATCTTACATATAATATCACATGCAATAAACATTAATATTTCAAAAATAAAAGGATTTTAAGTATAATAATATTACCAAAACTGTATGATATCACAAAAATTGTATAGTATATCACAAAAATTGTATGATATCACAAAAATTGTAGGAAATATTAAAAATCTGTAAATAGCAGGATTACTTCTAGTATATTCTCCCCCCGCTCTATTTTTGTTCATCAGTTTATGTTGTTCATTATATTCTACAAACGAGTGAGATCATACGATATTTATCTTTCTCCAACTGGGTTATTTCACTTAGCATGATGCTTTTAGTCTATTTTGTCAGATATAGGTATTGCTACTCCAGCTTTTTTTTCTTTTCCATTTGCATGTAAAATTTTTTTCCATCCCTTCACTTTCATCCTTTGTGTGTCCTTTGTTTTGAGGTGGGTCTCTTGTAGACAGCATAGAGTTGGGTCAGGTTTTTGTATCCATTCAGCTACCCAACACCTTTTGATTGAATCATTTAATCCATTTACACTTAGGGTTATTATTGAGAGGTACTTATTTATAGCTGTTTTAATCCTGTATGGCTAGCTTTCTCTGTTTCTTCTCAGCACTTCCTTTAGCATTCCTTGTAATGCTGGCTTGGTGGTGATGAACTCCTTTAGCCTTTTTTTGGTCTGGGAAGCTCTTTATTTCACTGTCTATTTTGAATGACAGCCTTGCTGGATATAGTAATCTTGGTCTCAGATCCTTGCTTTCCATTCCCTTGAGTAGTACTTCATGTCATTCCCTTCTGGCCTGTAGAGTGTGTGATGAGAAATCAGGTGTCAGCCTTATGGGAACTCCTTTGTAGATAACAGGTTGCTTTTCTCTTGCTGCCTTTAAGATTGTCTTTAATTTTTGGTATTTTAATTATGATGTGTCTGGGCATGGGTCTGTTTGGGTTCTTCTTGTTTGGGGTTCTCTTTGCCTCCTGAACTTGTGTAACTTTTTCCTTTACCAGGTTAGGAAAGTTTTCTACCATTATTTCTTTGAACATCTTCTCTCCATTTCTTCCTTTCTGCCTCTTCTGGCACACCTACTATTCTAATATTGTTACATTTCACATTGTCCCACAGCTCCCTTAAGATGTCCTCCTGTTCTTTGTTTTTTTTTCTTTTTGGTTCTCTAATTGAGTGATATTTTCAAGTCTGTCTTCCAATTCACTGATTAGATCCTCAGCTTCCCCTAATCTGCTGTGTATTCCTTCCAATGTGTTATTTATTTGTGTTATGTCATTCTTTATCTCAGACTGTTCTTTTTTCATAGTTACTATATCTTTTTTTCATACTGTTGAGCATTTTTAACATCATTACTCTCAACTCTGTTTCAGATAATTTTTTTTTAATTTCTTTATTGATTAAGGTGTCACATATTTGTCCTCATCCCCCCATTCCCATCCCACACCCCTCCCCACGGATGCCCCAACCCCCTGTTGAACTTAACCATTGGTTAGGCTCATATGCATGCACACAAGTCCTTTGGTTGATCTCTCCCCCCTCCCCCCACCCTCCCCTATCCTCCCTCTGAGGCCCGATAGTCCGATCGATGCCTCCTTGTTTCTGGTTCTGTTCTTGTTCATCAGTCTATGTTGTTCATCATTTCCCCTAGATGAGCGAGATCATGTGTCACTAGAGATATACTTATATGAACTGAATGTGAGACGAGCAATAATAGTTATGCTGACATGCAAATGGATCAGTCTGTAGTGAGTTTCTTTCTGGACCAACAGTTCTTTTGAGACCCAATAACAATGTCCATCAGTTCCTTATGTGTACATGTCGGCACTGACCCCTCAGGTCTGGATGGTGGACTAATGGTGGTAATGCAGGTTCGATTCCCTCTAGTTGGGTCTCGGCCGGACCCAGGGACACAGCTTCATCCGGACCCAGGGGCACGTGGCCTCACCCGGACCCAGGGGGTGCGTGGCCTCACCTGGACCCAGGTGCGCGCGGCTTCCCCCGGACCCGGGACCCAGCCTTACCCGGATCCAGGGGCACATGGCCTCACCTAGACCCGGGATCCAGCTTCACCTGGACCCAGGGGCGCATGGCCTCACCCGGACCCAGGGGCGCGTGGCCTCACCCGGACCCAGGGGCGCGTGGCCTCTCCCAGACCCAGGGGCGCGTGGCCTCACCCGGATCCTGGGGCACATGGCCTCACCCAGACCCGGGATCTAGCTTCACCCGGACCCAGGGGCGCGTGGCCTCTCCCAGACCCAGGGTCGCGTGGCCTTACCCGAACCCAGGGGCGCATGGCCTCACCCGGGCCTGGGACCCAGCCTCACCCGGATCCAGGGGCACACGGCCTCACCCAGACCCGGGATCTAGCTTCTCCCGGACCCAGGGGCGCATGGCCTCACCCGGACCCAGGGGCGCGTGGCCTCTCCCAGACCCAGGGTCGCGTGGTCTCACCAGATAAATTTCTTACCTCTGCTTCATTTATCTCTTCTGGAGAATTTGCTAGTTCTTTCACTTGGGGGTTGTTTCTTTGTTTCCTCATTTTGGTTGTCTGTTTGGGTTTGTGACTATGTTTTAGGTAGATCCTCTATATCTCTCAATCTCTAGTGCAGGACAGTGTTAAAGGCTATTTCTGACTAATTGGATCAAGCAAAGACTCAAAGCCTCCAGAGACTGCATCTGTCTACAGACTAGTTTACAGTGATGGCGAACCTATGACACGCGTAGCCATTTCTGATGACACGTGGCCGCTGAGGCAGCCGCATGCCGAGGATGAAACATTTGCTGCTCCTGAGGATGAAACATTTGTGAAATAATGTTTTTTTCCTCAAAGTGACACACTACCTGAGTTATGCTCAGTTTTTTGGCGAAATTTGACACACCAAGCTCAAAAGGTTGCCCATCACTGGACTAGTAGGATTCTGACTTGAATTGTCCCCAGGCAATCGTCCTCCGGTGTGGTGAGAGTTTTTTCAACTGCCTGGGGCAGTTGCTTCTGCCTGGAGGCTAACTAACTGTTACCTTTAATCTCTTAAGTGACCTCAGGGAAAGGTGTTTTCCAATAGGGTGTGTCGACTGTTTTCCCCCCAGGCAAGGCAGATGCCTATGTGGGAAAGATGTCCTCTGCTGTGTGAGGAAATGACTCAGCCCAGGAAACTTGGGGTGTCTGCCTTCTGAGCTCTATCCCCGAGTCCCCAGTCCTGGGTTCTGCTCTCACAGCTCCACTCCACTTCACCCTCCCTCTGCCAGAGCACAAAATGGGTGGCTCCACAGGGAATTTTTGTGCCTTGGCCCTTTAAGAGAGTGCCCAAACTTTCAGCTGCCACTCTCTGGCAGACAGCACCCCACTGCTTTTCACAGCTAGATGTTATGTGGGTTACCCTCCTCAGTTTGATGTTCTCTGCTGGGGGGCCCAGCTTCGGGATTAGATCCCACAGTTCTCAGTGGCACCCACCACAGCTGAGATATCTCTCCGGGACTTCAGTTGCTGTCTGTGGGCGCCTGGCCAGCCCTTTGTGTCTCTGCCCCTCCTACCAGTCTCTGTTCGGTCTCCACCTTTGGTCCTTGGGTTCTCTCCTGTGAGTTTTCAGTTGATTATTCAGGAAGCCTTTCCATATTTCAGTTGTAATTCCAGCTTGTTCCTGCTTGGGAGCATGTCCATGCAGCATCCTCCTACTCTACCGCCATTTTAAATCCGATAATGAGCTCATTTAACTTTTTATTCTCTTGTAAACCTTTCAGCTATCCTTTGATTTTATTATTTTATTATTTTTTTAATTTTAAATTTCTTTATTGATTAAGGTGTCACATATTTGTCCTCATCCCCCCATTCCCATCCCACACCCCTCCCCACAGATGCCCCCACCCCCCTGTTGTCCTTAACCACTGGTTAGGCTCATATGCATGCACACAAGTCCTTTGGTTGATCTCTCCCCCCTACCCCCACCCTCCACTACCCTCCCTCTGAGGCCCAACAGTTCGATCAATGCCTCCTTGTTTCTGGGTCTGTTCTTTTTTTAAAAATATATTTTATTGATTTTTTACAGAGAGGAAGAGAGAGGGATAGAGAGTTAGAAACATCGATGAGAGAGAAACATCGATCAGCTGCCTCTTGCACACCCCCCACTGGGGATGTGCCCGCAACCAAGGTACATGCCCTTGACTGGAATCGAACCTGGGACCCTTGAGTCCGCAGGTCGACGCTCTATCCACTGAGCCAAACCGGTTTCGGATGGGTCTGTTCTTGTTCATCAGTCTATGTTGTTGATCATTTCCCCTAGATGAGTGAGATCATGTGTTACTAGAAATATACTTATAAGAACCAAATGTGAGACGAGCAATAATAGTTATGCTGACAGGCAAATGAATCAGTCTGTAGTGAGTCTCTTTCTGGACCAACAGTTCTTTTGAGACCCAATTTCAATGTCCACCAGTTCCTTATGTGTACATGTCGGCACTGACTTTTCAGCTCTGGATGGTGGACAAATGGTGGTAATGCAGGTCCGACTCCCTCTGGTTTGGTCTCGCCTGGACCCAGGGGTGCGGCCTCACCCGGACCTGGGACCCAGCATCACCCGGGCCCCGGGGCGCATGGCCTCACCCGGACCTGGGGGCGCGTGGCCTCACCCGGATCCAGGGGCGCATATCCTTTGATTTTAAATAATAGTCTTGCTGAGTAGAGTTATCTTGGTTCTAAGTCCTTGCTTTTCATCACTTTGAATATTTTGTGCTAATCCCTTCTGGTTTGAAATGTTTCTGTTGAGAAATCAACCAATAGTCTTATGGAAGTTCCCTTGTGGATAACAAGTGTTTTTCTCTTGCTGTTTTTAAGATTCTGTCTTTAACCTTTGCTTTTTTTAATTATGATATGTCTTGGGGTGGGCCTCTTTGGGTTCTTTTTTAAAAATATACATTTTTATTGATTTCGGAGAGGAAGGGAGATGGAGAGAGAGATAGAAATACCAATGATGAGAGAAAATCATTGATTGGCTGCCTCCTGCACACCTCACACTGGGGATCGAGCCCACAACCTGGGTATGTGCCCTGACTGGGGATTGAACCAGTGACCTCCTGGTTCATTAGGTCAATGGTCAACCACTGAGCCACATTGCTAGCTGGGCTTTGGGTTCTTTTTGTTTGGAATTCTCTGTGCTTCCTGGACTTGTATGTCCATTTTCTTTAACAGTTTAAGGATGCTTTCAGTCATTGGTCATGCTCTTTCCTACCTCCGTCTGGTATCCCTATCATGTGAATGTTCTTATTCTTGATAATGCCCCATTTGTAGGGAGGGGATTATTTTTTCTTTTTTTTCAGTTTGTGGGGGAGGGGATTATTTATTCTTTTTTTTCTGTTTGTCTTTAGCCCATTTTAAAATTGTGTGGGTTTGTTTTTGTTTTTGCAATTGAGTTGTAAGCATTTCTTATAATATTTTCTAACTCCTTATCTGATATATGGCTTGCATAGACTTTTTAAAAAGGCTTTATTTTTTAGTGCTGTTTTAGGTTCACAGCAAAATTGACAGGAAGGTACAGAGATTTTTTTTCTCATACACTCCCTGCTCCAATACATGCATAGCCTCCCATTATTAACATTCCTCACCAGAATGGTACATTTGTTACAAGATGAACCTACATTGACAGCTTGCATGTACTTTTTTAAAAAAATTCTCATCTGAGGATGTGTTCATTGCTTTTAGAGAGAGAGGAAGTGGGGTGGAGAAATATCCATGTGAGAGAGAAATATTGATTAGTTGTCTCCTGTACACAGCTCCAGCTGGGGATCAAACCTGAAACCTATGTATGTGCCCTGACTGGGAAGCGAACCCACGATGTTATGGTGTATGGGACAATGCTCCAAACAACCGAGCAATCTGGCCAGGGCAGTTGGCATAGACTTTTACAAAAATAATTTTTATTTTTCTATTGAGGCTCTCATAATTCATTGTCATTATATGTATATTTTTAATTCTTTAAACATAGTTATGAGTTGCTTTGAAATGTGTTGTTTTTTTTACTAAATCCAACATCTGGCCCCACTCAAAGTTATCTTCTATTGGCTGCTGCTTTTCCTGTATGTGGGGCACACTTTTCGGTTTCTTCATGTCTGGTAAGCCTTTTTTGAAAACTGGACATTTTAGGTAATATAGTGTAGCAACTCTGAATCCTGTTTTATTTTCCGGAGGTTGCTATTCTTTGGAAACTTGCTGGGACTTAAACTGCAGAATCTCTCTCCCCTGCAGTGCACAGCCTCAGGTGTGTCCTATCGGGTTTGGGTTTTTTAAATTCTTATTTTCATTTATTCCTAGGGGTCTCTCCTATCTCTTCCTAATGTAGTATTCAGCCAATGATTTCGGTAGGTGTTGAACCTAAATACTTGGAGCCTGGAAGACCACTCTGTCTGTGGGTTGGGTAACACTTACAAACCTCTCGTGGCTTTCCTTGTTCCCGGGGCCCTTCTCTCACTCACGCATAGCTTCCCATTTAGCTGGGAACATGTGAAGAGCATAGCTTAGTCTTCTACGGCTTTCTCCAGGACCTGTCACATTTATGGCTGGTCTGCTACTCATCCCATACTCACTGCCACTTGGAGTGGAAGCTTGGACTAGTAAGACTGAAGTTCTTTTGTCCATTCCCACCACTATCAGCTAGAAAAGTGTAGGGTTTTGCAGCCAGTCACACTGTGTTAAGCCTATTTTCCAACCAGCCTGGGGGGCGAGGATAGGGGAGCAGCTTCAGTCAACAGGCCACATTTCCTGCTACTACTATCCTAAGCTCCAACAGGTTTTCAAAATTAAGGAACAATGACCTTCATTGGCACGTCTATCTGGGAGAAAGCTGCCCTGATGCTAGACAGTCAGTCACTCCCCTTATGTCTCTGGTGCCTTTCAGGCTGCTGCCCCAGCACTGGAGCTCAGAGGGAGTGAGTCCAAGTAAGTCCGTGCACTGGCCCTTTAAGAGGAACTGCTTAGGACTCTATCAGCCCTCCGTTTCTCTCAGCCTCAATCCCCACTGGTTTTTATTTATTTATTTTTTTTGGCTGTATACACATATTTTTATTTTTAATACACTTTTTTGTTTTGCTTTGTTAATCCTCACTGAAGGATTTTTTTCCCCATTGATTTTATTTATTTTTTTAAAATAAATCTTTATTGTTCAGATTATTACAATTGTTTCTCCTTTTTCCCCCCATATCTCCCCATCACCTGGTTCCCTCCCCCCCCCCCCCCCGTTGTCCTTACCCATAGGTGTATGATTTTTGTCCAGTCTCTTCCCATACCCCCCACACAGACACCCCTTTCCCCCTGAGAATTATCAATCCACTCCCATTCTATGCCTCTGATTCTATTATGTTCACCAGTTTATTCTGTTCCTTAGATTTCGAATTCACTTGATTTTTAGAATCACTTGTTGATAGATATGTATTTGTTGTTCATAATTTTTATCTTTACTTTTTTCTTCTTTTTCCTCTTTTTAAAGAATACCTTTCAGCATTTCATATAATACTGGTTTGGTGGTGATGAACTCCTTTAGCTTTTTCTTCTCTGTGAAGCTCTTTATCTGCCCTTCAATTCTGAATGATAACTTTGCTGGGTAGAGTAGTCTTGGTTGTAGGTTCTTGCTATTCATCACTTTGAATATTTCTTGCCATTCCCGTCTGGCCTGCATAGTTTCTGTTGAGAAATCAGCTGACAGTCGTATGGGTGCTCCCTTGTAGGTAACTACCTGTTTTTCTCTTGCTGCTTGTAAGATTCTCTCTTTGTCTTTTGCCCTTGGCATTTTAATTATGATGTGTCTTGGTGTGGTCCTCTTTGGATTCCTCTTGTTTGGGGTTCTGTGCGCTTCCTGAACCTGTAAGTCTATTTCTTTCACCAGGTGGGGGAAGTTTTCTGTCATTATTTCTTCAAATAGGTTTTCAGTATCTTGCTCTCTCTCTTCTGGCACCCCAAAAATTCGGATATTGGTACGCTTAAAGCCATGCCGGAGGCTCCTTATGCTATCCTCACACTTTTGGATTCTTCTTTCTTTCCGCCTCTCTGGTTGGGTGTTTTTTTTCTTCCTCATATTCCAGATGTTTGGTTTGACTCTTCGGGTGTGGTGGTCTACTCTGTATATTCTTTATTTCAGACAGTGTATGCATAATTTCTGACTGGTCCTTTTCCATTTTTTTGGTATTCTCATTTAGGTCCTTGAAGGTCTCTTCAAGTTTCTCAGCGGTTTTTAGAAGATTCTTGAGTAACCTTATAAATATGGTTCTGAACACTGTGTCGTCCATTAGTTTGCTTTCATCTATCTCTCCTACCTGTGACATACTTTGATGTCTCCACATTTTGGCTGCCTCCCTGTGTTGATGGAGTGGCTTTGTGTGGTCGGTAACCTATAGGGGCTGGTAGCTCAGTTTCCCCAATCACCCTAGGTGGTCGCTCTTGGTACTCCCCTTTGTGGGCTGAGTGGAAAGTCTTGGTGTAGTTAAAAGCCCTGATTGCTGTTGGTACACTGGGAGGAATTGACCTCCGGTCCAATTGGTTGTGAGGGCCTGCTGTGTCTATAACGGAAGAATTGCTGTGCTGGAGACACAGTAGGGCTTTGGTGCTCACTGAGTCTGCCTCTTGAATGTGTCCCTTATGAGAGTGGTTGAAATCTGGTGTCGTCCACACCGACAGAAAAGTCACTCTCACTCTCCGACCGATGGCCGAGAGTCCTGTAGGCGTCTGGGTCCCCCGCGTGTCCCCAGAAACTGGAGTTCAGAGTGGTTGGGATTGTTGGTATCACTGGCGGGAGTTGATCTCCAAGCCAGTTGGCTGTGAGGATCAGCAGTGTCTCCGCTGGGAGAGCTTCTGTGTTCAGCTTGGATGGGGCGGAGTCTCAGGGTGGCGCAGACAAGCTTTGGTTTCCCGTCTGCTCCGCCCTAAGAGGGGCGGTTTCTCCGTGCCCGAATTAATGGCTGCGCGCCTCTGAGAGAAGGCAGCTTTCGAGCCTCTCCCGCTGCCTAACAGACCAGTTTCTCCCCACCTGAGGCTGGATTTCAGTGCAGACCGGCGGTTTTGTTTTTCTCCCGAACGAGAAATCCAGTCACTGGGAGGGCTGTGCTCAGCTTGGATGGGGCGGAGTCTCAGAATGGCACAGACAAACTTGGTTTCCATCCGCGCTGCCCTAAGAGGGCCGGTTTCTCCGTGCCCGAATTAATGGCTGCGCGCCTCTGAGAGAAGGCAGCTTTTGAGCCTCGTCTGCTGCCAAACAGCCCAGTTTCTCCCTGACCGCTGCTGGATTTCAGTGCAGTCAGGAGGTTTTGTTTTTCTCCCAAACGAGAAAGCTAGCCACGCAGCGTCTGCTGCCCTCCCTCTCCGCGCGCTGCGAGCAAGCCTGCCGCGTATCAGCCACCCGCCCTTTCCGCGCTCACTGATCTCCGCACCTCCACAGCTCCTGAGGCTCAGCGTCCCCCTCTCTTTTTTTCTCTAGTTGTAGGTTTTCCACTCTGCCAGCTTTCCGGTGGTTCTGGACGGTGTGCGCTCTGTTTTCCAGTTGTAGTTTCAAAATTGTTGTGGTAGGCAACAGTTAAGTGTTTACCTTATGCCGCCATCTTGATTTCTCCCGGAAGATCTTTCCGCAAACGATCTCCTTCCTCTGTGCACCTGAGCAGAGGACCCTTCCCACTGGTTTTTATAGTCAGAAGTTATGGGACGTCTTTTCCTGGCACTGGAACCCTGGGCTGGGAAACAAGGTGTAGATTTGGGACCCCTTGCTCCTTGGGGGGGGGACCAGATATCCCTCCTGATTTTTATCTGCCACACATGGGTGTGGGACCAGCCATTCTGCATCTCCACCCTTCCTACCAGTCTCAATGTGGCTTCTTTAAATCCTTAGATGTAGGCCCTACCTGATTTAGCTCAGTGGATAGAGCGTCAGCCTACGGACTGAAGGGTCCCAGGTTCGATTCTGGACAACGGCACATGCCTGGGTTGTGGGCTTGATCCCACGTAGGGGGCATGCAGGAGGCAGCCAATTAATGATTCTCTCTCATCATTGATGTTTCTATCTCTCTTTCCCTCTCCCTTCCTCTCTAAAATCAATAAAGATATATTTTTTAAAAAATCCTTAGATGTAGGACTTGCATTCAGCTGGACTTCAGGTGTTTCTGAATGATAGTTGTAATTGTGGGAGGAGGCCAGTAAAGCATTTATCTAGTCCACCATCTTGCCCAGAAGTGAAATAATTTTATTTATTTATTTATTTTTAAAATATATTTTTTATTGATTTCAGAGAGGAAGGGAGAGGGAGAGAGAGATAGAAATATCAATGATGAAAGAGAATCATTGATTGGCTGCCTCCTGCACACCCCCCACTGGGGATTGAGCTCACAACCCGAGCATGCGCCCTTGACTCGAATCCGGGACCCTTGAGTCCTCAGGTCAACGCTCTATCCACTGAGCCAAACCAGCTAGGGCAGAAGTGAAATAATTTTAGATTTACAACCAAGTTTTAAAGATAGCATAGAGAGTCCCCACATTCTTGTCACCCAGTTTCCCTTACTGTTAGCATCTTATCTTACTATCCATGGAGAAACTGACATTGATTGGTACATTACTATTAATTAATCCTCAGACCTTATTGGGTTGTGCCAGTTTTTCCACTAATGTCATTGTTCTGTTTCAGGATCTAGCCAGTCCAGGGTACCACATTGGACTTAGTGGTCCTATATCCCCAGTCTCCTCTGGCCTGCAATAGTTTCTAAATTATTTTTTTTTCATGACCTTGGCCACCTGGGAAAATACTGGCCAGGTATCCTGTGGAATGTGATAGCATGCCATCCAATCTGGTTTTCCTCATTACTGAACTGGGGTGATGGGACTGGGAAACAATCCCACAGAGGTGAGGGTCCCTTTCCTCACAGTATTCAGGGGTACATGACATCTACATGGCATCTCTGGTGCTGCCAGCCAGCACTTCATTTAGGCGGCATTTACCAGGTTTCTCCATGTAAAAGCTATCTTCCCGTTTTCCCTACCAGTCACTAAGTCTCACCTACCCTCAAGGAGGTGGAAGATTTGGTTCAACTTCCTGTGTGGGGCAGGAGTATTTACAGACGTTATTTGGAATTCTTCTGCAAGGACACTTGAGTCTTCTTTTTCATTTCTTTTAAAATATGTATTTGTATTGATTTCAGAGAGGAAGGGAAAGGGCCAGAGAATTAGAAACATCAATGATGAGAGAATATCATTGATCACTGCCTCCTGCACCCCCTCTACTGGAGATTGAGCCTGCAACCCAGGCACGTGTCCTTGACTAGAATTGACCCCGGGACCCTTCAGTCTGCAGGCGGATGCTCTATCCACTGAGCCAAACCAGCTAGGGCCTTTTTCATTTCTTTAGTCCAGTGGTCGGCAAACTCATTAGTCAACAGAGCCAAATATCAACAGTACAACGATTGAAATTTCTTTTGAGGGCTGAAAACTGACTTCTGCCCATGGGCCACGAAGTTTCAATTGCACTGTAAGTGCGCGCCTGCACGTGGTATTTTGTGGAAGAGCCACACTCAAGGGGCCAAAGAGCCATATGTGGCTCGCGAGCCGAAGTTTGCCGACCACTGCTTTAGTCATTTACGTATATCAGTATAGACTCGTGTATGTTTATTTTATACTTGGGTTATAATCCAATACTGCAGTAATCATTTTGTTCCTCAAATTGTTCCAGATTTGGCCTTTGGGGGTTCTTTTAGGAAACCAAGACCTGGGAGCTAGGTGTTGGAATTGCTGCTGGGTGTCATCTGTATTAATACACATATTGAGCCACACTCCCCACGGCATCTCTGACACAGCCCAGCACCAGGACTACCCTAGCCGCCCCGCTCCTTCTCCCTAACGCCCACCCCACCCAGCAGGGAGAAGCCGGGCTCCCCGCCTGTGGTCAGGGTCCCAGCACCGCTCACCACCCGCTCCGGGGGGAGCACAGGTTCCGTGTGTGGTTCCTCTTGTGTTTAGCCGGACAGTCTCCAGTTAAAACAAGTTTCCAAAGTCACTGAGGTCAGCTTCTTCCATCCAGGGTCCGCTTTTCTAACAGATAAAGTCATGGAGACTATCGGCCGGTGACAGGGATTGTAGAGGATATAGCATTTCCATTGAAAGACCGGATTCAGGAAAGACGAAACAGAAAAATCCTTATCCTTTCTTCTTTTTCCTGTGAAATGTAACAGCTCCTCCCAAGCGACACTGCCGGCCCAGTGCTTGCTCAGACGGGGCCGCGGACCTGCTGTCCATGTTCCTGCTGAAACGGAACCGCATCTCCAACACCGAGGCTTAGACCGCGCGGGTCGGAAGCAGCGCAGGGGCCTCACGCAGGACGTGGGCCGCGCACATCGCCCCGCTGCCCACAGCACAGCGGGACCCTCGCCGGCTGTTTGAGATTCGGTTTGCAGCCCGCCTCCTGCCAGCGCCTCCCCCTAGGACCTAGGTGAATGGCAAGTGCGACCCGGAACCGCACCGCTCTGCGGCCCCCAGGGTGGAGGGGCGGGGCTGCTGCGAGCTTCGCGGGTGGTGGGCGGGCCGTGCGCTTGGCGCAGGCGCGGTGGGCGGAGAGCAGGGGTCAGCAGCACGAGGCGCAGGATGCGCAGGCGCAGGCGCAGGCGCGGTGGGCGGAGAGCAGGGGTCAGCAGCACGAGGCGCAGGATGCGCAGGCGCAGGCGCAGGCGCGGTGGGCGTAGAGCAGGGGTCAGCAGCACGGGGCGCAGGATGCGCAGGCGCAGGCGCGGTGGGCGGGGCGCCGCAGCACGAGGCGCGGGCGCCGGAGCGTTGGGCTGCGGCCTCGGCGGGCAGGCGGGCAGCATGGAGCGGGTGCGCTGGCAAGTGGTGGCGGTGGCGGCCGTGGGGCTGGCGCTGGCCCTGGAGGCTCTGCCCGCGGCGCTGCGCTGGTTGCGTGTCGGGCGACGGCGGAGGCCGCGGCACGAGGTGCTCTTCTTCCCGTCGCAGGTGACCTGCACCGAGGCCCTGCTGCAGGCCGCGGGGCCCGGGCCCTCGGCGCCCCCCGCGGGCTGCCAGTGCAGCCTGCCCCACGGCGAGAGCTCGCTGAGCCGCCTGCTGCGCGCCCTGCTGGCCGCCCGCGCCAGCCTCGAGCTCTGCCTCTTCGCCTTCTCCAGCCCGCAGCTGGGCCGGGCCGTGCAGCTGCTGCACCAGCGCGGCGTGCGCGTCCGCGTCATCACCGACTGCGACTACATGGCCCTCAAAGGCTCGCAGATCGGTCTGCTCCGCAAGGCAGGTAGGCGCAGGGCCCGGGCCGGGCGCGGGCCGGGGGAGCCCGCTCGGGGGCCCAAGCCCCAGGCTGGGAGGAAGGTCTGGCCTCTGGGACCGTAGGCGGAAGGGAGAAGGTCCAAAGCGCCTATGTGGGGTCAGGGGTCTGAGTACAGGTGACACCCCATTTATTTCCCTGGGTGGCTGTGTGAGGTCAGGCAGGCTTCACCCCGTGAAGCTCCAGGGCCCTCCGTGAAGGGCCCCTGCCCCCCGCGGTGGGTGCCTGGTGGGGGTGAGCCGCCTCTGTGTTTCCGCCAGCGGAGGAAGTTCCTCGGGACTCCGAGAGGCTGGGGGTGCCCAGGGCCACCGGGCAGGGGCAGAGCCTCGGGGAGCCCCCACATTCCCGTGGGACCGAGTGGGGAACTGTGTCTGGGTAGAGCTGGGGTGTGCGCGGCCGGCTGAAGGAGTATGGCTTCGCCGGGGTCTCAGGAATGGGGGGCAGGCGGGAGCCAGGCGCACGGGGATTGCAGCCGGTTCGGCGTTGAAGGGCCGAAGGAGGAAAAGGCGTTGCACCTTAAATACACTCTTGACTTGCATGCGGGGGCTTCTGAAATGAATAAAAGTGATATTCTAAAAAGTGGGACTATAGTATTTAGTTGGTGAGAAGTTAATATGTTTTTGCAGCCGCAAAAACACCTGGGAAGACATATCTCTGGCCAGCTGGCCTCTTACCAGGGCCGGGACCGGTGAACGGGAAATGGGAGGCCTTTTGTTCTAAGACCAGATCCTGGTCTCACCGGAGGTCCCTGTTTCGCCTCGTGTGATGAGTGTCCTGCAGGCGCGCTCTGCCTTGTATGTTGGCTGCACGCATGCCTGCTTCCTGTCTCTCAGCTACTCAGCACGTCATTCCTGCAGGAACCCCCTGCCCACCCCCGTCCTGGTCGCCCCAGTGACGGAGAGAACCCCTGGGAGCTGCTGCTGCTGCGCGGTGTCCGGGTGCCGAGTCGCACAGGCCCGCAGCGCCTTGCTGACCCGCAGGCAGAGCCTTCCCGGCGCCCGCAGCTCCCGCCCCGCTCGGGCTCTCCGGATGGCTGGCACGGCCTCCGGCGCCTGCTGCATCCAGGCAGCAGCGGTTCAGATGAGGATGCTCACTCCATCCTCTGGCCGTCAGTTGTCCTCACCTGCTGGTCCTTCACTGGAAATGCAGGCGTGGGCCGTTTCCATTCCGTTAGCTTTTGGAGAACCGTAAACTCTCAGGCTCGGAGAGGACCTTAGAGGGCGCTGCCCCAGACCACCTAAGGCTGGCTCCTCCGGGGGCGCCTGCCAGCACGCATTGTCCCTGTTCAACACGTACCTTTGTGTCAGGGTTTGCTTGGGCCGGTTCCAGGCGGCAGGGACACGGTGGGGAAAGAGACGACCGGGGGGTCTGACCGGAGCTGGGTGTTGAAGGCAGTGAGGAGGGTCGGGATGGGACAAAGCAGGGGAGTAGCTGGCAGTGGGGGGCCGCCCAGGAGCCTCCTGGCTGGAGGAACAGCGAGGTGTCCCTGGCCGGAGGCGTTAGGAACCTGTGCTCCGCACGGGGCGGGTGGAGAGCTGGGCCCTGACCACGGTGTGCAGGGCCCACAGGCTTGGAGGCGCTTCCCGGCCCAGCCACCATCACCTGCAGGGCAGCCGGACCCGTTCTGTGATGGAAGCCTTCAGAGGCCGCCGTGCTCCCAGAATGGGCACTGGGCAGAGAAGGGGGGTGGAGTGAGCCCCGAGGTGGGCGGGAGAGCTTCGCGGCAGCGTTGGAGGGTCAGGAATGGCTGATGTAACCGGTTTGGAAGGTGGATCTGACAGGGATGGGGGGGGGGGGGGGCGCACCCTGAGCACAACAGAACACAGGTGCCCGCGGGCGGTGCGGGCGGTGCGGTTCGGTGCCGGGGACATGCTTCCCTTCAGACGCCGCTTGTTGCTGACCTGAAATCCCAGCTTAAGCTGGACACCCTGTCTTCATGTGCAAACCTACTGCAAAGCAGCCCTTGAAACTTGTAAATCACGTTTCCCGGGGCCTCACTGCTGAGCAGGGTTAGGCACCGCTCCAGGGGGCAGGGCCGCTGAAGACGGGCGGGGAGCAGTGCACTGAGAGGGGCGGTGTGTGTGTGTGTGTGTGTGTGTGTGTGTGTGTGTGTGTGTGTGTATGTGCGTGTGCGTGCAGAGGCCCTGGTCCGGTGCCGGGTGCTTCCTGCTTCAACACCGGAGGCTGATGCAGCCCCCCCCCCCCCGCTCCCCCCAGACCTGCTGCTTCGGGGACCCTCAGGCCTCGCTGCCACCGCCCAGGGCTGGTTTCTTCTGTGCTCAGGCCCTCTCCTACAGAGGGGGTGCAGCTCCCAGCCAGGGGGTGTTTACTGGGGTCCCACAGCGAGGAAAGCCGTCAGTGACGGACGGGCAGTGCCTCGCGGGACTCCAGAGTGTGGGGAGGGTGCGGGGTCGGTTTTCAGAGGACACAGTAGTGTCTGCCATGGTCCCCTCCTGGGCCAGAATGCCCCTGGGAGCTGGTGTGGTGGGTCACTGTCTGGCTCAGCCACCATCACCTGCCCAAGTGACAAGATTTGCCCCTTTCCCATCAATTTGTCGACAAATAGCAAAGTTAGTAGCTGCTAGCAAATGGTCCCCAGAGCTGTGGGGGGCAGTGAAGGAGGAGGGGAGAGAGGGGGGCAGTGAGGGAGGAGGGGAGAGAGGGGCAGTGAGGGAGGAGGGGAGAGAGGGGGGCAGTGAGGGAGGAGGGGAGAGAGGGGCAGTGAGGGAGGAGGGGAGAGGGGGGCAGTGAGGGAGGAGGGGAGAGAGGGGGGCAGTGAGGGAGGAGGGGAGAGGGGGGCAGTGAGGGAGGAGGGGAGAGGGGGGCAGTGAGGGAGGAGGGGAGAGGGGGGCAGTGAGGGAGGAGGGGAGAGGGGGGCAGTGAGGGAGGAGGGGAGAGGGGGGCAGTGAGGGAGGAGGGGGGAGAGGGGCAGTGAGGGAGGAGGGGGGAGAGGGGCAGTGAGGGAGGAGGGGAGAGGGGGGCAGTGAGGGAGGAGGGGAGAGGGGGGCAGTGAGGGAGGAGGGGAGAGGGGGGCAGTGAGGGAGGAGGGGGGAGAGGGGCAGTGAGGGAGGGGAGAGGGGGGCAGTGAGGGAGGAGGGGAGAGGGGGGCAGTGAGGGAGGAGGGGGGAGAGGGGCAGTGAGGGAGGAGGGGGGAGAGGGGCAGTGAGGGAGGAGGGGAGAGGGGGGCAGTGAGGGAGGGGAGAGAGGGGGGCAGTGAGGGAGGAGGGGAGAGGGGGGCAGTGAGGGAGGAGGGGGGAGAGGGGCAGTGAGGGAGGAGGGGAGAGGGGGGCAGTGAGGGAGGAGGGGAGAGGGGGGCAGTGAGGGAGGAGGGGAGAGAGGGGCAGTGAGGGAGGAGGGGGGAGAGGGGCAGTGAGGGAGGAGGGGAGAGGGGGGCAGTGAGGGAGGAGGGGAGAGGGGGGCAGTGAGGGAGGAGGGGAGAGGGGGGCAGTGAGGGAGGAGGGGGGAGAGGGGCAGTGAGGGAGGAGGGGAGAGGGGGGCAGTGAGGGAGGAGGGGGGAGAGGGGCAGTGAGGGAGGGGAGAGGGGGGCAGTGAGGGAGGAGGGGGGAGAGGGGCAGTGAGGGAGGAGGGGAGAGAGGGGCAGTGAGGGAGGGGAGAGGGGGGCAGTGAGGGAGGAGGGGGGAGAGGGGCAGTGAGGGAGGGGAGAGGGGGGCAGTGAGGGAGGAGGGGGGAGAGGGGCAGTGAGGGAGGAGGGGGGAGAGGGGCAGTGAGGGAGGGGAGAGGGGGGCAGTGAGGGAGGGGAGAGGGGGGCAGTGAGGGAGGGGAGAGGGGGCAGTGAGGGAGGAGGGGGGAGAGGGGCAGTGAGGGAGGGGAGAGGGGGGCAGTGAGGGAGGAGGGGAGAGGGGGGCAGTGAGGGAGGAGGGGGGAGAGGGGCAGTGAGGGAGGAGGGGAGAGGGGGGCAGTGAGGGAGGAGGGGAGAGGGGGGCAGTGAGGGAGGAGGGGGGAGAGGGGCAGTGAGGGAGGGGAGAGGGGGGCAGTGAGGGAGGGGAGAGGGGGGCAGTGAGGGAGGGGAGAGGGGGCAGTGAGGGAGGAGGGGGGAGAGGGGCAGTGAGGGAGGGGAGAGGGGGGCAGTGAGGGAGGAGGGGAGAGGGGGGCAGTGAGGGAGGAGGGGGGAGAGGGGGCAGCCAGGCTGACTTGCCTTTTGCAGGTATCCAGGTTCGGCACGACCAGGACCTGGGCTACATGCACCACAAGTTTGCCATAGTGGACAAGAAGGTGCTGATCACCGGCTCCCTCAACTGGACCACACAGGCCATCCAGAACAATCGGGAGAACGTGTTGATTATGGAGGACGAAGACTACGTGCAGCTCTTCCTGGAGGAATTCGAGCACATTTGGGAAGAGTTCAACCCTGCCAAGTACACCTTTTTCCCACAGAAGAGGAGGAGTCACTGAAGCCGTGCTCTCACCTGTCTTGGAGTCGGAGGGGAGGGTTAATGCCAGAACTTTTGGTGCCTCCGGTGGAAACCAGACCAAACCTGCAAGGCCCGGACTGAGGGTGGCCGTGTGCCGCCTGGAGCTGCTGCGCTGCGGTGTCCGACTCTGCGTTCTGCTCGAGATAAACCTCAACGTGAGAAAAAATCATTACGACTAAATTCTCCTTCATTCCGACACTGACAGGACTCGGTGCGCAGGGTTAACAGGGAGGGGCTCCTGCCACGTTAGGCCAGTTGCTTGGACTGAGCTGGGGTTTCCCTCCCAGAGTCCGCGCAGCCACAGCGCCTGGACGTGCTGGCAGGAGCCTGGCTGGCACCCGGTTCAGAGCAGGGGTTGCTCCTCATGCCCCCGAGCGGGCTCCTGAGTCCAGGGAACCTCCTGCTCTGGCCACTCCACCACGGCAGCCCTTCCGGTGTCTCCTGAAATGTTCCCTCTCCCCCTTTGCACTAGCAGCTCGGCCGGCCGAACCTGCGGTCTGTCAGAAGAGGGAAAGGAAGTCAGGAAGGAAAGCAGGTGAGCAAGGACTGCTGGGCGTGGGGGGCGCAGGGAGCACCTCCAGGCACCGTCCCACCCCCACCCGTGAGCATTCCTCTTGTGGGCAGCTCCCTGCGATGCCCACGTGGGCAGGTGTGTGGTCTGCCAGGAAGGGCTGTAAGGACAGAGCCTGCTCTGTGCCCTGGGCTGTGCTTTTCATTTCTAACGTGCCCACATCCAAAGTGGTTTTGTTGTGTTTAGAAGTGGCCTTCACTGTAATAACCGTGGACTTTGCCAAGCTGCATTTTTGGGTCCGTGTGATCATCCACGAGAGAGAAGGCAGTTCCGGGTTGTATCTGCAGATCTAGTTTATCCTCAGCTCAGGGTTACGCCCACAGGCGAGGAGGAGACCGGGTGTCTTACATCTGTGAGCTTTGCAGCTTCCTTTCAGAGCGTGCATCTTTACGTGCGGATGGCCGATAGCACGGGCGGCTGGACCACTGTCCTCGGTCTGCGGTGCAGCCGGTGCCGAGGCTGGTGTGTGGTTTCTCCTTCCCTGTCGCGCTCACAGCGCCACCTGGAGACCATGGGTGCTGCCTGTTTCTTCTTTTTTAAAGTTACCTTTGACTTACAGTGTCAGGCAAGTAAATGCAAAGTTATTTTTTCTTATTTAATTGAAGCTATAAAGTATACTATGTGGATCAGAAATCACAAGAAATGGTTTTGTTAAATGTGTTTTTTATCGGAGTCTGTACTCGAGTGGAGTATGTTCTGGAAAAGGGAAAAGTTGTACAGTGTCCTGGACGCCGCACATGGAATAAATATGTTCTCATTCTGGAATGTTAGTGCTGTGTCTGCCTTTTACTCAGTCATTCAAACTGTGGCTGCTCTCTAATAACCAAGTGAAACTTAGGGGGAAGGAAGCAATATGCAGCTCTTTAGAAACTGTTGGTGAGCATGGTAGTCTTGCAGGGAGCAAGGCCTGAAGGTGTTCCTTAGGGATGCCCCCAAGTGTTTCCAAGACACCCCCACTTCCTGTCCAACTTCCAGCTCATCTGCCGGAGCTGTGTGGCGGGCACCCGTGCAGCCCACTCCCCTAGCTGCTGGTCTCGGAAGCACGATGGGGTTCAGGTATGGAGTACAGCTCAAGTGCATCCGTAAGGGTGTGCACAGAAAGGATCGAGCCAAACTAATTAGATTGATGTCTTATCCTATTTATATTGCTTATCTTGTTTTCAACATCTCTGCAGTGGCGGGAAGAATTTTAGATAACAGTTAACTTTTCTGAAAAGAACTTGCCATGAAAGAAAACTCCCTCTGAAGGCACGGGGCTGAGGAAGGACAGCAATGAAATCTACCTCCAAACAAGGCTGCTTGGTTTCCATGTAGATGAGGTGTTTGCACAGAATTACCTGGAGCCCCTGACCTTTGGGTTGGCCGCCCCTGCTCTGACAGGAGCAGTGTGCCCAGGGCAGCCAGGCCAGGCCAGGCCAGGGGAGCTGACGGGCATGTCTGGTCGGCCAGATAGAGTTCACATCAGGTTTCAGGGTCCATGAGAGTAAACTTGACCAAGTAGTTGATCTTTAGTTGATTCAGGAGCTATGTCAGGCCAAGTAAGTGGCTTTGCACTGATAGCAGTTATTGGGGGACTAGTCCAGCAATGGGCAGTCACACTGAAGAGACCCTAGAACTGTGGTTTGCCCTCTGTCGGTGGCACAGCCTGAGTGTGGACGGAAGGCTGGGAGGGGCTTGTGTACTGTGTGCTCTGAAGCTGTTCTGTGCCTACAAGGTCCTGTCATGGCTGCCCCTAGAAAAACGTGAAAAGAAGTAATTTCCTCAGGAGGCGAGGCAGTTACTTCTTGAGAGGAGTCAAGGACACCTTCCCCCACCCCAGAGACTCAGTCAGCCTCATGGTTTCAGTTCAAGGTTGTCATTTAAACTATGGGGCAGCTTAACAAATCTGATGTTGTGCAAAGAGAATCACACATTGGCACAATTAAGTTGAAAACATTTTAAACTATTGCAACCCTTGTGATTAAAAAAAATTGTCATGGTAGTCGATATGGCCATAGAGTCTGCCAACAGCTATCACAGCAGGAGTGTTTGAATGAACCGACACAATTACATTGTATTTTAAAACACTATATTAGTTCTATTGTTTTTTAAAGCAACTGATTATTTTTAAAATGACACTTCCAGATTCATATATTCTTCATTGTGATTCATAAAATGCATCCTTTCAGAGCATGCAATTCAGTGGTTTTTAGTATTAAACAGAGTTGTGCAGCCAAACATTTTCATCAACCCAGAAACTGCCTCCTTAGTAGCCTCTCTCCATTCCCTCCGACCCAGCCCCTGGCAGCCACTGGTCTGCTTCCTGTCTGTGGGTTTACCTGCTCTGGAGATTTCATAGAAATGGAACCAACAATATGTGGCATTTTGTGTCTGCCGTTTTTCATTTACCGTGTTGTAGCATGTGTCAGTACTTCTTTTTATAGCTGAAAAATATAAATTCTGTGGGTGTACATTTTGTTTGCCCATTCATCAGTTGATGGACATTTGGGTTCCCACCTTTTGGTTATTACAAATAATGACGTTACAAATATTCACATTTGTGGGACATATTTTCATTTCTCTTGAGTGGAATTGTTGGGGCACATAACTGTTGAACCCCTTGAGAAACTGCCAGCCTGTTTTCCAAAGCGACTGGACCATTTTACATACCCACCTGCACTGTGTGAGGGTTTCTCTTTCTCCACATCATCACCAACAAAAAGTTACCGGACTTCAATCATCACCAGCCTCTCAGGTGCTGTCTGTTGTGGTCCTGACTTGCATTTTTCTGATGACTAATGATATTGAGCAACTTTTCATGTACTTACTGGTCATTTATATCTTGTCTTTGGAGACATGTCTATTTATGCATGTGCTCTGCCCGTTTTGCCATTGGGTTGCCCTTTTATTGTTGAGTTATAAGAATTCTTTGTATATTCTGGATACAAGTCCCTTACGGGAAATATGATTTGTAAATATTTTCTCCGATTATTTGGATAGTCTTCCACTTTTTAAGTTGTTTGCAGCATGTTATTAACTTAAATTTTATATTGACACTACTACAGATGTCCCCAATTTGTGCCACCCCCCTTGCCCACCTCCACCCAGCCCCAGCACTGCCCCTCACCTTGGCCCTCACCATATTATTGTCTTGTCCAATGCTATGCATATATATTCTTTAGCTAATCCCTTCCCCTTCCTTTCTCTAGCCCTCCCAGCCCCTTCCCCTCTGCCATCTGTCAGTCTGTTCCATGTATAATGCCTCTGGATCTATTTTGTTTGTCAGTTTATTTTGTTCATTAGATTCCACATATGGGAAGGGAAGATGGCTGCCGATGGGAAGGCAAACTGCAAGATAGTGTGTGAGTGTGAGAACAAAGGGAGAGTGTGTGGTTGCACGGGGAGTGTTTGTTGGTGAGTTGAGGGACAGCTATACTCCAGGAGACTGTAGGGGACGGCCGGACGGGGTTCCCCTAACCAGGAAGCCCCCACTGCTGCTGGGATCCCTCCTGGAGTGACCAGCTCTGACATGAAGACCGTGCCATCTTGAAGGGGAAAGTGGATGTTATCGGAAGCCTGAAAATCTACAACTACGGCAACCAGCGAACAGCTGTAAACCTGAGAACACCGGATCCCAAGTGGCATGAGCACGTGGATTTGAAGGAGCTCTGCACCACCTCATGGAAAGGAGAGAGAGAACTACATAAACAGACACCCAGAGAAGAGAGATCATGGGGAGACAAAGAAACAGCCTGCATATGAAAGAAAAGCAGGCATCACCAGAAAAGGAAGTAAACGAAATGGAGGCAAACAATCTGTCAGAGAAAGAATTCAGAGAAATGGTCATAGGGTGGATGAAAAGAATGGAAGACAAATTCAACAATATGAGTAATAACCAAGAGGAAATGAAGAAGAACCAAGAAGAAATGAAAAATGACATCGCTGCTATAAAGAACTCAATAGAAAGCACCAACAGTAGACTAGAAGAAGCAGAGGACTGCATCAGTGAGCTAGAAGACAAGGTAGGAAAAAATACCCAAGTAGAGCAGCTTCTAGAAAAAAAATTAAAAAGGAGGAGAGCCTAAGGGAACTTTGGGACAACACGAAACAAAACAACATCAGGACAATAGGGGTGCCAGAAGGAGAGGAAACTGAGCAAGGAATAGAAAACCTGTTTGAAGAAATAATGACAGAAAACTACCCTGATATAGGGAAGAAAAAACCCACACAAATCCAAGAAGCTCAGAGTCCCAAACAAAATGAACCCCAAAATACCGACGCCAAGGCACATTATAATTAAATTGGCAAACACCAACGACAAAGAATCTTAAAAGTGGCCAGAGAGAGACAGAAAGTTACCTACAAAGGATCCCCCATCAGACTAGCGACTGATTACTCAACAGAAACACATCAGGCCAGAAGGGAATGGAATGAAATATACCAGTGATGGCAAACCTATGACACGTGTGTCAGCACTGACACGCGTAGCCATTTCTGATGACACGCTGCCGCTGAGGCGGCTGCATCCCGAGGATGAAACATTTGCGAAATAATGTTTTTTCCTCAAAGTGACACACTACCCGAGTTATGCTCAGTTTTTTGGCGAAGTTTGACACACCAAGCTCAAAAGGTTGCCCATCACTGAAATATACAAAGTCATGCAAAGGAAGGGTCTGAATCCAAGAATACTGTACCCAGCATGGCTGTCAATCAAAATTGAGGGTGAAATCAGGAGCTTCACAGACAAAAAAGGACTAAGGGAGTTTATTACCACCAAACTAGCAATGCAAGAAATGCTAAAGGGTCTGCTGTAAAAAGAAGAAATAGGAAGCAAAGAAGGAACAGGGATAAAGAATAAAAATGGTGACAAACAAGTACCTATCAATAATCACTTTAAATGTAAATGGATTAAATGCCCCAATCAAAAGACATAGGGTAACTGAGTGGATAAGAAAACATGACCCATATATCTGCTGTCTACAGGAAACCCACCTCAGAAAAGAAGACGCACACAGACTGAGGGTGAAGGGATCGAAAAAGGTTTCTCAGGCGAATGAAAATGAAAACAAAGCTGGGGTAGCAATAGTTATATCTGACAAATTAGATCTCAAAGTGAAGGACATAAAAAGAGATAAGGAAGGCCACTTCATAATACTAAAGGGAGCAATCCAACAAGAAGAAATAACTCTGGTAAATATATACACACCCAATACAGGAGAGCACCTAAATACATAAAAAAAACTCCTGGAGGATATCAAGGGAGAGACTGACAGCAATATAATCATAGTAGGGGACTTTAATACCCCACTATCACCATTGGACAAATCCTCTAACAAAAAATCAGCAAACAAACATCAATCCTAAATGACTCACTAGACCAGATGGAATTAATTGACATCTTCAGAACATTTCACCCCAAAGCCACAGAATATACATTCTTCTCAAGTGCACATGGGCCATTTTCAAAGATAGACCATTTTTGGGTCACAGGCAAAGTCTCTACAAATTCAAGAAGATAGAAATCATATCAAGCATCTTCTCAGATCACAATGGCATAAAACTGGAAATCAACTACAATAAAAACAGCCCCCAAAAATCAAACACATGGAGACTAAATAGCATGCTATTAAACAATGACTGGGTTACCAGAGAGATCAAAGAAGAAATAAAAAACATCATGGCAACAAACAACAATGAAAACACAACAATCCAAAATCTATGGGACACAGCTAAAGCAGTCTTGAGAGGGAAGTTCATAGCTCTACAAGCCTACTGCAAAAAAACAAGAAACAATGGTAATAAATTACCTAATCCTACAACTCAAAGAGTTAGAAAGAGAGCAACAAGAAAAGCCCAGGGTAAGCAGAAGCAAGGAAATAATAAAAATCAGAGCTGAGATAAATGACATAGAGACCAAATAAACAATACAAAAGATCAACAAAACCAAGAGCTGGTTCTTTGAAAGGATAAGCAAGATTGATGAACCTCTAGCCAGGCTCACCAAGAAGCAAAGAGAGAGGACCCAAATAAACAAAATCAGAAATGAAAGAGGAGAAATAACAACAGACCCCACAGAAATACAAAGGATTGTTAAAAAATACTATGAACAACTCTATTCCAACAAACTGGACAACCTGGAGGAAATGGACATATTCCTAGAAAAATACAACCTTCCAAAACTCAATCAGGAAGAATCTAAACAGCTCAATAGGCCAGTAACTATGGAAGAAATGGAAGCAGTCATCAAAAAGCTTCCAGCAAACAAAAGTCCAGGGCCAGACGGCTTCACAGGGGAGTTTTACCAAACATTCAAGGAAGAACTAAAACCTACCCTCCTCATACTATTCCAGAAAATTCAAGAGGAAGGAACACTTCCAAGCTCCTTCTATGAAGCCAGCATCACCCTAATACCAAAACCAGATAACGACAACACAATGAAAGAGAATTACAGGCCAATATCCCTCATGAACATAGATGCATAAATCCTCAACAAAATTCCAGCAAATCAGATCCAGCAGTACATCAGAAAGATCATACACCATGACCAAGTAGGATTTATCCCGGGGATGCAAGGATGGTACAATATCCACAAATCAATAAATGTGATACATCACATAAACAAATTGAGAGATTAAAACCACATATATAAATTGATGCAGAAAAAGCATTTAACAAAATCCAACACCCTTTCTTGATAAAAACTCTCAGCAAGGTTGGAATAGAAGGATCATACCTCAACATAATAAAAGCTATGTATGATAAACCCACAGCCAACATCATACTCAATGGACAAAAACTAAAACCATTTCCCCTAAGAACAGGAATAAGACAGGGATGCCCACTCTCACCACTGCTGTTCGACATAGTACTGGAAGTATTAGCCATTGTGATTAGACAAGAAGAAGAAATAAAAGTCATCCAAATTGGAAAAGAAGAAGTAAAACTGTCCTTATTTGCAGATGACATGATATTGTACATAGAAAACCCTAAAGACTCCATCAAAAAAACTATTAGACTCAATAAATGAATTTGGCAATGTAGTAGGATACAAAATTAACACCAAGAAATCTATGGCATTTCTATACACCAATAGTGAACTTACAGAAAGAGAGACTAAAAAAGCAATCCCATTTACCATCGCACCAAAAAAATAAAGATACCTAGGAATAAACTTAACTAAGGAGGTAAAAGACCTATATACGGAAAACTACAGGACATTGAAAAAAACATAGAAGACATAAACAGATGGAAGAACATACCAGGTTCATGGATTGGTAGAATCAATATCATTAAAATGTCCATACTACCCAAAGCAATCTATAGATTCAATGCACTCCCCATTAAAATACCAACGGCATATTTCACAGACTTAGAAAGAACTCTCCAAAAATTCATCTGGAATAAAAAAAGACCCTGAATAGCTGCAGAAATCCTGAGAAAGAACAAAGCAGGTGGGATCTCACTACCAGATTTCAAGCTGAATTACAAAGCCACTGTTCTCAAAACAGCCTGGTACCAGCACAAGAACAGACATATAGACCAATGGAATAGAATAGAGAACCCAGATATCGACCCAAACCACTATGCTCAATTAATATTTGACAAAGGAGGCATGAACATAGAATGGAGTCAAGACAGTCTCTTCAAAAATGGTATTGGGAACATTGGACAGATACATGCAAAAAATGAAACTAGACCACCAACTTACACCATACACAAAAGTAAACTCAAAATGGACACAGGACTTAAACATAAGACAGGAAACCATAAAAATACTAGAGGAATCCACAGGCAGCGAAATCTCAGACATATGCCAAAGCAATTTCTTCACCGATACTGCTCCTAGGGCAATGGAAACTAAAGAGAAAATAAACAAATGGGACTACATCAAAATAAAAAGCTTTTGCACAACAAAAGGAACCATCAACAAAACTACAAGAAAGCCCACTGCATGGGAGAACATATTTGCCAATGTTATCACCGATAAAGGTTTAATCTCCAACATTTACAGGGAACTCATACAACTTAATAAAAGGAAGATAAATGAACCAATATAAAAAAAAAGGGCAACGGACCTAAATAGATACTTTTTGAAAGAAGACAGAAGGAAGGCCAAGAGACATATGAAAACATGCTCAAAGTCACTAATTATCCAAGAGATGCAAATCAAAACGACAATGCGGTACCATCTCACACCTGTCAGAATGGCTAGCATCAACAAATCAAACGACAAATGCTGGCGAGGATGCGGAGAAAAAGGAACCCTCATGCACTGCTGGTGGGAATGCAGACTGGTGCAGCCACTGTGGAGAACAGTATGGAGTTTCCTCAAAAAACTGAAAATAGAACTCCCATTTGACCCAGTAATTCCACTCATAGGAATATATCCCAAGAAACTAGAAACACCAATCAGAAAGGATATCTGCACCCCTATGTTCATAGCAGCACAATTTACAATAGCTAAGATTTGGAAACAGCCTAAGTGCCCATCAGCAGATGACTGGATCAGAAAACTGTGGTACATCTACACAATGGAATACTATGCTGCCATAAAAAAGAAGGAATTCTTACCATTTGCAGCAGCATGGATGGAACTGGAGAGCATTATGCTAAGTGAAATAGGCCAGTCAATGAAAGAAAAATACCACATGATCTCACTCATTGTGGATAATAAAGAACATTATAACCTGATGAACAAAAAGATAGCTACAGAGGCAGTAAAGCATTGAACAGACTGTCAAATTACAGTGGGAAGGCTGGGGAGGAGGGGAAAGAGATCAACCAAAGGACTTGTATGCATGCATATAAGCACAACAAATGGACACAAGACACTGGGGAAGTGGGATGAGGGCATGCAACAGGGGTTAGGGGTGGCTGGGGGAAGGTCAATGGGGAAAAAAAAGGAGATATATGTACTACTATATGTAATACTTTAAACAATAAAAAATAAAAACCAGTGACATTATCCAGAATAATAATAATAAAAAAAAGATCCCACATATGAGTGAGATCACATGGTGTTTCTTTCTCTCACTGGCTTATTTCGCTTAGCATAATGCTCTCCAGGTCCCTCCATGCTGTTCCAAAGGATAAGAGTTCATTCCTTTTTATAGCAGCATAGTGTTCCATTGTGTAGATGTACCACAGCCTTTTAATCCACTTGTCTGCTGATGGGCACTTACTCTTTCCAGATTTTGGCTATTGTAAATAACACTGCTATGAACATAGGGGTACATACATTCTTTCTGATTGCTGTTTTAGGATTCTTAGCATATCTTCCCTGAAGTGGGATCACTGGGTCATAAGGCAGTTCCATTTTAAAATTTTTGAGGAAACTCCATACTGTTTTTTTCCACAGTGGCTGCACCAGTCTGCATTCCCACCAGCAGTGCACGAGGGTTCCCTTTTCTCCACATCCTCGCCAGCACTTGTTTGATAGTAGCCATTCTGACAGGTGTGAGGTAATATATCTTTGTAGTTTTAATGTGCATCTCTTTAATGATTAGTGACGTATTAAGCATTTTTTTGTATGTCTATTGCCCATCTGTATGTCCTCTTTGGAGAAGTGTCTATTCAAGTCCTTTGCCCATTTTTAAAAATTGGATTGTTTGTCTTCATGGTGTTGACTTAAAATAGTTCTTTATATATTTTAGAGATTAACCCCTTATCAGATGAGTCACTGGCAGATATGTTCTTCCATATCATGGGCTCCCTTTTTGTTTTGTTGGTTTCTTTGCTGTGCAGAAGCTTTTTAGTTTGTAGTCCCATTTGTTTATTTTTCCATGTATTTCCTTTGCCTTCAGACATATTGGCAAAAATGCTGCTCTGAGAGATGTCTGAGATTTTACCGCCTATGTTTTCTTCTAGGATTTTTATGGTTTTGACGTATATTTGTCTTTTATCCATTTTGAGTTTATTCTTGTGTATGGTGTATATTGGTGGTCTAGTTGCATTTTTTTGCACATACTTGTCCAATTTTCCCAGCACCGTTTATTGAAGAGACTGCTTTTGCTTCATTGTATGCTCGTGCCTCCTTTGTCACATGTCATCATAAAAGCGTGGGTTGATTTCTAGGCTCTCTGTATGCATTCTTGTGCCAGTACCAGGCTGTTTTGATTACAATGGCTTTGTAGTACAGCTTGATATCCAGTATTGTGATCCCTGCAACATGTTATTAATTTTGATAGAATTCAATTTATGTTTTTACTTTTGGTGTCCTATCTAAGAAACCATGGCCTAACCCAAGGTCACAAAGATTTGGTCCTATTTTTCCCCCTAAGAAACTTAGACTCTGAGCTCTTATATTTAGATCAATTTTGAGTTGGTTTTTGTGTATGGTCTGACTTAGGGAGTGTCTAACTCTATTCTTTCACATGTGGATAGCAAGTTGTCCGAGTACCATTTGTTGAAAAAAGTTATTCTTTTTCCAATGAATGTTCTTAGGAACCTTGTTGAAAACCAATTAGTCATAAATGTAAGGGCTTATTTCTGGATACTCACTTCTGTTCCATTGCCAATCCATGTGCACTGTGTCGATTATTGAAACTTTGTAAGTGTTGAAACCCAGTAGCATGAGTGCTCTTTGTTCTTTTCCATCATTGTTTTTGCTTTTTGGATCCTCTTATATTTCCATATGAATCCTAGGACCAGCTGATCAACTTCTGCAAAAGCAGCTGGGATTTTGATAGGGATTATGTTGAATCTGTAGATCGAATTAGGGAGTATTGCCATTCTAATAATAATTTTGTCTTCTAATCCATGAATATGAAATGCCTTTCCATTTATTTAACTCTTTCTTTAATGTTTTGTAGTTTTCAGTGTACAAGTTACACTTGTAATTTCATTTTGATTGTTCATTACTAGTGTATAGAAATACTTTTTTGTGTGTATGAATCTTGTACCCTGAAAACTTGAACATGTGAAATGATTTTTATATGAAATCTAATTTGCACCTGTCTCCATTAAACAAAACCTCATTCACAGCATGCAAAGGGTGATGCAAAAATAGTTTATTATGATATAGTTTATGTAAAGTTAGGTAGTATTTACAAAATAGAAATGACCAGCTGTATCCATAGGAATCTAGCATGTCACACAAAGGAATAAATATTTTGACAAAGTAATACTTCAGTTGTAGTGAAAGTTGATCAGAAACTTTTTTTTTAAGCCTCAAACCAAACCATACAATTTGAATTGTCAAACAGAGCAGCCTCCCTGACCAGGCTCTCCTCTTCCGACCCGACAGCCCGACCGGCGCTGCCCCTGAGGGCGCTGCCCCCTCTGAGGTCTCTGGTGGAGCCTCCGTGTGTGTGGTCACCTGGCTGCTTAGCCCCCGCCCTCTTCCGCATGTGCCTTTAGTCGGTGGACATGATCATTTAGCGTCAGCACAGAAATTAAACACCAGTTAAAATTACACAACTTTGTTCTTTAAACATGTGTCACCTAACTGTTGAAATAATTAGCGGCGACAGAAGTGACTGCTGTGATTTATTTCCAAACTCCTCTTAGCAGAAAAATTATGTACAGTTTTCACTTTGTTCGTATATCAGCTCTCCCAGCAGTTTAGCATAGTGTTTTTGTCTTTAGGAGCTGAATTGAGACATTTACCCTGATAGAAAAATCACTAATTATAATTGTTCAGAACAATTTTATAAATATTATTTAGGAAAACCATATGAATTCTTATCACTTAACCTGTTTGAATCCTAATAAAAAGTCAGTAGATATGTTGTAAATACTAAAGGTAAATCCTAAAATCCATTTTAATTGAAGTTTTGTGATATAAACATAACACAATAATTTAGTGTTCTTCTTAATCTATTCCTAGCTTTCTATAAAATAAAACTGAAATATGGGATATAACTAGTTGTAAAGGGGGAAAGAGCAAAGGGCGTGGGAACCGTGAAGGCAGCAGGCGGGCTGGTGTCTGGTGGTCCCTCGCTGTGCACTCACATCCACCCGGCAGGGCCCTGCAGACTGCAACTGGAGCCCAGCTGTTGTTTACCGGAGACTTCCAACATTCTCCTGCATGGGACCATCCGATTCCTAAGTGTTGTGTGACTATGTTCCCTGACCTATTTGACAGATGTGCACTACAAAATACCAGCATTACGGTTTGTACCCTTCTAGCACCCCAAGGGCTGGGAAAACCCAGGGTCCCCCTTGCTGTGTGCAGGGCCCAAGGCCAGGGCCGTCTCCCTGCAAGTCTGAAGTTACTGCGTAGAGGGATCTGGTCAGGATGGAGCTACCATGCTCTTTATTCTCTTGATTTTCCTCCAGGGTTTTAAATAGCTATACCAAGAACAATTATTACAGAGTGTGTTTTTTTAAAATGAAAAACAATGTTTGGGTGTAGGGTTATCATTATTGTAGATATTGTATACGGCCTTTAAAACCACCTGTTCAATGACCACAGCGTTGGGAAAGTCATTGAAAACACTTCCTCTTAATGTCGGGTGGGGTTCAATGCTGTCCGAAGTTGTTCTTGCTCTTCAAGTGTGATGTTGCTTAATTGTTTACAGACATCCCTTTTTGTCACCAAAATCCCTATAGTAACTTCTGATTAGTATTTACACTGCTTGCTCTGAATAATGTACAGGTTATTTTGAAGACAAATACAGCTGCTTTAAAACAAGGAAACGGGAGCCACACTGAGCTTAGGTCATCACACAGTCCTGCCTGAGCACCTACAGGAGAGGGGCTCGATGGCCCCCACGGGGTGGTCGTGTTGAGCTATTACTTCTGCTTTCTGTTGCAAGACTTCAGAGAAGGCAGGCCTCTGACTTTATAGAGAAGCAAGAAGACGTGAAACTTAGGCTCTCAAAAGGGCAAGAGAAACTTTTCCTATGAGAGAAACTTTTTATGTATAATACTACATACTTCCATCTTCTTTGTAAAACTTTGAAAATACTTAAAATTCCCTTCTCCTTCCTTTGGTGATAAAGGGGTGTCACTGAACCCTGTTTTTTGAAATTGTGTCTATAAAGGGAAATGTTAAATTCTAGGGCTCCTAGGACAACGATGAACAAATTTTATTTTCAGGAAAAATAAATGTTGATGGGTTGCATTCTTTTCACTGTAACTGAAAACAGCTTTGAATCCCTGAAGAACTGGCTTAGACTCAGACACACTGGAAAGGGAGTGGTGGAGGATGTGGTTAGCCATGAAGGCATCACGCAGGCATCAGCAGGTAGGGAACAGAAAGGCCGACCGGTCGCTACACCACCCCGAAATCAGGCCACAGGCCCTACTGTAAGCTGCGAGGCCGAAGAGACCTGGGCTTTAGGAACCAGTGTTACCAGCAATGAGGGAGAAAAACCTTTCCCCAGGAGCAGCACACTGCCTGCCAGAACACACCTGGGTGCCCGCGGCGACCGGGCACCCCTGGTCACTTGCAGCTGAGAAAGGCCACGGTGGCGCCCAGCCTCCAGGCGCTCGAGGCAGGGCTGGCCTGTGCGCTTCGCCCTCGGGATGAGTTCAGCACAGGCTTGCTATCGGGGCCACCTGGCAGCAGGGAGGCCAGGCAGAAGCCTCTGCGGTGGGAGAGGGTATTAGAAAGGCATCTCCGTGCAAAGTGCTTTCCGGGCCAATTGTGTCCTGGCCTTCCTTGTCAGATTTTCTTTCAGGCAGACTCAGAATCACAACTGTGTTTTTAAAAAACTGCAGCCCCTCTTCCTGTGTGGCCTGTGCCGGCCCGTGCCCACATGTTGGGTCAGTGAGCGGTGACTGGGTCTGGATGCTGTGGTGCGACAGCTTCCACGTCACCAGCCAGAGCCTGGGCCCTTCCTGGTTCTCCTTGCTTCCCCCTGGGTGGACTCCTAAGGAGGGGCCTCTGACCTTAGCTCTTGACAGACCCACAGGTTCCCACGTGGCCGCTGCCAGTCACTCCAGGACTGCCACCACTTCATTCCTGCCGCCTTGGTGCCCAAGCTCCGTTTCCGGTGGCAGAGCGCTCTCTGCCGCCTCAGCCCCACCGCTGCCAGGGGGCTGCCGGCACCCGGCGCCCGGCAGCACGCAGGCCAGGCCTGAAGGGCCCGCTGCACGTGCTCCTGTAGTGAACGTGAGCGTTCGCACAACTGTCTGTTACAGTCACACTTCTCCCACTGACGAGCTTGTCACAGCGTGCTCACTCGTGCTCGCAGACCACAGGTGAGGGTGCACGTGAACAGGAGAAGAGTTACCGCCGTGAGGAGCTGGCCCATGGTCCCGTTTTCCTTCCTGGGAAAGGGGACACTCGCACTGCTTGCTTCGTGCTGGGATCAGAAGCCCAGAGCAGCGGGCTCCCGACCCCCTACTGCCCCTCCCACAGCCCCTGCAGGCGGCCTGCCTCCACGCTGCTGCTCTTCCCTCAGCGGTTAGGTGGCTGACCTCTTCCTGGGGGTTGGTGCCTGCAGGGAGCACATGGAGCCGGCGGCAGGGCCCGGGGACACGCAGGCCGGAGTGACGCCGCTGTGTTCCGTCCTGCGTGCTCTCCAGCCGGAGAGCAGGCCCGAGCAGCAGGAGGTGAGACCGGGCTCGGCCTGACCCAGTTGTCACTGTGGACG
Organism: Cnephaeus nilssonii; assembly: GCF_951640355.1. NCBI lineage: Eukaryota > Metazoa > Chordata > Mammalia > Chiroptera > Vespertilionidae > Cnephaeus > Cnephaeus nilssonii. The sequence continues at coordinate 50,964,814 of NC_137090.1, forward strand.
GACACTCAGCGAGGCCAAGACAGCTCGCGCGCTCTGTGGGAGGATGCAGCGGGACCAGCCCGTGTTGAAGGAGCCCGCTTCTCGGCCAGCTGAGCATGCCCAGCCTGAGTTCTGGTAATCCCAGCTCGGCCCATGCCCAGAAGAGCAAGTGGGTGAGCAGGAAGGTCCCTTACAGAGGCTGCAGGACCAGAGGTCTTCCCTGGCCTCTGCCTTCGACTCCCAAATGCTGCACTCAACACGTTGGCTTCCCAGGGTTCCCGAGACCTAACCTTAAGGGACGAGTACAGTGACTGCTCTTGGACCTCTTCCAAAGCACCGCAGATTTCAGACCCTCCCAGCGCAGCCTGGAGGCAGGTGGAGCTGGACTCCATGCGGGACCTGCCCAGAACCTCGGGCGAGTTCTCCGAAGGCAGGCCACGAAGCACAGTGCCCAGCCAGCCTGCAGAGCCAGGCTGAGGGTCCCGTCACTCTGCCCTAGAGGATGTCCCCATAGTTCTGTGCACGCCAGGAATCCTGCACGTGACACACAAAGTCACGATCCTTTATAGAAACACCGTGAGTCTGCGTGCCAAGGGGCGTCGGCCAGTATGATTAGGAAAGAGAGCTGGTGGAGCAGGGACCCAGCCTCATAAGAGAGTTCTCTTACTTTTAAAAACATGGAAGCGACAGGTTTGGGTTAAGACTTAAAACTGGAGAGCAGGGCAGACTCATGCCAGCAGAGAGCATGAGTCTATCCTGCGAGAAGACAGCACACGAGGGCTCCTGCCGGGCCTTCTCAGGACTCTTCCCAGATGACCTTGTTCACGCATTTAATCTAGAAACTGAGCAAGATGATCTCTACAATTTATCCCCAAAGCCTCTGTGCACCCAGAGACCATCAGCCCAGCTCGAGCATTAAGAGAGCGAAAGCAGGCTCTTGGCATCCGATCCCGGGCCGTGAGGCAGCGCCCCGCCCCACCCCAGCGCCCCACCTTGCTCCTAAGGCAGCGGTGGTCCCACCTGGTTTTATACTCCTCCTCTTAGGGTTAATGGTCTTCATGGGTCTATAACAGAAACTCCAATTTACGATCTTTTCAAGAAGTGCTGTACAGCAGCGGGCACCAACCAGTGGTCCGCGGGCCACGGGGGGTCCGGGAGGCACGAAAGGTTGGCGACCGCTGCTGTCGAGTGTTTTGTGGTAGTTAAAAAGGTCTTCCTCAACTTGTTGCAAAAGCGGAACTATTAGTATAGGTTTGCTTTAGGCTCTCTAAATGCTAAAAGGGAACTCTTCAGACCTTAGATTAATTAAATTAGAGTTAAGAATACAAAATGGGCAATTTTCATCTGATTTTGACATCCTCTGCACTTTCTTCCTGACTTAACATAGGGGTCTTCTCTTAGCCTTTTCCAAAGCAATGTGAGGTTTGTTTTCAGAGGGAATTCATCATCATTTGCCACTGCAGTCTGAAACCCCAGGCCACAGGTCCACAGCCAACTAGTATGGAAAGACAGGGTGACTGGTGACCCAGGAAAGAGTGAGCGTAGGAAGGAATGAGAGGGTGGGGTTTTGTGCCAGATTTAATAAAAAACAGACAAAACCAGGAAAAGCTGTTCCGACATTTTCAAGGTTGTGAAAAGTTTACCACAAACACCTGGGCTGTGGTTCTGAGCTGCATCAGTGGGACAGACCCAAAATGCTGACCTCCTCCCAAGCTCAAAGGTGGGGCCCAGGCCACTCCGCACCTGCTGCCCCGCTCTCCTGCAGGTCAACGAGCTGTCGGCTGCGATCCAGGCCCAACCACACCCAGTGCCGTCCCCCCCAAGCGACCCGTGTGCAGCAGGCGGGCCAGCGCAGTGCGCTCAGCTCACGAGGCAGAGCTAGCTTATCTGTGGGCTGCCGGGCCTTAATACTGACAGGAGGGAGGGAGGCGGGCCACCGTGGGAAGGATTCCAACACAGAGCCAGCTGAAGCAGACCGCCCTCTCCGCCCCCTCGGCTTACTGTAGATCACCATGGAAACAAGCTTGGATAAAGACAACAGGAAGTTCCATCAACACAGCAGGGGATGGCGTGAGCAACCCATAAACCTGTCTCTCATGCATCCATACCCACAGTTAACAATGACAATAACAATAATAATAAAAAATAAAGGTACAGACGGAAAGTAGCATTTGGGTTGTGCAGCCACAAGCTGGGAAGGGTGTGTGTTCAAACTGAACGGGACACAGTCAGTCTTTCTTCAAGTCCCTGGATTCAAAGAGCTTCAGGCGTTCCTGCACCGTCAGGCCTTCCTTCAGACTCTGGGTGGAGAGCAGGAGAAAACAGTTAAACGCAGACCCCGTGCTGGTGCAGCTGCAGCACAGGCAGGGGAGGGTGGGGAGGGCTCCTCAGAGATTAGTGGGCATGCTAAGGAGAGCCCGTCTCCTGTGAGATGGTGTTATCTGGATGAGAAAGGAAAAAAATCAGAAAAACAAGTCCATGAGCATAGAAGATGAATTCCGAGCTGAGGGCTCTTTAGAGAAGCAGCAATCAGACCGGTTCAGCCAGGAAAAGATGGTGCCAAGAACTAGAAAACCACCTGTCTCCACCCTTCTCCCGACCGTGAACCTGCCCACGTCTCCCACGCCTCCTGCGAGGACGGCCAGAGCCCTGAGCACCAGGCGGAGCAGCTCCTCGCCCTCCCTCAGGGGAACCCCGCTGCATCTCCTCTCCTGGGGTGGGGAACATGTCACCATAGCTCCTAAGGTTTTCCAACGTAAAACCAATCTTCTTCTGTGGGACCCCGGGGAAGTGTCCATCTGTGTGGCCTGATGTGAGTGACACTGCTCTTGGCGGCTCTTCCCGAAGATTTAATTTCTGGATGAGGACAAGGATGGAGTTCCAGCCCTGGCGAGGATGGGCTGGGCTCCTTAGCTGCCGTCTGGTCTCCACTCACCCTCAGACCCAGAGTGCCCGTTTCCCCGCTCCCGGGCGGGAGGCGACCAGAGCCCAGGCCTCACGAGACACGAGCCCCAGGTGGCCCGGCGAGGCGCAGGGAGCGCACCGGCTGCAGCCAGAGCTGGGGCGCGGGTCCGGGGCCTGGAGAGCCCGGCCTGAGGCTTCAGAGCAGGTGTGGTGAGAATCTGGGGCCCAGCTTCCTCCAGAGTTTGAGGGAGTGGGTGGGCCCTGCTGTCCCCTCAGTTTCGCCCAGAACAGCTCTTGCTGTACCCTGTGGAGGTGTGTGTGTGTGTAAATGAATAAATTCTCTTTCAAACAAAGGGTGCGGCTGCTGACCTTTCTGAACTCACTGCCCAGGTGGGCCTCTGCGTAAGCAGTTGGCTGGGTCCCTGAAGCTGGCCCCTGAGCAGGGCAGAGGGTGAGGACGACCCACATCCCACCCCACCGGGCTTCCCACTCTCGAGTCTCTTCTCCCAAGTTAGGAGCCGCTGTGCACAGAGCCGGTCTCAGGGCGGCACTGTGCCCGCCACACAGCTCTGCCCCAGCTGGGACTTTCCCGAGGCAGCCGTGTTGCGACAGGAAGGCAGGGAGCAGCGGCGTGACGGGCAGCCTGAGGCTACAACAGGCCCCAGGCCATGCACCGTGCACACTCCAGCTGTTAAAGGTACATCCCAACCCGAGGAAGGCCCTTGGGGTGCACCTGGCTCCCTTGGGGCTCATTCCTCCCACAGGGCCAATCCTCTGCGGGACACTCCCATGACCCCACGCTGACACCACCAGATGGTCTCCACGAGGCCCCGGGGACACGCTTTCTAGCTGCAATCCCAGAAAAGCTGGGCTGTTCTTAAGCAACAAGCTTGCTTTGACTTGATGGTGCTGAGACTGTCTACACTTCTGTGTGAGGGATGAGGTAGAAACAGCATAAATGAAAGATATAAATCCACACACGGCAGATCCTGTGTCAAAAGCACCAGTGACAGGTGGGAGTTTCTAGATCACGTCATTCCCGTGGAGGTAGGGTCTGGGACCACAGGAGTCCTCGAGGACACCTCCACAGCCCCTCCCCTCTCGGGCAGCAGGACTGCCTCCACACCAGGGCCTGCTCCCTATTCTGAAAACACGGCCGCGCGCCCTGGGGGCTCAGACGGGCTCTGGGAGCCCTAACAGCTGGCTCCTGGCCAGCCTGACAGGTTCCCAGTGTGCCCTGCTTCAAAGTCCTTGTGGACAAAGGCCTTGTCAGTGATTTTCTGGCCTTTTGTCCAGAGCCCAGGGGTTCCCCCACCGACCCACCCTGACAGGCGGGCACAGGGCAGCACGCTTCCCCAGAAGGGCCTGGCAGAAGCTTGTCACCCGTTGTTGACAGGCGTGGGGGGACCTAGCAGCTGCAGTTAAGCTTCAAATGAGTAGAATCTTCAGTAAGAAAACCATAAACCAAAGAACAAGTTTTCCTTTTGCTAAAAAATATTTTTCATGTTTAAATAAAAAAGCCCAAACTAAGTTTTCAATTAAGCCTAAACTGTATTTGGTCACATGACTGTAGAAGAATAGAGAAAAGCAAAAGGAGTCTAAAATACGTGGGTTTTCCAAAGCTTTTCCTAGGAGCAGCCTCTCCCCGCCTGGCGGGCCTCAGCCAGCAGAGGCGCTCCGGCTGCAGGACTGGGCCTGCGGCCACACCGGTCCCCATGAACCCGGCCCGGACAGGTCCTCCTGCAGCCCGTGCCCTCCTCACCCGGGAGTAAGAGGCCACACCAGCCAAGCCGCTGAGCACACTCCAGACTAGAGCGAGGGACATGTGCCCTCCTGTGAAGACCGGGTGCCAGACTGGGTCCCACTGGCCCGGTCATTTCCAAGCAGCCTGCTGCCTCCAGTCTCCCCACTCCCTTCCGTACAGCACTGTCTTTAACGGAACCCAGGGAACAGCTTTTGCTTTGCTAGAAAGTGTGCTGGTAGAGCACCCCAGTAACACGCGTTCCTCCTGCTCTACTGAGCTGGGTCCCTGCTCCACCTGCGATCTGCTCCCCGCACACCCCACCTGGGCCGTCTCGGCCTGGCCGTACGCCGGAGGGGGCTCTGCAGCGCTGGGAGACTGCGTGGCAGTGGCTTCTGGGCAAGAGGGTTCTCCAGAGAGTGGGGAGCGCAGAGCATTCAACATGCATGCTGACCGGCGCGAGCCCCCCACGGTGTTGGCTCTGTGGGCCGCTCGCCACACTGGGAGGGGAGCTCCCCAGTGCTGGGGTCAACTCTCTTATGAGGCTGTAGTGCCAGTCAACTCCCAGAACAGGTCAGAGACACGCCCTGGGGCTGCGTCTGTGCTCGCTGTGGCAGCAGGAATAATAAAGGCACAGGAACAGGAGCTTGCTATGGAGGTGTGAGCCGTGCATGCAGGCAGCGCCCGCGCAGGGCGGCGGGCGGGTGGATGCTGAGAGGTGGTTTACCTACATGACAAGGGACCTGGAAGCGGGCTCGTTTCAGTTATCCCATGAGACCTGCTCAATTACGGACTGTCAGAGGAAAGAGCAAACAGTAAGACACACTCAGTAAATCCCCAATGCCACAGCTCAACGCCCACCCTGCCCGCCCTGCCCTGGAGAGGCGCACGGGGCAGGGAATGGATGCTGGGGATTGGCACTATGAGGCTGAGGGGAGGGTGCAGGTGGCTTCCTTTCTCCAAGGCAGGCAGCGTCGGCACTAAAGTAGGGTGTGCGACACACTGCAGACAGCTGGGGCCGCACCCGGAGGGACAGGTGAGATCTGGCCCTGGAGGTCCCAGGTGGGATTCACTCCCAGCCCCGGCCCTCCCACGGCCGCTATAGGAGCTGGTTCCACTGCCGCACACAGGGGGCCCGAAGCCCGAAGCCACAGAACTGGCCCAGCAGGGCCATCCTGGGGGCTAGGCACGCTCTGGGACCGGGGACGCCCTGCTGCCGCCTGGAGTGGGCTTGGACTCCTGCTCCTCTTCCCAGCGTCTTTAGTCTCACACACCCAGGCTGGGTCCCAGACTCACCTTGGACCTGATGTTTCTGAGTTGCCGACTGACAGAGGATCTGTCCTTTTTCAAGAAGTCAGGGTTGCTTTTAGATTTCATTATATCTGAAGGAACAAGTAGACCCATTACTTTGTTTTCTAGAGCCCTCTGGAACCAGACTAGAGCTTTAAACATTTCCCAGGCTGAGCCCTAGCTGGTCTAGCCCAGTGGATAGAGCGTCGGCCTGCAGACTGAAGGGTCCTGGGTTCGATTCCGGTCAAGGACATGTACCTTGGTTGCAGGCTACCCCTGGCCCCAGGCCCATGCAGGAGGCAACCAGTTGATGTGTTTCTCTCACATCAGTGTTTCTCTGTTTTCCCCTCTTTCTTCCACTCTCTAAAATGGAAAAATATCAAGTGAGGATTAAAAAAAAATTTTCCCAGCATGGGCCTGACTGCAGGCGAAGCCATGCTGTGTGGGGTGGGCCGGCACGCCGTACTCTGGAGCGCCCCTGACCCACAGAGCAGACCAACAGTCCCCATTAGTCATTTATGCCGCCTCTCCTCTGAGATCCCAGGTCCAACGCCTTCTCATAAGCCACCCCTCCAAGACAACCACCACTGACAGTCTGGTGTACTGTTCTTTAGGTTTCTTGAAAATGACGACTTAGGCCCTGGCCAGTGTTGCTCAGAGGTTAGAGCGTCAGCCCACACTCCGAAGGGTCACAGGTTTAATTCCTGGTCAATGGCATGTACCTGGGTTGCAGTTCAATCCTGGCCCTCGTTGGGTTACATGCAGGAGACTACCAATCGATGTATGAGTAAGTCTGTTCGGGCCCTTTAAGAAGAATACTCGGGACTTTAGCAGCCTCCATCTCACTCAGCCACCATCCCCACTGGTTTTCAAGGCTGGAAGGTATGAGGACTTCTCTTTCTAGCACTGGAACCCTGGGTTGGGGAGCCTGGAGGGGCTGGGACCCCTCACTCCTCAGGGGCACCTGCAAAACTGAGATGTCCCTTCCGATATTGAACCGCCATAAGTGGGTGTGGGTCCTGCCCCTTCTGCACCTCCGCCCTTCCTACCAGTCTCAATATGGCGTCCTTCTATCTTTATTTGCAGGGCTTCTGTTCAGTTAGGTCGTAGGCGGTTCTGAATAATGGCTGTTCTGTAGTTTAATTGTGATTTGGATGTGGTTGTGGGGAGGGAAGTCCGCATTCACCTATGCCACCATCTTGACAGAAGCTCCTTTACCTGATCTCTTTTAAGAACTGCATTGCATTTCTTTTTTCTTTTTTTAAAATATATTTTTTTATTGATTTCAGAGAGGAAGGGAGAGGGGAGAGAGAGAGATAGAAACATCAATGATGAGAGAGAATCATGGATCGGCTGCCTCCTGCACGCCCCCCACTGGGGATTGAGCCCGCAACCCAGGCCTGCACCCTTGGCTGGAATTGAACCTGGGACCCTGCAGTCCGCAGGCTGATGCTCTATCCACTGAGCCAAGCTGGCCAGGGCATGCATTGCATTTCATTGTGTTGTGATGTCATGGTGGAAAGAACCCTGTTTGATGACGAGAGAGGACAGTTGCGGTGGAATCAGTGTTTGCTCCTGTGCACCGTGCTAACTGCCTTGCTGGCACATGCCTGTGCACTGGTTTCCTTTAGAAGTTCAACTGGGAGGTCACAGCATACACACACTCTTCCCAGTTCTAAGTCGTCTTCTCTGTCTCCTGGCACCTGGGGCTCCCTGAGCAGCAGCCACTGAGACCATTGCTTCACCTACCCAGAGTCAGCCTACAGTTGAGTTTAAATTGTGCTGCATATCGCTTCACTGCCTTCCAGAAAGTGCTGCCTTACCCTCCCCGAAGCAATGCAAGCGACTTCTCTCCACCCACCCATCAATGCTGCCGCACCGGGAATGCTGGGCAGATGAGAGAAAAGTTAAATTCCTTGGATATCAGGGAGCTAGGACATCTTTTCAGAGGGAGCGCCCTCCCTGGCTTCTCCCCCATGGCCTTCTGCAGGTTTCATGGTAAAACTCCAGGATCACGCAATTAGGGAGAGCCTCTCCCACCAAACATTGCGTTCCTTAGGAAAATGGAAAACACACCACGTCGTCACAATAAAAGGAAACCCGTGTGGCTGGCCTCAGCGCGGTCAGCATGGTGCCTGCCACATGCCCCTCCAGAAGCTTCCACCCCGCACCGGCCAGCCCGAGACCAGCACCTCAGGCTGCTCTTTGCAGGAAATAGAAGTCTAAAATCAGAAAAACGAAAACCAATTCTCTGCTTTGACTTAAGTCCCAGCAGCTCTATGAACAAAGCCCCCAAGTTACGCGTCGCCGCCCAGAGCGGGAAGAGCTCACCGTATCCCGCCACGGGGGTGCTCTCGGGGGACTTGTCGCCCAGTGCTTCCGTGGCGGTTTTCAGCTGCTCCTTCAGCCTGCTGATGTCGCAGTCGGCCTTGGCCCGCGCGATGCTGAGCTCCGTGTAGATGTCCTTGTACTTGTCACTGGCGTACTTCTTATCCTTGAGAAGAACAGGACAGAGCACACGGTGCTGACCACCAGGCCAGGGTCTGTTTCGCCGGGGCTGGAACACTTCTGGGGACTGACTGAGGAATGTCATTGGCAGAGGAGGCGGCAGGTGGACCCTGCCTGGTTTTCCAAAGGCAGAAACTAGACACAAACCAAAACAGGCAGGGCCGAGACTCTGAACACAGCACAGCGTCCCCGGGGGCTGCTGTGGGTGCAGGCATGGTGCAGGCTGGCGCAACCTAACCCCCAAGGACCACCCTACAACTTCAGCCTGAAGCACCCCCTGCTCCCCCTGTCTTAGATTTCCTAAGGGATCCTGGCATCTCTTCTGATCCCAAGAATGCCCTGGAGGAGACTGGCAGCTGACCCAACTCTCACTGCCCAGGATGACATCTCTCTTGGGTCTCACCGTCCCACAAAGCACTAAGAAGGCAGGGAGGACAAGCACACAGCACCACCGGGTGGGCTCCTCATTTTTACGGTGCTCGCATGAAGGCTGGTTTTTAAGAGAACTCGAGTATCAAACCACATTCCTCATGAAAATAAAATCTATTCTAGAACAGCCTAAGATACCTGCTGAGCATAGGGACCTCTGTGAGACCCGCGTCCCTCCCCCTCCCCCACCCCCGCCTCCAGCCCATGCTGCAGATCCAGCCCTTCGGCGGTGTGCCCATACCCGCAATGCTGTCTGTAGCTCATCCTTGAGAGAGCTGATCTCCTGTTTTAGGTACTGTATTTCTGACTCCTTGACTCGCAGTAAGACCTAGAATGAGAGGGCAATTAGGGACTGACATTCAGGAGCAAGAGGACTTCCATAGTCTTGAAAGCAAAGACTGAAAGTTGAGCAGAGAACTCCCCTCCACACACTGAGGAGTAGACAAATTTCTTCTCATTCTCACCAATTTGCAATTGAAAATGCCAGCAAATAAAGTTTAAACACTGATAACATACAGAAATAGAAGAAAAGAACTGCTGCAACCCCTACACCTGTGCCCCTCTTCCTCAGCCCGGGGCCACTGCGGTTCCGGGCCTGAGCCTGTGAGGGTCCGTGCAGGGCGCTGCTGGAACTTGCTGAATGCACTCTGCCTCTTCCACATCACTGAGTGGGAGATATTCCCATGATGAAATTTTAATTGAATGGGAAGAAATCTAAGTGCTTTCATAAAAGGATGTCTCATACATGAAAACCAATCATTCTAGCTTAAGATGAATCTACCTGACCCTGAATAATAGTTTTACAGAGTCTCAAGCAGCTACAGTGCTCACATGGTTATTAAATGTTTCACTTCAGGTGGTCACTGTTTGAGGTGTGGGAGAAACAGAGGGGAGGAGGGTAGTTGAGTGAAGATGGGGTTAAAGGCCCCCTGGTCTCTCCAGGGGTCCCCTCTTCTCCCCTGGGTCCCATGCTGTCTGGAAGCTGTTTTCTCCTGCTGTCCTGGGTGATTGGGGTCTTTCCATGTCCGCTCCCTCCTGCTGCCCCCGGACTCACCCCTGTAACGACTCTAAGCTATGGCCACTCCTTGGTCCCCCCTCTTGGGGCTTCTGCAGTTCGGAGCTGGGCACAGAGGGAGCGGCTCGGAGCGGTACCTCTAACTCATAGGCGTCCTTGCCCTGCGTGAGAGGCGAGCCAGCAGCCTCCCCACCAGCGTCCCCCGTCAGCAGTGTCCGCAGCCGGGCGATCTCCGCAGCCAGGCGGTTGTTCAGCTCCTGGGGGACAGCGACAACAAAGCAAGGGCGCTCAGCAGAGATCCTTGGGGGCTGCATCACACCGCACAACCCACAGAGGCTCTTTCCTCACGACACCAGGCAGCAGGAGCAGTGCCGGGCGCCGGCTGCCTGTCAGCGAATACGTGCAGTGGGACAGCCTGCAGCTCCCGTCCTGGCACAGCTGTGAGCGTGGGCTCTGAGTGTCTGACAGAGCGGTGCAGGCAGGGTTTCCTGACCCTGAACACCTTTTTATCACCGTAAGCAGTGCCACTCTGCTTCATGGCTGTCCCATTTGAGTTTCTACAAGATGAGATCCTCCTGCTCGTTTTCTGACTAAGTGAAACCAGCCCAGCTGGAGTGCCCTCCCAAGGTGGCCACGGGCCTGTGGAGGCCTTGAGCCTGAACCAGGCCAACATGTGGCTGCTCAGTGCCCGGGGAGGTGAGTGGTGGGTCAGGAGGACGGAGCCCCAATTTGGTCCTCACAGAGCTTCTGTCACACTTAACCCACCTCGAGCCTGTCCGTTAGCCAGGATTTTAAATGCACCCCAATTTTCTGAGAAGCAGGCACATTTTGAGAATACTCTGACAAAAATAAATGTGAGCAGTGTATGGTCTTGACTGGGAGACATTTAAACACAAGTCTGAGCCTTGGGGATGGGAGACCCAGACAGGGTGCGATAACCCTGCCAGGCCCTGCCCAGCGACGACAAAGCAGAAATTCAGGACGCTCAGGAGGAGAACCTGAGACACAGAGGCGAGCCAGCAGCCCCCCACCAGCTTCCTGTGAGCACAGTCCACATGTCAGCAGCAGTTCCTGCAGCGGATGGCACAGCTCCCCTCCGGCAGTGAGCGTCCCCCCACACGCTGGAGAGGCCTGGCTCCCAACTCGAACCTGGGCTCCCTCGGCTGTGGCTCACCTGATTGTGGGCGTTGAGCTCCTGGTTCTCGCGCTGGCACTGCCGCAGGGCCTGCCGCTCGGCCTCCAGCGCCTGGGCCAGGTGGGCGTTCTCCAGGCACTTCTGTGAGTACTGCTCCGAGAGCACCTCCAGCTCCCGCTGCACCGACTGCAGCTCCTCCCTGTGGAGAGGCACCCTCACTCCTCTGCCCGCCCCGCCGCCCCGGCTCCTCAGGCCCCGGTCCCCGCTGTGAAGCTCGAGGGACGACGGGACAACAGAGGACAGGCCCTGCGCATCCTGTTGTCCCAGAAAGTCTGCACCCAGCTGAGTAAGAGAAAACTTCACAAGTACTTGAGGTTCACAGAAATCTATTCTGTGTCCTTCTCCGGTCCTCTTTCAAATAACCCAACAGCCCACAGACAACACTTCTCTTGTGGAGGAGGACAAAGCTCCTTTACTCAGATCCTACTTCTGAGAAGGCAGGTTTGTACTGTTTTCAGCACTAACTGTGGAGGCAATCTGTGCCTCAGAACCCAGGACCAGGTCTACTGACCCATCAAAACCAAAGCCTCGCCGTGTTACTCCCGTCCCCGGGGACTCCTCGGGAGGGGCTCCATCTCCCACTGGTGGCACAAGGGGGAGCCTCAGGGCCAGCTGCCCAGCCCGGCAGACCTCTCTAGCCCAGAGGATGACCGCAGTCCACAGGGCACGACCCCTCAGCCCGGCCTGACTGCCCTGAGCCCCTGAGCGGGAGCCTGGAAGAGGCAGGGGCCCTGATTCCTTTACATCACAAAGATCCTGGCAAGGCCAGCTCTGCGGGGCTCACAGCACCCATTCAAGGCTCCAAGTGGGTCAGCTCCACGGGAAAACCGAGCAGCTCCGCTGCCGCATGCGTGCCCCCAGCCTGGTGCTCAGGCCGAGGGCCCAGCACACGCTCTGGGAAGTGCAGGGAGTGTGCGCGAGGCCCCAGGCCCCAGACCAGACTCCGTCCCCCTCGCTCCTCAGGCAGCAGCAGCTGATGGAGAGAGTACATTCTGGGGACGGCCTGAGGTCAGTCTGGAAAAGTGGCTAATCGTGCTAAAATTTCCTTCGCTACACCGTATTCTTTAGATTTTGGTCATTAGTTTCTATGTGTTTGTGTTTTAGTGACAGGACACCCACAGGGGCCACAAGGGTCAGTGGCTTGCTGACCCTCACTGGCACTTAGCCCAGCGCCTCTGGAGAACAGGCTCTGAGCTGCCCTCAGTGCCAGGGCCTCCACCAATGCCACCTCAGGCCTGTATCTGTGTGGCTCCCACGAACACACAGGAAAGGCACCGGTTCCCACCGGAAGGGCTATCCCCACCCTCCCGAGGGCGGGAAGCCGACTTACAGATACTGCCGCCGCAGGGCCTCGATGTCCGAGTTGATGCTGCTGATCTGGGACCGCTGGCTCTTCTCCAACTCACGCTCCATCTCCTCCCGGTGGGCGTTCTTCATGGCTTCGATGGCTGCAGGAAGGACACAGGCGTCAGCACTGGGCTGGTGGCCAGGGAGACCGATATGGCAGCTCCCCACAGCTAACGCTTCCCCATCGGCAGGCGGGCTGGCCTCTCCCAAAGCCCATTCTCAGGGTGGATGCAGGTTCATTTGTTCTTCTGATGTTAAATGAGCACCAAACTGATTAAATATATGTTAATTCAAGCATCAGTTTGCAACCCAAGCATGCTTCCAGGCCAGTATATTTCTTCCTGGGCACTAGAATAACAGACCACCGTAAAGCACAATGACATAAAGAGGGGCGACTTGAACCAAGGGCACTGTGATTTCTCAGAAAGAGCTCACAGGCTCTGTGACAAAGCTCTTTGCCAGGTAGAAGCTACAAACTCTTTGTACTCTGATGTTACAGGCAACTTTGGGCAGAGGTCAAAAGGCCCTAATGGGACTGATGAAGCTGGGATAGCCGCTCACATGTAACTGGACGTGTTGGTGGTCAAAGAGAGCTGGAGGCCTGGCTCTAGGCTTGTAAGATCTGAAAGAGCTCCTTACACCAGCCCTTTATTCAGAGAGAATTGTCAAAGAATTATTTTCTTGGGGGAATCCAAGATAGTGGCAGAGTAGATGCAAGCTATTTCACATCCTCCCTGGTCCAAACTGGAATTATAATTAAATTACAAAAAATAAACCTGAACAACCAACTGAAGACTAGCTGAAGAGAAGTCTCATTACCCAGGAGTTACATGAGAAACCACATCAGGCTCGCAGGAAGGGCAGCGACACAAAAGGGCGGTCCCGCTCGCATGTGCGGCCATGAGAATGAAGGGCTATCTCAGCTGCCAAGGTCCCTCTGAGGAGTGCCTCATGGGCACCGAGGGCCGCTCAGAGCCCTTTCCCAGAGGGGCTGAGTGCCAGTGAGGACCAGCAGCCCCGTGCCAGGCTCCCCTGTCCAGAGCACCCAAGCCAGGAAGAGGGGCCCACATAAAACCTGGCTATGAAAATCAGTTGGGACTCTGTCTGCCAAGGAGAGAAAAGAGTCCATTAGAAACCCAGGCATCCTCTCCAAGGGCCAGTACACACAGCTTACAGACGCCATTTTTTCTGGTTGGACACTCCCCTCCATACAGCCTGGGGGAGGGCACGAACCCACTCCCCGGACTCCCTGTTGCCCTGCCCTGCAGAGCTCATGCCTGCAGAAGAGTTAGCTAGTTGTGGCCAGCCTGGCCTTGGTGCGGACTCTCCTGGTGGCCAGAGTGCCCTGACATTGACCTGCAACAGAGTCCCTTCCTCCCAAAGGCCCCAGAACAAACACAGGTGGCGCAGAGGGAGATCTTGGCAAACAGAAGATGTTGCTGGGCAAATATTGCTCTTACACTGTGGTTGGGGTTGATCCTCATAGCCAGCCCAAGGGTCAACCCCACCCATGGATGGGCCAACAATAATCCAAGACTCAACTGCAACAGGAAGGCCCACATAACCCATCAAAGGCACATTTCTGGAGCACCTAGATCAGGTAACCCGGGAGACGATGCCACTGAGCCCCACAGGACACCCATATATGTAAGGCCACCATACCAACTGCAAGGCAGAGCAGATTTACCTAACACACACAAACAATATAAAATATAGAACAGCGGTCGCCAACTTTCCGGACCTCACGGACCACCAGTGGTCCATGGACCACCAGTTGGCAACCGCTGATACAGAAAACCAGCCAAAGGGGAGACAAAGAAACATGCCCCAATAAAATAACAGGAGAAATCTCCAGGAAAAAAAGAAAACAAAAACAAACTAAAAAGAAATGGAGATAAGCACTCTACCAGATAAAGAGTTCAAAACGATGGTTATAAAGATGCTCAAAGAACCTAGGCCCGCAGTGGCCGGCAAACTCATTAGTCAACAGAGCCAAATACCAACAGTACCACGATTGAAATTTCTTTTGAGAGCCAAATTTTTTAAACTTAAACTTCTTCTAATGCCACTTCTTCAAAATAGACTCGCCCAGGCCGTGGTATTTTGTGGAAGAGCCACACTCAAGGAGCCAAAGAGCCGCATGTGGCTCGCGAGCCACAATTTGCTGACCATGGACCTAGGGGAAGAATGGATGAACTCAGTGAGAACTTAAAAAGATAGCAAACATAAAAAAAGGACGTAGAAATCATAAAATTGAAGCAGGCAGAAATGAAGAATATAATATCTAAAATGAAGATATGGTCAGTGAAGAATATAATATCTAAAATGACAGTAATATGGTCAGAGTAAGAGAGTTTAATACCCCACTGGGAAGGAATATACTAGAAGGAATCAACAGCAGGTTAGATGAAGCAGAGGAACGAATCAGCAATTTGGAAGACAAGGTAGCAGAAAACATTCAAACAAAGCAACAACAAAAAATGAGGATAGTTTAAGGAACCTCTGAGACAACAACAAGCATAATAACATTTGTATCATGGGGGTACCAGAACGACAAGGGAGAGAGTAAGGCATTGAGAACCTATCTGAAGAAATAAAGATGGAAAACTTCCCTAACTTGGTGAAAGAAAATGTCACACAAGTTCAGAAAGCACAGAGAGTCCCAATCAAGATGAAGCCACAGAGGCCCACACCAAGACATATAATTAAAATGGAAAAGGTTATGACAAAATAAGAGTCCTAAAAGCAGCAAGAGAAAGACAGTTAGTTACCTACAAGGGAGTTTCCATAAGATTGTCACCTGATTTCTCAACAGAAATATTTCAGACCAGAAGGGATTAGCATGAAATATTCAAAGTGATGAAAAGCAAGGACTTACAACCAAGGCTACTCTACCCAGCAAAGCTAACATTTAAGATTGAAGCAAGATAAACAGCTTCTTAGCCCTAGCTGGTTTGGCTCGGTGGATAAGAGTGTGGGCCTACAGACTGAAGGGTCCCGGGTTTGATTCTGGTCAAGGGCACATGCCCGGGTTGTGGGCTCAATCCCCAGTGGGGGGCATGAAGGAGGCAGCCAATCAATGATTTTATCTCATCACTGATGTTTCAATCTCTCTCTTCCTCTTCCTTCCTCTGAAATTACATAGGTGTGTGTGTGTGTGTGTGTGTGTGTGTGTGTGTATGAGCTTCCTAGATGTGAACAAGCTAAAGGAGTTCATTAAACCATAAGAAATGTCAAAGGTTCTTCTTTAAGAAGAAGAAAAAATAAAGGAACATAGTTATACAGAATAAAATGGAAATGAATATGTACCTATCAATCATCACATTAAGATAGATTAAATGCTCCAATCAAAAGACATAGAATAGCTAAATGGATAAGAAAACAAGACCCATATATATACTGCCTACAAGAGACTCACCTCAGAATGAAAGATACACAGAAACAAAGTAAAAAAATGAAAAAAGATATTTCATACAAATGAAAAGCTGGGATAGCAGGACTTATGAAAGACAAAATAGACTTTAAAACAAAGGCTGAAATAAGAGACAAAGAAGGACCTACAAAATGATAACGGGAGCAATCCAACAAGAGGATATAACCCTTGTAAACATTTATGCATCAAACACAGGAACACCTAAATACATAAAGCAAATCTTGATGGACATAAAAGGAGAGATTGACAGTAATATGGTCAGAGTAAGAGAGTTTAATACCCCACTGACATCAATGGATAGATCTTCCCGACAGAAAATCAACAAGGAAACAGAAACTACAAATGATACACTAGATGAAATGAATTTAATTGATAATTTCAGAGCATTTCACCCGAAAGCAGCAGGACATACATTCTTTTCAAGTGCACATGGAACATTCTCTAGGATGTAAGGATTCAAATGAAGTCTCAATAAATTTAAGAAGATTGAAATAATATCAAGCATTTCACAATGATATGAACCTAAAAATCAATTACAAGAAAAAGACTGGAAAAAAAAAAAAAAGAACACAAAAAACCCCCAAACACCCACAAACACTTGGAGGCTAAATAATTGGCTAATAAACAATGAACAGGTTAACAATAAGATCAAGAAAGAAATCAAAAGATACCCTGAGATAAATGAGAATGAAAACAACCCAAAAGCTATGGTGGACAGTGAATCCAGTCATAACAGGGAAATTCATAGAATAGAGCCTAAAAGCAAAAAACTAAGCAAAACAATGCAAAAGACTGATAAATACAGATGATGTGCTGTAGAAGTGTATACTTAAAACCTGTATAATTTTTTTCTCTTTAAAAATATTTTCATTGATTTCAAAGAAGAAGGGAGAGTGAGAGAGAGAAACATTAATGATGAGACAGAATCATTGTTGGCTGCCGCATGAACGTTCCCCGGGGGACACTCACTGGGGATCGAGGCTGCAATCTGGGTACTCTGATTGGGAATCAAACTGTGACCTCCTGGTTCAATGGTTGATGCTCAACCACTGAGCAACACTGGCTGGGCTGTATAATTTTATTAACCAACTAGTGGCCCAGTGCATGAAATTTATGCACTGGGGGAGGGAGGGAAGGGTCCCCTCTGCCCAGCTTGTGTCCTCTTGCAGTCCAGGACCCCTTGGGGGATGTCCCCGGGGGATCGGGCCTAAGCCGGCAGTCAGACATCCCTCTCACAGTCTGGGGCTCTCGCAGTCTGGGACCCCTCGCTCCTTATTGCTCGCCTGCAGCGGAGCCGCTGCTGCGCTCGCCAGCTGTGAACCCAGCTTCTGGCTGAGTGGTGCTCCCCCTGTGGGAGCGCACTGACCACCAGGGGGCAGCTCCTGCATTGAGCGTCTTCTCCCTGGTGGTCAGTGCGTGCCATAGCGACTGATTGCTCCGCCAGTCATCCTGCCGTTTGGTCGATTTGCATATTAGGGTTTTATTATATAGGATGTTATCCCAATACACTCAATAATAATAATAATAATAATAATAATAATAATAAAAGTATCAATGAAACCAAGAGCTAGTTCTATGAACTGATAAACAGGATTTATAAACCTTTAGCCAGATTCATCATGAAAAAAGAGACGACCCAAATAAAATCAGAAATAAAAGAGAAGTAACAACTTACACCCAAGAAATACAAAGGATTATAAAAAGATATTATAAATAAATACCTGCCCAAAAATGGGACAATCTGTAAGAAATGGACTTTCTAAAAAGATAAAATCTGTCAACAATGAATCAAGAAGAAACACAGAATCTGAACAGACTGATTACAATTAATGAAATGGAAGCTGTAATCAAATAAAAGCCCTGGACTGGATGGCTTCACAGATGAATTTTACCAAACAATCCAAGAAGAACTAACACCTATCCTCAAATTATTCCAAAAAATATAAGAGGAGGGTCCTGGCCGATAAGAGTGTTGGCCCCCACACCAAAGGGTTGTGGGTTCGATTCCTGGTCAAGGCACGTACCTGGGTTGCGGGTTCACTCCCGTCCCTGGTCAGGCATATACGGAAGGTAATCAGTTGAGGTTTCTCTCTCAAATCGATGTTTCTTTCTCTCTCTGCCCACCCCCTCACCCCACCTTTCCACTCTGAAAAGCGATGGAAAAAATATCCTCGGGTGAGGATTAACAAAAAAAGGCAAGAGGAAGGAAGGTTCCCAAGCTCATTTTACAAGGCCAGCATTATCTTAATTCCAAAGCCAGTTAAAGACATTAAAAAGAAAGAAAATTATACACCAACATCCCTGATGAACATAGATGCAAAAATTCTCAACCAAATATGAGCAAACCAGATCCAGCAATACATTAAAATTATCATACATTATGATCAAGTATGATTTATTCCTGTTATGCAAGGCTGGTACAATATCCACAATTAACATGATATACCATATAAACAAAATAAATAATAATCACATGATGATCTCAATAGATGAAGAAAAAGCATTTGACAAAATCCAGCATCCATCTACACTAATAAAAGATGCAAATTGACCGTACCTTCGCGACACACACCAGCCAATCAGGAGTGAGTATGCAAATTAACCCAACAAAGATGGCAGGTTAATTTGCATACACAGGCACCAAGCCATGGCGATGACACAAGTGTCCCGCCCTGCCCTAGCTGCTCCGGGCCTCTGGGCAGCGTGGGAAGGTGGAAAGGCGGCTCTGGCAGGAGCAAAGGCGGTGCTGGCAGCCAGGGGAAGGAAGGCCGATTCTTGCACGAATCTTCGTGCATCGGGCCTCTAGTTTATGATAAGAAACTCTCAGCAAAGTGAAAATAGAGAGAACATACCTTAACATAATAAAGGTCATGAATGACTAACCCACAATTAATATCATATTTACTGGGAAAAAATTAAAGCATTTCCCTTAACATCAGGCTCAAGACAGGGGTGTCTGCTTTCACCACTCTTATTTAACACTAGAGGCCCGGTGCACGAAATTCGTGCACGGAGGGGGGTTGTCCCTCAGCCCAGCCTATACCCTCTCCAATATGGGAACCCTCGGGGGATGTCCAACTGCCCGTTTAGGCCCGATCCCACCCACCGGGATCGGGCCTAAACGGGCAGTCGGACATCCCTCTCACAATCCAGGACTGCTGGCTCCCAACTGCTTGCCTGCCTGCCTTCCTGATTGCCCCTAACCGCTTCTGCCTGCCAGCCTGATCACCCCCTAACCACTCTGCTGCCAGCCTGTTTGCCCCCAACTTCCCTCCTCTGCCGGCCTGGTCACCCCTAACTACCCTCTCCTGTAGGGCTGATCACCTCCAACTGCCCTCCCTTGCAGGCCTGGTCCTTCTCAACTGCCCTTCCTTGCAGGCCAGGTGCCTCCCAACTGCCCTCTCCTGCTGGCAATCTTGTGGTGGCCATCTTGTGTCCACATGGGGGCAGGATCTTTGACCACATGGGGGCAGCTATATTGTGTGTTGCAGTGATGATCAATCTGTATATTACTCTTTTATTAGATAGGATAGAGGCCTGGTACAGGGGTGGGGCCAGCTGGTTTGCCCTGAAGGGTGTCACAGATAAGGGTGGGGGTTCCCTTGGGGTGTGGGGCGGCCTGAGCGAGGGGCCTGTGGTGGTTTGCAGGCCAGCCACGCCCCCTGGCAACCCAAGCAGAGGCCCTGGTATCTGGAATTTATTTTCCTTCTACAATTGAAACTTTGTAGCCTGGAGCAGAGCCAAGCCTGGGGCTCCGGCAGCCATTTGTGTTGGGGTTATAATTGAAACTTTGTTGCCTTAAGTGGGTGGGCCCAGCCAGGGTGTGAGGAAAGCTTTGCTTTCCCTGTTGTGGCAGCAACCCTGGCCTGCTCTCTCAAGCTCCATTCTGCCGCCATTTGTTTGAATTTGTTTACCTTCTATAATTGAAACTTTGTAGTTTGAGTGGAGGCTTAGGCCTGGCAAGGGCAGGCGGAAAGCTTGGCTTCCTCTGTTACCTAGGAAACCTTGCTCTCTGTGGCTGTAGCCATCTTGGTTTGGGTTAATTTGCATGCTCTCTTATTGGATGGTGGGCGTGGCTTGCGGGTGTGTTGGAGGTATGGTCAATTTGCATATTTGTCTATTATTAGGTAGGATAGTACCAGAAGTCCTAGCCACAGCAATCAGACAAGAAGAAATAAAAGGCATTCAAGTTGGAAAGGAAAAACTAAAACTGACATTATTTGCAGATGAGATGATACTGTAGAGAACCATAAAGATTCCACCAAAAAGTTACTAGAAGTATAAATGAATTTAGTAAATTAGCAAGATACAAAAATATTTAGAAATTGGTTGCATTTTCATACACCAATAATGACCTATCAGAAAAGAAAATGAAAACAACAAACCCATTTACAATTACATTAAAAACAACAACAACCTGGAAATAAATTTAATCAAGGAGACAAAAGACCATACTTGGAAAATTATGAGGTAATTAAAAATAAAACAACTAGAGAAGATACAAATAAATGGAAGCATGTGTGTGTGTGTGTGTGTGTGTGTGTGTGTGTGTATATACTGTGCTAATGGATAGGAAAAATTAACATCATTAAAATATCCATATTACCCAAAGCAATCTAGAGATCCAATGCAATTCCTATGAAAATACCAATGGTGTATTCCACAGAAGAACAAATGATCCAAAATATATATGGAAGCACAAAAGACCCTGAACAGCCACAGCAATCTTAAGAACAAAGTTTGAGGTATGACAATACCTGATATGAATCTATACACTATAAGGCCATAGTAATCACAACAGCATACCACTGGCATAAAATCAAACATATAGATTAATGGAACAGAATAGAGAGAGCAGATATAAACCCATGCCTATAAGGTCAATTAACATTTTACAAAGGAGGCAAAAAATTTAATGGGTAAAGACAGTCTATTCCAGTGGTCGGCAAATTCATTAGTCAACAGAGCCAAATATCAACAATACAACGACTGAAATTTCTTTTGAGAGCCACATTTTTTAAACTTAAACTTCTTCTAATGCCACTTCTTCAAAATAGACTCGCCCAGGCCGTGGTATTTTGTGGAAGAGCCACACTCAAGGGGCCAAAGAGCTGCATATGGCTCGCGAGCCGCAGTTTGCCGACCATGGGTCTATTCCATAAAAGGTGTTGGGAAAATTGGACAGATACATGCAAAAAATAAAACTAGACCATCTTCTAGTGGTCTAGTATCTAGAAGAAAACATAAGCAGTAAAATCTCTGACATTTCTCTTAGTAATTTTTTTTCTGATTCCCCCACACCCCCGCCCCCAGGAAACAAAATAAAAAACAAATGGAACTTTATCAAACTAAAAACATTTTGTACAGCAAAGGAAACCATCAACAAAATGAAAACACAACCCTGGCTCTGGTCAAGATGGTAGTGTAGGAAAACACTGCACTTGGAACCTCCCACAACCACATCAAAATTACAACTAAACTACCGAACAACCATTATTCAGAACAGTCTGAAATCTAGCTGAACAGAAGCCTATAACTAAGGATATACAGAAAAACCCACATTGAGGCTGGTAGTATGGACACAGATGCAGAACAAACTGGTCCCACAACCACGTTAAAAATTGGGAGGGATATCTCGGCTGCTGAGGTCCACCCTGAGGAGTCAGGGGACTCAGGCCCACACCAGACCCCCAGCCCAGGGTTCCAGTACCATGAAAATAAGTTGCCATAACTTGTGGCTAGACCAACCAGCAGAGATTGTGGCTAAGTGTGAAAGAGAGCTGCTGGAATTCCAGGTGTTCCTTTTAAAGGGCCGTACAGACTTACTAGAACTCAGTGGATCTAAGCTCCAGTTCTGGGGCAGCAGTTCGAAAGGTGCCAGGGACAAATGAAGAGGTACTGAATTGTCTAACATCAGGGTGAGTACTGGTGGGACAGTTTCCTCTCACACAGTGTGCTGTCAGAGGCCACTGTTATTTTGCTTAGCCCTTCTGCCATAGAGCTGAAAGGCAGGTGCCATATCGGAGTCTCCATCAACCTGGATAACACTGCTTGCTCAGCCCTGGTGATTCCCTGAAACCCCGCACCACCCAACTTGTAGGCCCACCAAAGCAGTTTCCAGTGGCTTTTCCATGCTAATGATCTGTCTTGGCTCATGCTTCCGAGTTTCCTAAAATCTCTCAAACAAGCAGCATCTGGTCTCTGCATATTCCACACCTCTTGCTACGTGGCCCTAGATTAGCATTAGCACCATGAAACCTTGGTTCTCAACTTGGCCTCTCCCTGGCACATCCAAGTCCAGCACAAGTAATAAGACATCTGCAGATCACTTTGTAATTCATGCTGTGTGGCCCCGAGTAGTACATTGATGGCAGCTGACTTTGGCCAGCACCTTGCAGAAGAACCCAGAACCAGCACACTTGATGGACAGCTTCAGACCCAACCACCTCCACAAATGACACACTCAAGGGGTGAACTTGGCAGGTACCTGAGCCCTGCTGAAGTGAGTTTTGCTCCAGGAGGGCTGAACCCTGCCCAGAAGATCCTCCACAGTGGTCATGGGCAGTCCTGTAGCCCAATGGCCTGGGTGTAAACTCCTCCCCATTGATGTCCCAAAAGCAATCAAGGCTCAATGACAGACAATAGGAGGTTTAATATAGACCATACAGATGACTGGGGATGCAATGACACTGGGCCCCACAGGACACCTACTACATAAGGCCACTCTAACAAGACCAGGAGATGTGGCAGCTCAATGTAATACATAGAAACAAACATGGGGAGGAAGCCAAAATGAGGAGACAAAGAAACATGTCCCAAATGAAAGAACAGAACAAAAAATGGAAAAAGAACTTAATAAAGTGGAGACAAATAATTTACCAGATATAGAATTCTAAACTCTAGTGATAAGGATGCTCAATGACCTTAGAGGAAGAGTAGATGAATTTAGTGAGAACTTCAACGAAGTCAGAGGAAACATAAAAATGAGAGAAAACATAAAAAAGAACCAGTCAGAAATGAAGAATATAACAACTGAAATGAAGAATAATTTACAGGG
The DNA here is from genome assembly GCF_951640355.1 of Cnephaeus nilssonii. Taxonomy (NCBI): domain Eukaryota; kingdom Metazoa; phylum Chordata; class Mammalia; order Chiroptera; family Vespertilionidae; genus Cnephaeus; species Cnephaeus nilssonii. The sequence goes on from NC_137090.1 coordinate 50,987,712, forward strand.
AATCAACAATAGAGCAGATGAAGCTGAGGAACAAATCAGTGATTTGGACTATAAGGAGGCAGAAAACACCCAATCAGAAAAGCCAACAGAAAAAGAAATCCAAAAAGATGAGGCTACTGTAAGAAGCCTCAGGGACAACATCAAGCATACATTGCATCATGGGCTCCAGAAGAAGAGAGATAGCAAAGAATGAAAAACCTATTTGAGAGGAGAAACCAAGATGGCGGCATAGGTAAACTCCTAAACTGCTGCCTCGTACAACAATATCAAAACTACAACTAAAAGACAGAACGGATACTATTCAGAACCACAGGAAAGCTGGCTGAGTGGAAATTCTACAACTAGAAGAAAAGAGGAAAGCACATTGAGACTCAGAGGAGCTGCAAAAGGCTGAGGTACGGAGACACGCACGCGAAGAGGACGGGCGGCTGAGTGTGCAGCTGGCTTTCTAAAGCGGGAGGGAGACAGAAGCTCCCGACTGCACTGAACTCTAGTCCCGGGTGAGACGCTGGGAAACCAGACTCATTTGGGGGGAATCTGGACTATCAGGAAAAGGGAAAGCACATTGAGACTCGGGAGCTGCAGAAGGCAGAGGTCCAGAGGCGTGTGCACGCACAGAGAAACTGAGTGCGTGGCTGGCTTTCTCAATCGGGAGGGAGACAAAAGCTCCCGACAGCGCTGAACTCCAGTTCCGGGCAAGTTTCTGGGAACCCCGACTCATTCGGGAAGAAACTGGACTGTCTGGCAGCGGGCGAAACTCAAGGGTGGCTTTCTCTTAGAGGTGCTTGCAGCGATTGCCGAGGGACACTGAGACCCAAGGGCCTCATAGGGCAGGGCTGACGGGAAGCCAAGGCTGTCTGCTCCGCCCTGAAACTTTGCCCCATCCAAGCTGAGCACAGAGGCTTTTGCAATTTTGCAAGTCTTGCCTCATAAGGGTGTCTCCAGCACAGAAGTTCTCCCATCATAGACACAACTGATCCTCACAGCCAACTGGCCTGGAGGTCAATTCCCCCCAGTGATACCAACAACAATCAAGACTTAACTACAACAAGGCTGAGCACACACTCCACAAAGGGGTGCACCAAGTGTGTCCACCTCAGGTAATTAGGGAGGCTGAGCCACTGTACCCTATAGAACACCTACCACACAAAGCTACTCTACCAACTCAGGGAAGCAGTGAAAATGCGGAGACAAAGAAACAGATCACAAATGAAAGAAAAGGAGGAAAGCAAAAGACTGGATATAAAGTTCAAAACCGGTTATAAGGTTTTTCAAGAATTTCCTAGAAAAGGCCAATAAATTTAGTGAGACCCTCGAGGATATGAAAAAGGACCAACTAGAAATTAAACATACACTGACTGAAATAAAAAATATTATACAGAGACCTAACAGCAGACTAGAGGACTGCAAGAATCAAGTCAAAGATTTGAAATACAAAGAAGCAAAAAACACTCAGCCAGAAAAGCAAAAAGAAAAAAGAATCCAAAAAGTTGAAGATAGTGTAAGGAGCCTCTGGGACAACTTCAAGTGTACCAACATCAGAATTATGGGGGTGCCAGAAGAAGAGAGAGAGCAAGATACTGAAAACCTATTTGAAGAAATAATGACTGAAAACTTCCCCCACCTGGTGAAAGAAATAGACTTACAAGTCCAGGAAGCGCACAGAACCCCAAACAAAAGGAATCCAAAGAGGACCACAACAAGACACATCATAATTAAAATGCCAAGAGCAAAAGACAAAGAGAGAATATTAAAAGCAGCAACAGAAAAACAGTTAATTACCTACAAGGGAGCACCCATACTATTGTCAGCTGATTTCTCCATAGAAACTATGCAGGCCAGACAGGAGTGGCAAGAAATATTCAAAGTGATGAATAGCAAGCACCTACAACCAAGATTACTCTACCCAGCAAAGCTATCATTCACAATTGAAGGGCAGATAAAGAGCTTCACAGAGAAGAAAAAGCTAAAGGAGTTCATCACCACCAAACCAGTATTATATGAAATGCTGAAAGGTATTCTTTAAGAAGAGGAAGAAGAAGAAAAAGGTAAAGATAAAAATTATGAACAACAAATACATGTCTATCAACAAGTGATTCTAAAAATCAAGTGAATAAAAAATCTGATGAACAGAATAAACTGGTGAATATAAGAGAATCAGGGGGATAGAAAGGGAGTGGACTGACAATTCTCGGGGGGGAATGGGGTGTAGGGGGTGCAGGAAGAGACTGGACAAAAAGTGTACACCTAGGATGAGGACAGTGGGGGGGAGGTAAAGGCAGAGGGTGGGGTGGGAACCGGGTGGAGGGGAGCTATGGGGGGAAAAAAGAGGAACAATTGTAATAATCTGAACAATAAAGATTTATTAAATTAAAAAAAAAAACTTGAGCCCTTATATAAAAAACAACCACAACAAAAAACACATACCTATTTGAAAAAAAAAATGAGAGAAAACTTCCCTAACCTGGTGATGAATAGGCAAACAAGTCCAGGAAGCTCAAGAGTCCTAAACAAGATGAACCCATAGAGGCCCAGACCAAGATACCTCATAATTAAAATGCCAGTTGTTAACGACAAAGAAAGAATCCTAAAAGCAGCAAAAGAAAAGCAGTTACTTTCAAGAGAGCTCCCATAAGACTTTCAACTAACTTCTCAACAGAAACTTTGCAGGCCTGAAGGGATTGGCATGAAATATTCAAAGTTATGAAAAGCAAGGACCTACAAACAACCAAAACTGCTCTACCCAGCAAAGCTATCATTTGGAATCAAAGGACACATAAAGAGCTTCCAGGACAAGAAAAAGTTAAAGGAGTTCACCACCACCAAACGATTATTATAAGGAATGTTAAAGGGTCTACTTTAAGAAAAAGAAAAAAGATAAAAAGTCTCTCTATATAAAAGCCTAAGTAAACACCATAGGTAAACACCTAAACTGCTGCCTCGTACAACAATATCAAAACTACAGTGAAAGGGGAATGTGTGGACATGTGGGGGGTATGTGTGTGAGGGAGGGGCAGTTAAGATTCTGCAGGACTTTTGGGGGTTGGCTGACCAACTGGTAGCTATGATGTGCACTGACCACCAGAGTGCAGACGCTCAATGCAGGAGCTGGCCCCTGGTGGTCAGTGCGCTCCCACAGAGGGAGTGCCACTCAGTTTGACCAACGGGCGCCAGACGCCAGGCTCACGGCTGGCAAGCACCGCTGTGGCGGCGTGAGCCTCTCCTGCGGACACTCACCCTGCGTACCCCTCCCCCATCTGGACTGGGACCGGCATCGGGACTGACTGGGTACGAGCCTGCAGCTGTTTCTCAGTCATGGGCGTGCTGGTATCGCCCTAGGATGGGTGTGCGGAGACCGCAGCGGAGAAGCAATGAGCCTCCTGAGTGGCAGCAGGGGCAGGCGCAGTGGAGCCTGGGATGAGCAGGAGTGGCGCCACGCCCAGCCTGGGCCCGGGCCCCTCCCCTGCCACGTGCTGCTTCATGCACTACTTCATGCTGTGCAGGATCGACACGGACAGTGGGCTAGAGCCTGACAAGCTGGCAGGTAAGGCCGGGCTGCGGTAGGGCAGAGGTCCACTGATCCCTGCGGGTCAGGCTGAGGGACCCCACCAAGGGTCCTCTAGTATAAATATAAAATGATAATAAGTACCTATCCACACTAATAAAAGAGTAAGATGCAAATTGACTGTACCTTTGCGACGCCCACCAGCCAAGCAGGAGTGAGTATGCAAATTAACCCAACAAAGATGGCGGGTTAATTTGCATACGCAGGTGCCGAGCGGCCGGGGGTGGTACGGGACGCAGGCGTTCCGCACTGCCCCCACCGCTCCGGGCCTCTGGGCAGCGTGGGAAGGCGGAAAGGCGGCTCTGGGTCCGAGCGAAAAGGCAGCTCCAGCTGGAGCAAAGGCGGTTCTGGCAGCCAGGGGAAGGAAGGCCCATTTTTGCACGAATCTTCATGCATCGGGCCTCTTGTCTATTAATAATTACCTTAAATGCAAATTGATTAAATGCCCCAATCAAAAGAAAGTGGCTGAATGGATAACAAAACAGAACCTTTACATATGCTGTCTATAAGAGACTCTAAAAACAAACTTGCAATCTGAAAGTAAGGGAATGAAAAAGATATTTTGAGAGAATGAAGATGGCAGCTGGCAGGATGACAGTGAGGGAGAGAGTGTGAGTGAGCGAAAGGGGAATGTGTGGACATGTGGGGGGTATGTGTGTGAGGGAGGGACAGTTAGATTCTGCAGGACTTTTGGGGGTTGGCAGACCAGGCCCCCCTAGCGGGGTAGCCTCTGCTACTGCTGCAATCCCGGATGCTGCGTCTGCATGTGAACAACCAAGCTTTACGCAGCAAGCCCAGGCGCTGTGTCTGTGTGCACACAGCCAAGCCTTACGCAGCAACCCTGGGCGCCCCATCCACGCGGCACAAATAGCCAAGCCTTATGCAGCAACCCCAGATGCTACAACTGTGCTAGCCACCGCCAAGCCCCATGTGCTGCAACCAAGCATGAGCAGCCACGCCCTATGCAGCAACCCCCAGTGCCTCACGCAGCAAGCCCGGACACTAGCTGCCGCCAAGCCCGCTGCAGCAACCCTGGGTGCCACAACCAAGCGTGAGCAGCCAAGCCCTATGCAGCAAAACTAGGTGCCTCATGCAGCAACCACGGGTGCTGCGACCGTGTGAATTGCAGCCAAGCCCAATGCATCGACCCTGGGCCTGGTGACCATGTGACCTGCTGCCAAGCCTGCCGGTGCAGTCACAGTTCCAGTGCGACTTGATGCCTAGATCCTTCAGTGAGAGCAAAAATGGGGAGACAAAGAAACCCCCAAAGGAAACAAAAGGAGGTAGCACCAGAAAAGGAACTAAGTGAAACGGAGGCATGCAATTGGTCAGAAAAATAATTCAGAATAAGGATCATACAGTTCATAAAGCAGATGGATGAGAAAATCAACAATTTATGTAAGAATCAAGAAGAAATAAAGAGTGATATAGCTGCAATAAAAAACACTATGGAAGGTTTCAACAGCAGACTAAAAGAAGTGGAGGACCAAATTAGTAAATTAGAAGACAGGGCAGCAAAACTTCCAATTTAAACTGCAACTGGAGAAAAAAATTAAAAGGCAGGAGAAGAGACTAAGGGAGCTTTGGGACAACATGAAATGAAACAACATATGTAAAATAGGTGTGCCAAAACAACAGGAGGAGGAACAAGGGTTAGAAAACCCACTTGAAGAAATGTCAGAAAACTTCCCTGATTTGGGGAAGAAGAAAGTCACACAAACACGGAGTTCAAAACAAGATGAACCAAAAAAGACGCACCATAATTACAATGGCAAATGTTCAGGACAAAGAGAGAATCTTAAAGGCTGCAAGAGAGAGACAGAGAGTTACCTACGAAGGATCTCCCATTAGATTATCAAATGATTTCTCAACAGAAACGTATCAGGCCAGAAGGGAATGGAAGGAAGTATACAAAGAGATGCAGGGCAGGGGACTGAGTTCAAGAATATTCTATCCAGCCAGGTTAACATTCAAAATTGAAGGGGAAATCAGGAGCTTCACACACAAAAAAAGCCTAAGGGAGTTTATCACTACCAAGCAAGCAATGCAAGAAATGATAAAGGAATTGTTGTAAAAAGAAGAAATAAAAAGGGAAGAATGAACACAGGCACAAAAATTAAAATGGTTACAAAACAAGTACCTATCAATAATAACTTTAAATGTAAATAGACTGAATGCTCCAATCAAAAGACATAGAGTGGCTAAATGGATAAGAAAACATGACCCATATATATGCTTTCTTCAGGAGACCCACCTCAGAACAAGAGATGCACACAGACTGAGAGTGAAGGGATGGAAAAATATCTTTCAGGCAAATAGAATTGAAAAAAAAAAAAGCTGTGGTACCAATATTTATATCGGACAAAATAGACCTCAAAGTGAAGGCCATAACAAGAGAGATAAGAAAGGCCACTTCATAATACTAAAGTATTAATACAACAAGAAAATATAACTCTGGTAAACATATATGCACCGAATACATAAAAAAAACTTCTGGAAGATATCAAGAAAGAGATCGATAACAATACAATCACAGTAGGGGACTTTAATACCCCACTGACATCACTGGACAGATCGTCTGGACAAAAAATCAGCAAAGAATCAGCAATACTAAATGACTCACTAGACCAGATGGACTTAATTGACATCTTCAGAACATTTCACCCCAGAGCTACGGAATACACATTCTTCTCAAGTGCACATGGGACATTTTCAAAGATAGACCACATATTGGGCCACAAGCAAAGTCTGTCCAAATTAAAAAAGATTGAAATCATATCAAGCATCTTCCTCAGACTACAATGGCATAATGTTAAAATCAACTACAATAAAAACAATAAAAACAATTCAAACACTTGGAGGGTGAATAGCATGCTATTAACATGTTAAGCCCCATGTCAGTCACCGGTGACTTTCTGTCTGGAAGACAAAATAGGCTGGGCGCTTAATGTGTTAAACAATGATTGTGTTACCAAAAAGATCAAAGAAGAAATTAAAAACATCCTGAAAACGAATGACCATGAAAACACAACAATCCAAAACCTATGGGACACAGTGAAAACAGTCCTGAGAGGGAAGTTCATAGCTCTACGGGTCTACCTCAAAAAACAAGAAAAAATGGTAATAAATTATTCTAACCCTGCAACTTAAAGAATTAGAAAGAGAGCAACAAGAAAAGCCCAGAGTAAGCAGAAGGAATGAAATAATAAAGATGAGAGTGGAAATAAACAACATAGAGACCAAACCAAACCAAACAACAAAAAACAATACAAAAGATCAATAAAACCAAGAGCCGGTTCTTTGAAAGGATAAACAAGATTGATGAACCTCTAGCCAGGCTCACCAAGAAACAAAGAGAGAGGACCCAAATAAACGAAATAAGAAATTAAAGAGGTGAAGTAACAATCAATCTCACAGACATACAGAGGATTGTAAAAAAAATACTATGAACAACTCTACTCCAACAAACTGGACCACCTAGACGAAATGGACATATTCCTAGAAAAATACCAGCTTCCAAAACTCTAACAGGAAGAATCAAAAACCCTGAACAGGCCGATAACTACTGATGAAATTGAAACAGTAATCAAAAAACTTCCAGCAAACAAAAGCCCTGAATGGATGGCTTCATGGGGGAGTTTTATCAAACATTCAAAGAAGAACTAAAACCAATCCTCAGACTATTCCAAAACATTTAAGAGGAAGACACACTTCCAAGCTCTTTCTATGAAGGCAGCATTACCCTAATCCCCAAACCAGATAAAGACACTATAAAGAAAGAGAATTATAGGGCAATATCCCTGATAAACATAGATGCTAGAATCCTCAACAAAATTCTAGCAAATTGGATGCAACATTACATTAGGAAGATCATACACCAAGACCAAGTGGGATTTATTCCAGGGATGCAAGGCTGGTACAATATCTGCAAATCAATCAACGTGATGCATCACATAAACAAATGAAAGACAAAAATCACATAATCATATCAATTGATGCAGAAAAGGCATTGGACAAAATCCAACACCCTTTCTTGATAAAAACTCTCAGCAAAGTGGGAATAGAGGGATCATACCTCAACATAATAAAAGCCTTATATGACAAACCTACAGGCAACATCACACTCAATGGGCAAACACTAAAACCATTTCCCCTAAGAACAGGAACAAGACAGGGATGCCCACTCTCACCACTCCTGTTCGACATAGTACTGGAAGTGCTAGCAATAGTGATCAGACAAGAAGAAATAAAAGGCATCCAAATTGGAAAATAAGAAGTAAAACTGTCATTATTCGCAGATTACATGATATTGTACATAGAAAACGCTAAAGACTCCCTCAAAAAAACTACTAGAGCCCTAACCGGTGTGGCTCAGTGGATATAGTGTCGGCCTGTGGACTGAAGGGTCCCAGGTTCGATTTTGGTCAAGGGCATGTACCTTGGTTGTGGGCACATCCCCAGTAGGTGATGTGCAGGAGGCAGCTGATCAATGTTTCTCTCTCATTGATGTTTCTTTCTCACTCTCTATCCCTCTCCCTTCCTCTCTGTAAAAACTCAATAAAATATATTAAAAAAAACAACTACTAGAATTAATGAATTTGGCAATGTAGCAGGATACAAAATTAACACCCAGAAATCTATGGCTTTTTTATACACCAAATAGGGACCCGGTGCACAAAATTCGTGAATGGGGGGTGGGGGGAGGAGTCCTCAGCCTGGCCTGCACCCTCTGGAAATCTGGGACCTTTCAGGGGATGTCCGACTGCCTGTTTAGGCCCGATCCTACAGGGATCCCAATGGGCCTAAACGGGCAGTCGGGCATCCCTCTCTCAATCCAGGACCGCTGGCTCCTAAACGCTTGCCTGCCACCCTGTCTGATAGCCCCTAACCGCCTCTGCCTCGGCCCCTGCACCCAGGACCTGGCTTCCCTCCTCCGGCCGGCCGCAGGCAACTGAGACCTGGGCTTCCCTCTCTCTGGCTGGCTGCAGGCACCCAGGACCCAGCCTTCCCTCCCTTTGGCGGGCCGCAGGCACTCGGGACCCCAGGTGGCGCTGCCCGTGCCCCAGTTTTGTCAGGAAGGATGTCCGGAAAGTTGTCTGGTCTAATTAGCATATTACCCTTTTATTAGTATAGATAATGAACTCACAGAAAGAGAAACTAAAAAAAACAATCCCATTTCAACAAAAAAAATTAAGATACCTAGGAATAAATTTAACCAAGGACATAAAGGACCTGTACTCAGAAAACTACAGGACACTAAAAAAAGAGATAGAGGAAGACATAAACAAATGGGAGAATATACCGTTTTCATGGACTGGTAGAATCAACATCATCAAAATGTCCATACTACCCAAAACAATCTATAGATTCAATGCAATCCCCATTTAAATACCAACGGCAAATTTCAAAGACCAAGAGCAAACTCTCCAAAAATTCATCAGGAATAAAAAAAGACCCCGAATAGCTGCAGAAATCCTGAGAAAGAAGAACAAAGTTGGAGGGATCACAATACCAGATATCAAGCTATATTACAAAGCCACTGTTCTCAAAACTGCCTGGTACTGGCACAAGAACAGACATATAGACCAATGGAACAGAATAGAGAATCCAGAAATGGACCCAAGCCATTATGCTCAATTAATATTTGCCAAAGGAGGCAAGAGCATACAATAAAGTCAAGACAGTCTCTTCAATAAATGGTGCTGGGAAAATTGGACAGATACATGCAAAAAAAAAAAAAAAAAGAAAGAAAGAAACTAGACCACCAACTTACATCATACACAAAAATAAACTCAAAATGAAGAAAGAACTTAAACTTAAGACAGGAAACCATAAAAATACTAGAGGAATTCACAGGCAGCGAAATCTCAGACATATGCCAAAGCAATTTCTTCATCGATACTGCTCCTAGGGCAATGGAAATTAAGGAGAAAATAAACAAATGGGACTACATCAAAATAAAAAGCTTCTGCACAGCAAAAGAAACCACCAACAAAACAATAAGAAAGCCCATTGCATGGGAGAACATGTTTGCCAATGTTATCTCCAATAAGGATTTAATCGCCAACATTTACAGGGAACTCATACAACTTAACAAAAGGAAGATAAACAATCCAATGAAAAAATGGGCAAAGGACTTAAAGAGACCCTTTCGAAAGAGGGCACACAGAAGGCCAAGAGACATATGAAAACATGCTCAAAGTCACTAATCATCCGAGAGATGCAAATCAAAACAACAATGAGGTACTATCTCAAACCTGTCAGAATGGCTATCATCAACAAACGACAAGTGCTCGCGAGGATGCGGAGAAAAAGGAACCCTCTTGCACTGCTGGTGGGAATGCAGACTGGTGCAGCCACTGTGGAGAACAGCACGACGTTTCCTTAAAAAATTAAAAATGGAACTTCCATTTGATCCAGTGATTCCATTTCTAGGAATCTATCCCAAGAAAGGATATATGCACCCCTATGTTCATAGCAGTACAATATGCAATAGCTAAGATTTGGAAACAGCCTAAGTGCCCATCAGCAAATGAGTGGATTAGAAAACTGTGGTACATCTACACAATGGAAAACTACATTGCTGTAAAAAAGAAGGAATTCTTACCATTTGCAACAGCATGGATGGAACTGGAGAGCATTATGCTAAGTGAAATAAGCCAGTCAGAGAAAGATAAATATCACATGATCTTACTCATTTGTGGGATATAATGCACAACATAAACTGATGAACAAAAATAGAACAAGTCACAGAAGCACTGAACAGACTGTCCAACCTATGAGGGAAGGTGGAAGGTAAGGGGGTAAGAGATCAACCAAAGGACTTGTATGCATGCATATGAGCATAACCAATGGACACAGACAGTAGGGGGGTTAGGGCATGTGCTGGGGGGGTGGGGGAGGCCAGAGAGAGGTCAATGGGGGAAAAAGGAGACTTATGTGATATAAAACAGACATTAAGACAAGAGAAAACAAAGAACCCAGCAGTTCCAATTCTATGTTCAAAGACATCCAATCTGCAGAAATTTAGAGAAAGCTGGCAATAGTAAAGCCATGTTACGAGCCTTAAAGACATTGAAGTCATTAAGGTCCCTGAAAATGGCTATAAGAAGAAGGAAAAAAAAAAGACATCCAAAATACTAAATTGAATTTGCGAAGAAACCCAAACCACTAAATTGAAAAGATACATACATACCTATGTTCACTTTGGCATTATTTACAATAGCCAAGATATGGAAGCTACCTAAGTGACCACCAATAGATAAATGGATAAAGAGAAGTGGTACATCTATACAATCCTATATAATAAAGAGGTAATATGCCAATTGACCATCACTCCAACACACAAGATGGCTGCCCCCATGTGGTCAAACATGGCCGCCCCATCTGGACACAAGATGGCTGCCACAAGATGGCCAGCAGGGGAGGGCCGTTGGGAGGGACCAGGCCTGCAAGGGAGGGCAGTTGGGGGAAACCAGGCCTGCAGGGGAGGGCAGTTGGGAGGGACCAGGCCAGCAGGGAAGGACAGTTGGGGGGACCCAGTCCTACAGGCGAGGGCAGTTGGGGGGGAACCAGGCCTGTAGGGGAGGGCAGTTGTGAGGGACCAGGCCAGCAGAGGAGGGCAGTTGGGGGTGACCAGGCCTGTAGGGGAGGACAGTTGTGGGGGACCAGGCCTGCAGGGGAGGGCAGTTGGGGGGGGGACCAGGCCTGCAGGGGAAGGCAGTTGTGGGGGACCAGGCCTACAGGGGAGGGCAGTTAGGGGCAATTGGACTGGCAGGGAAGGGCAGTTAGGGGCGACCTGGCCTGCAGGGAGGACAGTTAGGGGTGACCAGGCCGGCAGGGGAGGGCAGTTAGGGGCAATTGGGCTGGCAGGGAAGGGCAGTTGGGGGCGACCAGGCTGGCAAGGGAGGGCAGTTAGGGGTGACCAGGATGGCAGGGGAGGGCAGTTAGGGGCAATCGGGCTGGCAGGGGAGCAGTTAGGCGTTGATCACACTGGCAGGAGAGTGGTTAATGGGTGACCAGGCTGGCAGGCAGAAGTGGTTAGGGGCAATCAGGCAGGCAGGCAGGCGAGCAGTTGGGAGCCAGCAGTCCTGGATTGTGAGAGGGCAGTCAGACATCCCTTGAGGGTTTCCAGATTGGAGAGGGTGCAGGCTGGGCTGAGGGACACACCCACCCCCCTGCATGAATTTCGTGCACCAGGCTTCTAAACTATATATATATAACCCAATTATGCAAATAGGCTGAATGGCAGAACAACCAAACAACTGGTTGCTATGACGGCCACTGACCACCAGCGTGTGCGTGTGGAACATGGAGGGCGTCGGCAACGGCGGGATGGTGGATCAGGTGAGCGGGGGCGCCAGACCAAGGTGGGGCGCCAGCTGCTGTCATCGGAGCAAGTCTCTGGTGGTTACTGAAAATTCTTTGCTCCTGCATGCCGCGTTATTGCCCGGTGCTCGCACCTGTGGCCAGCGCTGGAGCCGCCGTTCACACCTGCTGCTGGTGTCAGCCCTATCGCCCCTCAGGGCTTCTCCACCGGCCACTTGCACCGGCTGCTGGCGATGGCCCCGCTCGCAACCGCTGCTGGAGCTGCCGCTCGCACCCACTGCCAGCGCCGGTCCCAACAGCTCAGCACTGACAGTGGGTGCGAGTGGTGGCTGCTGGCCCCGACTGCCCCTGGGCGCTTCTCCACCACCCCCTACTCCTGAGGGGTGATCGGGGCAGCAGCTGCTACTTGCACCTGCTTAGGGCGCCAGCCCCACTCGCACTCGCTGCTGGTGCCAGTCCCAATCACTCCACACCATCAGCGGATGTGAGTGGGGCTGTCGCCAGCAGCTTGTGGGAGCGGTGGCTGTGGGAACGGGGCTGCTGGTAGACAGGGGACCGGGGGCGGAAGGAGCCAGGTGGGGGCATGGAAGATGGGCGGAGACCTGCCCCTGTGCTCACTGCAGCCTCGCAGCCCATAGTTCCTTTCAAGGTGCACCAATTTGTGCACTGGGCCCCTAGTCGATCTCTATAAAAACTAATATGCAAATAGACTGAATGGTGGAACAACTGAACAGCTGGTCACTATGATGTGCGCTGACCACCAGGGGGTGTGCGGGGAACATGGTGGGTGTTGGCAGCAGGCGGCAGAACATGGAACATGGTGGGCATTGGCCACGGCAGGATGGTGGAAGAGGTAAGTGGGGGCGCCAGACCAAGGCAGGGCACTGGTTGCTGTCATCGAGGTGAGCTTCTGGTGGTTACTGAAAATTCTTTCCTCCCATGTGCTGTGGTTCCGCCCCGCACTGGCCCCACCGGCCCCACTCACACCTGCTGCCCGTGCTGGAGCTGCCGCTTGCACCCGCTGCTGGAGCCTGGTGCCTTGCGCCGGCCCCGATTACTCGTCGCCGTCAGTGGGTGTGAGTGGTGGCTGCCGGCCCCGACTGCCCCGGAGGGCTTCTCCACCTCCCCCTCCTCCTGAGGGGCGATCAGGGCAGCAGCCACCACTCGCACCTGCTGATGGTGCCGGCCCCAATTGCTCCGTGCCGTCAGAGGGTGCGAGCAGAGTTGGCACCATCAGCGCGTGGGAGCTATGGTGATGGGAGTGGGGCTGCCGGCAGACAGGGGACCTAGGGCTGCAGCTGGAGGGGCCGGGCAGGGGCTTGGAGGATGGGCTGAGACCCACTCCTGTGCCCACCGCAGCCTCATGGCCCACAGCCTTTCAAAGTGCATGAATTCGTGCACTGGGCCCCTAGTGAAATATGTAACTCAGTCACACACAAAAAAAGAAATGAAATCTTACCATTGGCAACATATTGTCCCAAATGAAATAAATCAGACAGGAAAAGACAAATGCCATGACTCCACTTATATGTGGAAACTTAAAAACAAAATAAACAGGCAGAACAGAAACAGACTCATATACAGAGAACATTTTGATGGTTGCCAGATGGAAGGGAGGGTGGGGACTGAGTGAGAAAAGTGAAGGGATTAAGAAGTACAAATTGGTACTTACAGAATAGTTATAGGGATATAAAGCACAGCATTAGGAAGATAGTCTATAATATTTTAATGAGTACATATACGGTGTAATACGGGTACCACATTTATTGGGACGATCACTTTGCAAGTCAGATAAATATTTAATCATGTGGTTGTACACCTGAAACTAATATAATTTTGTATATCAACTGTAATTTAAAAATAAAAAAAATAAAAGGGTAGCCCAGAGATTAAAAATGGTGGTGGAGTAAGTGCACGCACACACTCCTAGGAACAAACTGGAATTACAACAGAAATACAGAAAAACTTCCTGAATAATCAACTGAAGACTCGCTGGAGAGAGCCCTGATAACCAAGGATAGAAAGTGAAGACCACATAGAGACTGGTAGGAGGAGTGGAGACACGAGAGGGCTGACGGGCTCCCTCAGACAGCAGCTGAAGGTCTGAAGAGATATCTCAGCTGTGGGGGGTTGCCACTGAGAACTCTTGGGTCTAAACTGTAAGCTGCACCCCACAGCAGACAGCACCAGAACTGAGAAGGGTACACACTTAACATCTGGCTGTGAAAAGCAGCAGGGTTGCTATCTGCCAGGGAGAGATGGCTGGAAATGCAGGCATCCTCTTAAAGGGCCAACACACAAAATTCTCTGCGCAGCCACTCACTTTGTGCTCTGGCAGAGGGAGGGCAAAGTGGACTGGAGCTGTGTGAGCGAAAGCCAGGGTTGGGGGATCTGGGGCTAGAGCTCAGAAAGCAGACTACCTGTATTTATTAATGTCTATTTTTCCTGTGCTGAGTCATTCCCTCACTCTGCAGAAGTCATCTTTCTCACACAGACAATTGCTATGTAGGTGGTTTAGCCTGGGGGTGGTGGTGGTGGTGGTGGTGGTGGTGAAGACAGCTGATCCACCCCATTGGAAAACACCTTGCTCCACGGTGTGGAATTTCTGAGGCCCATTAAGAGACTGAGAATAACAATTAGCCTCCAGGCAAAAGCAATTACCCCACCCTGTTGGAAAAACTCTCACCACACCTGTGGACAATTGCCTGAAGGCTATTCAAGACTGAATTCAGTCTGCAGGCAGAGGCAATCTCTGGAGGCTTGAAATCTCTGCCTGATCTAATTAGTCAGAAACAGCGTTTGACACTGTCCTGCACTGGAGATTGATAAACATAGCAGATCTACCCAATACATAGACACAAACCCAAACAGACATCCAAAATGAGGCGACAATGAAACAACCCCCAAATAAAGAACAAGAGAATCATCCAGAGGAATAGATAAATGAAATGGAGATAAGAAATTTATCTAACATAGAGTTGAGAATAATAATGGCAAAGATGCATGAGAAAAGATATAGTAACCATGAAAACAGAAATAAAGAATGACATAGTACAAATAAAGAACACATTGGAAGGAATGTACAGCAGATTAGGGAAAGAGGAGGATCGGATCAGTCAAGACAGGGTTGAAAAAAATCACTCAATCAGAGAAACAAAAAGAAAAAAACAATTAAAAAAGGAGGACAACTCAAGGGAGCTGTGGGACAACACGAAACGTAACAATATTTGAATAGTAGGTGTGCCTGAAGAGGCAGAAAGGGAGGAATAGAGAACGTGTTTGAAGAAATAATGGCAGAAAACTTTCCCTAACCTGGTGAAGAAAAAAGTCACACAAGTTCATGGTGCACAGAGAACCCCAAGCAAGAAGAACCCAAACAGGCCCTCGCCCAGACACATCATAATTAAAATGCCAAAAATTAAAGACAAAGAGAGCATCTTAAAGGCAGCACGAGAAAAGCAAACTGCTACCTACAAAGGCGCTCCCATAAGGCTGACACCTGATTTCTCACAGAAACTCTACAGGCCAGAAGGGAATGGCAGGAAGTACTCACGGTAATGGGAAGCAAGGATCTGAGACCGAGATTACTATATCCAGCAAGACTGTCATTCAAAATAGACGGTGAAATAAAGAGCTTCCCAACAAAAAAGGCTAAAGGAGTTCATCACCACCAAGACAGCATTACAAGAAATGCTAAAGGGCTGCTGTAATGAGAAGGATAAATAGAGAGAGAAACCTAGGCATACAGAATTAAGATGGCAATAAGTAAGTACCTATCTATCTATATAAAAGGCTAAGTGACCGAATGACCAGTCGCTATGATGCGCACTGACCACCGGGGGGCAGACACTTAATGCAGGAGCTGCCCTGTGGTGGTCAGTGTGCTCCCACAGCGGGAGTGCCGCTCAGCTGACTGACGGGCACCAGACGTCAGGCTCACGGCTGGCGAGCACAACAGCAGTGGTGGGAGCCTCTCCCACCTCCATGGCAGCGCTAAGGAGCAGTGAGCCAAGCAGGCAGGTGAGCAGGATTGGGCCTAAGCTGGCAGTTGGACATCCCCCGAGGGGTCCCGGGCTGCAAGAGGGCGCAGGCCAGGCTGAGGGACCCCCCACCCCTGCACGAATTTTGTGCATTGGGCCTCTAAAACATGACCCAACTATATGCTGTCTATAAGAGACTACCTCAGAACAAAAGACTCACATGAGAGTGAAGGGATGGGAAAAATTTTCCCATGCAAATGGAAAAGAAAAAAAGGCTGGGGTAATAATACTCATATCTGACAAAATAGACTTCAAAATGAAGACCAGCACAAGAGACAACAAAGGTTACTACATAATACTAAAGGGATCGATCCAACACGAGGCTATAACCCTGGCAAACTTATATGCTATGCACCCAATATAGGAGAACCTAAATATACAAAAAATCTTCTAGAGGACTTTAGAAGAGAGATCGACAGCAATACAGTCATACTAGGAGACTTTAACACCCAACTAATTTCACTGGATTAGACCTTCCACATAAAAAATTAACAAGGAAATACTGACTCTAAATGACACAGTGGATCCAATGAATTTAATTGACATTTATAGAACATTTCACCCCAAAGCTGCAGAATATACATTCTTTTCAAGTGCACGTGCGTTGTTCACAAAGATAGACCACATGTTAGACACAAAACAAGTCTCTACAAGTTCAAGAAGACTGAAATCTTGTCAAGCAGCTTCTCAGATCACAGTGGAATGAAATTAGAAATCAACTACAGTAAAAACACTGGAAAACATTCAGACACATGGAGGCTAAATAGCATGTCATTAAGCAATGAATGGGTTACTAATGAGATCAATAAATAAATAAAAAAAACTTCCTGGAAACAAATGAAAATGAACACACAACCACCCAACATCTCTGGGACTCAGCAAAAGCAGCCCTGAAAGGCAAGTTCATAGCACTCCAGTTGAATAGGCCAATAAAAACTGATGAAATAGAAGCAGTGATAAAAAAAATTCCCAGCCAACAAAATCCCAGGAATGGATGGTTTCACAGGGGAATTTTACCAAACATGCAAAGAAGAATACCTATCCTCCTCAAACTATTCCAAAAAATCCAAGAGGAAGGAACACTTCCAAGCTCGTTTTCTGAGGCCAGCATTATCCTAATTCCAAAATCAGATAAAGACATCACAAAGAGAGAGAATTACAGGCCCATATCCCTGATGAACATAGATACTAAAATACTCAACAAAATATTAGCAAAGCGGATCCAGCAACACATTAAAGAGATCATACACCATGACCAAGTGGGATTTATTCTGGGGATGCAAAGCTGGTATAATATTTGCAAATCAATAAATGTGATACATCACATAAACAAATTGAAAGACAAAAATCACATGATCACATCAATAGACAGAAAAAGCATTAGACAAAATCCAACACCCTTTTTTGAGAAAAACTCTCAGCAAAGTGGGAGTAGAGGGAGCATATCTCAACATGACAAAGGCCATATATGACAAACCTACAGCCAACATCATTCCCAATGGGCAAAAACTACAAGCATTTCCCATAAGAACAGGAACAAGACAGGGATGTCCACTTTCACCACTCTTTTTTTTTAAAAAAATATATTTTATTGATTTTTTATAGAGAGGAAGGGAGAGGGACAGAGAGCCAGAAACATCGATCAGCTGCCTCCTGCACACCCACTACCGGGGATGTGCCCGCAACCACGGTACATGCCCTTGACCGGAATCGAACCTGGGACCCTTCAGTCCGCAGGCCGACGCTCTATCCACTGAGCCAAACCGGTTTTGGCTTCACCACTCTTATAGTAGTGGGAGTCCTAGCCACAGCGATCAGACAAGAAGAAAAAATAAAAGGAATCCAAATTGAAAGGAGGAAGTAAAACTCATTATTCGCAAATGACATGATATTGTACATAGAAAACCCTAAAGACTCCACCAAAAACCTACTAGATTTTATAAATGAATTTGGCAATGTAGCAGGATACAAAATCAACACCCAAAAACCGATGGCTTTTTTATACACTAATTATGAATTCTCAGAAAGAGAAACTAAACAAACATTCCCATTTACCTTGGCAACCAAAAAATTAAGATACTTAGTAATAAACTTAACCAAGGAGATAAAAGATTTGTACTGGGAAAACTAAAGGACATTGAAAAAAGAGAGAGAAGATATAAACAAGTGGAAGAATATAACGTGTTCAATGATTCATAGAATCAACATGATTAATATGTCCATACTACCCAAGGCAATCTACAGATTCAATGCAATCCCTATTAAAATACCAACAGCATATTTCACAGATCTAGAACAAATACTCCAAAAAATTATATGGAACTAAAAGAGACCTGGAATAGCTGCAGCAATCTTGAGAAAGAAGAACAAAGTTGAAGGAATCACAATACCAGATATCAAGCTATGCTACAAAGCCACCGTAATCAAAACAGCCTGGTACTGGTACAAGAATAGGCATACATATCAATGGAACTAAACAGAGACCCCAGAAATCAACCCAAGCCATTACACTCAATTAATATTTGCCAAAGGAGGCAAGAGTATACAATAGAGTCAAGACAGTCTCTTCAATAAATGGTGTTGGGAAAATTGGACAGATACATGCAAAATAATGAAACTTGACCACCAACTTAAACCACACACAAGAATAAACTCAAAATGGATAAAAGACTTAAATTTAAGCTGTGGAACTATAAAAATCCTAGGAGAAACCATAGGAAGCAAAATCTCAGACATCTCTTATAAAAAAAATGTTTATGGATACATCTCCTAAGGCAAAGGAAACTAAGGAGAAAATAAACAAATGGGGCTACATCAAAATGAAAAGCTTCTGCACAGCAAAAGAAACCATCAACAAAACAACAAGAAAGCCCACTGTATGGGAAACATATCTGGCAATGATACGTCTGATAAAGGGTTAATATCCAAAATATATAAGGAACTCATACAACTTAACAAAGGGAAGACAAACAATCCAATTAAAAAATCTCCAACGTGGACATACAGATGTCCAAGAGACATATGAAAAAATGTTCAAAGTCACTGATCATCAGAGAGTTGCAAACTAAAATGACAATGAGGCATCACCTCACACCTGTCAGAATGGTTACCATCAACAAATCAACAAATGACAAGTGCTGGCGAGGATGTGGAGAAAAGGGAACCCTAATGCACTGCTGGTGGGAATGCAGACTGGTGCAGCCATTAAGGAAAACAGTATGGAGTTCCCTCAAAAAATTAAATATGGAACTGCCATTTGACCCAGCGATCCCACTTCTAGGAATATATCCTAAGAGACCCAAAACACCAATCAGAAAGAATGTACTGGTATGCACCCCTATGTTCATAGCAGCACAACTTACAATAGTTAAGACCTGGAAACAGCCCACGTGCCCATCAGCAGATGAGTGGATAAAAAGCTGTGGTACACTTACACCATGGGATACTATGCAGCAGTAAAAAAGAAGGATCTCTTACCCTTTGAGACAGCATGGAGGGACCTGGGGAGTATCATGCTAAGTGAAATAAGTCAGTCAGAGTAAGACAAGTATCACATGATCTCACTCATATGTGGAATCTAATTAACAAAATAAACTAATGAACAGAATAGATCCAGAGACATGGAAGCATGGAACAGAGTGCAGAATCTCAGAGGGAAGGCGGGGGATTGGGGTGGATGGGAGGTAATTAATCGAAACCTTGTAAGCATATATGCATAACCCATGGACACAGACAAATAGGGTGGTGAAAGACTGGGGTAGGGGCAGGGGCGGGCTAGAGGGGGGTCAATGGGGGAAAAAGAGGACATATGTAATACTTCCAACAAGAACGATTTAATAATAAAAATTAAATAAAATTAAAAAAAATACTGCCCTGGCCTGTGTGGAGCGTCATCCATATACCAAAAGGCTGCGTGTTTGATCTTTTTTCAGAGCATGTATGGAAGGCAACCAAATGATGTTTCTCTCTCTCTCTCTCTCTCTCAAATCGATAAGCATACCCTCAGGTGAGGATATAAATAGATAAATAAATAAAATATTTTTTAAAAAATGAAGACAATCTACTGAATGGGAGAAGATATTTACCAAGACAAATCTAATAAGGGGTTAATATCCAAAATTTTTACAATTCTGTAATATTTCAGGCAGTAAAATGTCAGATACTCCTCTTATCATTTTTTTCTGATATATCTCCTTGGGCTAGAAAAACAAAACAAAAAATGAACAAATGGGACCACATCAAACTAAAGTTTTGGCACAGCAAAGTAAACCATCAACAAAATGCAATGACAACCTACTGAATAGAAGATATTTGCCAATGATATAAAGGGTTAACATCCAAAATTTTATAAAGAACTCATACTACTCAACACCCCAAACCAAACAATCCAATTAATAAATGGTCAGAGGACCTGAGTAGACAATTCTCCAAAGAAGACATATAGATGGCCAATAGATATATGAAAACATGCTCAAAGTCACTAATCAACAGAGAAACGCAAATTAAAACCACAATGAGATATCACCTCACACTTGTCAGAATGGCTACCATCAGTAAATCAACAAAGAAGTGTTGGCAAGCATGGGGAGAAAAGGGAACCCTTGTGTCTTGCTGTTGGGAATGTAGACTGGTGCAGGCACTATGAAAAACAGTATGGAGGGTCCTCAAAAACTTAAAAATGGCACCTCCTTATAACCCAATGATTCTACTTCTGGGTATGCATCTGAAGAAACCCAAAGCACTAATTCAAAAGCATTTATGCATGGCTATGCTCATTGCAGCATTATTTACAATAGCTAAGATATGGAAGCAACCCAAGTCCCACCAATAGATGACTGGCTGAAAGCTGTGGTACATATGTACTCATACACACACACACACACACACACACACAATATGGAACATTACTCGGTCATAAAAAAGAATGAAATCTTACTATCTGTGACAGCATGGATGGACTTAGAGGGTATTATGCTAAGTAAACTAAGTCAGTCAGAGAAAGAGAAATAGCATGATTTCACTTACATGTGGAATCTAAAGAGCAATATAAGTGAACAAAACAGAAACACGCTTATAAATATAGAGAATAGACTGATGGTTGCCAGATGGGAGAGGGTTCAGGGACGGGGTGAAAAAGGTGGAGGGATTAAGAAGTACTAATTGGCAGTTACAAAATAGTCACGGGGATGTAAGGTACAGCATAGGGAGCAGTCAATAATACTGTAATGACTATGTGTGGTGCCAGGTGGGGACTGAAGTATTGGGGGGAACTCTCTGTCAAGTGACTGTCTAACCACTATGCTAAACAGCTGAAATGAACACAAACTAATATGGAATGTAAACTGTAATTGAAAGATAAAATAAAGTACCCTGGGATAATGAAGCTTAAATCTTAACCAAATGATAGCACAAAGAGCAGTCCTAACTGTGAGCTGTACGGCCAGATCCGGAGTCTCTGGCTAACCCAGCCACCGAGCCCGCTCCCACCTGAGATGGTGGCTGCAGTCTCCTCAGCCAGGAGGCGGTCTTTTTCCTCTCGCAGCTTCTCCAGCTCTCGCTGGTGCTGCCTCTGGAGATCTTCAATCTTCTTCTGGTGCGTTTCTTCCATTGCTGCAAACCCTCGTTCGCATGTGGCCTGCAAGACGCAAATGAGCTTGATCAATTTGTTTCACCACCTCTAAGTCAGGGGTCCTGTTTGATAAGCCAGTAGCCCGCCTGCTCTCAGGCTTTCTGTTCTAGAGGAATACGCTTTCTGAAGGCGAGCACTGAGCCAGCGGGGCCATCTGACAGCTGTCTGGAGACTCACTGATGCTATCAGAGCACTTAGAAAAGGGTGTTTACATCTATAAATTGTCTTATTTCTATGATTGTTCTGAATCCTGTGAATGAGCTGGTATTGTGGGTGGGAAGAGGCTGCAGTGGAATCTAAAAGAGCCAATTCTGGGCCCTGATGGAATTACTGCCAGGTCGGACTGACAAGAGGGAGAGAGAGGAGAATGAATTTGCAGAGGCTGGCTGTGTCTGGTTTGAGTTCATACAGGGAGTAGCACTGTGTCAGTCACAAACTGGGCATTTCACAAATAAGTCATAGTCATGACTTTGTGAGCTGGAGGGCTCCACGGGGCTGGCCCTGCACTGACGAGCTAGCCACCCTCACCTGGTCACACCTCTGCAGTGTCCACGAGGGGTTACATTAGGCTACATGCTCTCTTCCCTTCCAGTCTGTCTTCCTTCTACTTCCTTTGAAGGAGTACAGAGGGGCAGTAATTAGTGACTCCACTAACTACACTGGGACACATACCAGAAAAACTGCTCTCCAACTTGTCTGCACCTGTTACAGGCTGGGGCGGTTTATTACATGGGCACACGGGAGTGCAGGGGAAGGACACAGGCATGCCCTATGAAGGGATCGAACCATCCCACATGCTACACTGGGAAGTCCAGGCCTGGGTTATCAGTTGCTCTTAACAGGGCAGGTGAGTGTGCCCTACAGATGCAAGGAGGTCTACGTAGCTGTTTTGTGCACGGAACCACACTTTCTGTCTAAATCCCTTGCAAAATCTGTTTCTGAATAGAAATCAGGCCTTCCAGTTATTTTTAAAAAGTGGAAGAATGTGGCTATGATCCATTCCAAATGCAAGTGGAGGCTCCTCCCTCCCAACCCTATACTATTTGGTTGATCTTCTTGCACATGCCTTTAAAAACAAACAACCCAACCAACCTGCCAACCCCCCGGGTTCTGAGCCCCCACAGTAACTGTGAGGCTTTCCTGAGGGCCTCAAGGCAGTTCTTCCAAACTCACGGTCAGAGTTTGGATTTCACTGCAGGCTTGCTGCACTGTGTTCACCATTAACTGGGCATTACTTTTCCCAGAGGCTCCTTCTGGCAGCCGGTGGTCTCCTTCCACCACCTCACACCAAAGGACGCTGGAGGAACCCTCGAGCTGTGGCTCGGACCCTTGCATGCTCGGAGCCCATTGTCTTCTCTCTCCCGGGTGCTTTGGTTCACATATGGCTTCTCAGTTAACACACAGCTAGTAGAACTCATAAGTATTAGTTTGATTTGAGTGCTTTAGAATCCTATATAATAAAAGCCTAATATGCTAAGTGTCCGGTTGTCCGTTCAACCAATCAAAGCGTAATATGCTAATGATATGCTAAGGCTGCTCAACTGCTTGCTATGACATGCACTGACCACCAGGGGGCAGACAGTCGACCAGTCGGTTAGTTTGTTGCTGGGGTCCAGCTGATGGAGACTGAACGAGCCAGGCCGGACATGCCCTGGAGCCCTCCTGCAGTTCCTCCACGGCCCCAATCGTGCACGGGTGGGGTCCCTTGGCCTGGCTTGTGCCCTCTCACAACCTGGGACTCCTTGGGGGATGTTGGAGAGCAGGTTTCGGCCCAATCCCGCAAGCTAGGCCGAGGGACCCCACTGGTGCACAAATTCATGCACTGGGCCTCTAGTAGCTAAATAATGGTCAAAATTCTTTCTACAGAAACTCTGAGGTGTCTTTAAAGATTGGCTGCCTCCCTGGAGAGCATATGTTAAGTTAAAAAAAAAATCAATACACAAATTTTAATTTTTAAGTCAATAATCTCTGGGATCAATGATGACTGTGCAGAATAATGAGGGAAGGCATCAGCCTGTGGCTATAGTAGAGCGGCCATCAGGCCCAGATCCCAATCTCCCCAACCCGGGCAAAAATCTGCACAAAGTCGTAGCATTAGCCGGGTCCCCAGGAGAGTGCTATTTGGTTGAAATTTCTGTGTGTCTCAAGGTTGTCAATGAGAATACCATGGACCTATGTCACGGCAAGGGGACACTGGGCCCCAGCACCATCTATGGCCAGTTTGTCAACACAAGGCAGTGTTATCCTTTCTGATGGCTTGCTAATGGGTGCTACGATGTCACCACTTTGGTCAAAGCCTTATCTATGCCCCGCTGACGGCCATGGGAGCTGGAATAGCCTCACCGTGCAGGAGGCTCTGGTGGAACTGACAGGAAGCAGTTCGCTGTGGCGGAGGAACACTCTGGCTCCTGTGAGCCTGAGCTGTGTGCGCCCAGGCACCTGCTCAGAGACCTGCTGGGTGCTGTGAAAAGTTGCGGGGCCCTGTGAGTAGCGAAGGAACGAGGACGGTGCTTGTGCGAATTACTTTGAAAGCCCCACCTGAGCACTGCTATCGCAGGCACTGACGGCCACAGGGCACTTCCGGGAAAGAGCCCTGGAAGCTCTCCCGTGACTCACGATGGGTTCTGACTGACTCCGGACAAGCACAGCGCAGGTGGCCTCTTGGCCTGCGTGCCTGCTGGCCACCACACGGGCTCGCCTGTGCGAGTGCTGTGCTGTCAGAGGTAAGAATGTGCTGCCTACACAGAACACACTTATGCTTTCCTGCCGGACCTGGAGGAGTGCGCAGCTGGGAGCACAGCCATGGCAGCTTGCTCAGCAGCAGCAAAGCATGTGCAGCCCAGAGCCAGCTCTGCACTGCATGGAAGGGAGTGTCACCTCATCCCGGGCCTGCCGAGACTAAGGGCTTGTGAGGGACGTGGGCATTTCTGGGGTGTAGCTCCAAGGGATGGCAAGCAGCCCAAGAGGATAACGCCGAGAAGCTTAGGGGATGTGCTGGCGGCCACATGCATGCCCACAGTGCCTCTGGTTAGGAAGGGGGTGGGTGGGCCTGGAATTGTCGCCTCTGAGTGCTAGGGCTGCTGGGTGTTCTGCATAATGAGAAACAGTTGAGGAGTGTGGGAGACAGGGACAAGAACGGTTATTTTCCCAAGCTCCTGAGGAGTACCAGCGCTGAAAGCTGTGCTCCTGCAGTCCTTACCTAGGTGCCCCCTAGACACCAGTTCCCTACAGAGTTGGGATGGGAGTGTGGCTCTCGGCACTGTCTTGTCAATATTCCTCTTTCAGGCTCCCCAAACTCTGCTCTCCTACAACAGTTAAGAGACAGCCCTGCAAGGGTGCCTCCGGCCCGTCTACCCCAGGCTTTTCTTCAGTGTAGTTTGCACCAGCCACAGGTGGGCTGTTGGGGTGGGAAGCAGGCGAGGCGGTGAGGGGCTGTGAGAAGCGGGCGGGAAGGCAATGGGAGACCACTCCCTCTCTCGCCAGTGATCCTGTTCTGCTAGTCCTCTTTCCTAGTGGGGGATGTTGAACAGGATGCTAGACCCTAACCAAGGCCCTGCTCTGAGGCCACACCATCTCATGAGCAAGGAGTCGAGGAAGGAACAAAATGTTGAATAAATTCTGCTTATACAGGAACTCAGGGCCAAGAACCGTCTTCCAGCTCCACCCCGAGAATCCCCGACTCTGCCTCTCCACAAGGAGAATGCCTGCCCCTTGACTGCTTTGCAAATTAAACGATGCTTCGAAACCTTAAGGTTCTCAAAGTCTTTCTGGTACTTCTCTCGCAGCGTGGCCGTGTCACCCTCCAGGTCCTTGTGCTCCAGCTCCTCCCGCATGATGTCCATTTGAGCCTCCAGCTCCTGGATGCGCTCCCTCAGCCCCATCATGGAGTCGGCCTCCCCAGTGGCTACTTGCAGAGCATCCCTGGGCTGGCCAGCTGGCCAGGTGGAGGAAGGGGGCTGCTGGGGGCTCCTGGCCAGCAAGGCTTCCGGCGGCTGCCCCTGATAGTGGCAGAGGGTCTCCTGCAGGCACTGCAGGTTCTGGGAGTAGTGCTCCTGCAAGGTCCTTAGCTCTTCCTCGTGGATGGTCTGTAGCTCTTTGACCTTGAGCTGGAACTTGTCCTCCAGGGTCTGCATCTGCTCCACATGGTGCCTCTCCATGTCCTGCCTGTCTCTGACTGAGGCATCCAGCTGGCTCAGGACTCGGCTGTGCTCAGCCTGCAGTGAATTCTCTGCTCTGTTCAACTGCTCCACCACACACCGGATCTCCTCCTCGTACCTCCCTTGCAGGGCAAACATGTTCTCGTTGTGCTTGCTCTCCACTTCCTCCAGATACCTCTGCTGCTGGTCTAGCTGGGTGACCTGGGCCTTGAGCTCAGCATTTTCCCTGTGAATGATGGCGATCACTTCCAGGTACTCACTCTTCTGCTTCCGGAGAAGTTGCTTGTACTCCTCCCTCAGGGCTTCGATAGCTTGCTCGTGCTCCTGGCAAGAGGCCCCCCTGCTCGGCCAGGACTCCTTGTAGCACTGAAGCTCTTTTTCATACTCCAGCCGAATTTTGCAGGCTGCATAACACACCTGAGCCTGAATAATTGCATCTTTAACTAATAATGAAGAATAGTGACCAAGGCCTCCCAAATAAGTGTTATAGGAGAGATTCTGGGACACCTGAAGAAGCTTCCGACAATCTCTTATTGACTCCACAGGGGGAAGAGCAGTTAAAGAGGCAGATATCTCTCCTAAGAGGCGGGCCTTATCTCTAAGCTGCAGGGCGAGTTCTTCCTGAATCCCAACGAAGGCCCCAGAGCTCTGGTCGGAGAAGCGGAAGGGCTCCTGGAAGCCAGCTGTGTCTTGACTCAGTTCTTCTCTCAATGGGCTCAAGTCCCAGGGAGCCTGGACACCTTCTGCAGTGCCCGCTGGGAGCTTGAGGGCCTCTGCAACCTGCTGCATCACCCTCTCAAAGTCAGGGGTTCGGTAGGCTCCCAGGATTTCTCCCAGCGCGTGCTTATGCTGCCGCAGGGCTGCCTGGGTCCCCCGGAGAGTCTCCCGAATGCTCTGCAACCGACGATGGAATGACTCCCTCACTGACTGCACCGCGAAGCTGAGCTCCGCCCTGACCCACGTGGCATCTGCCAGGGCGGGGACCAGGGCTGGTGGGATGCTCTGCTGCCCACCTCCTGATGCACTGGCTGCCTCTCCCCCCACTGTTCCCAGGTGCTTACTCAGGGACTCAACCTGGCTCCAGAATTCACCATCCACCAGCACCTTCTTAGCCCAGGTGTCTGCTGGGGCCCCCAGACAGACTGCACTCCCAGACTCCAGGGGCAACTTTCCTGACTGAGAAATCTCGTCGAGAACGTGTGAGATATCTGACGTCGTGTTTTTTAAAGAGTCCGCTATGTGGTTTATCAGAGAGGCTTCCAGGGCTATTTGATCAGCAAGGAGCTTCAACTGCTCCTGCTCGGTCAGCTCCGGCTGCGGAGGCGGCTGCTGCGGAGTCTCCTTCCCGCTCTCCAGGAAACTCTCTTCCTCCAGCCGAGTGTGGGCCCCGCTGTCTGCAGGGGCTGGCCAGTGACGCAGAGCCTGGATGGCACTTACTAGCACGCTCTCCACGCTGGCCAGGGGGTCTGCTCCTGCCCCCAGTGCTTCCTCCTGGCCAGACCTTGGCAGAGACCGTAGCTGTTCTCGGCAATTTTCTAAGCAAGCGAGGGCCTGTGTGTTTTTTATCTGGAAATTGCCAAGCTCCCCTACGTGATTTTCAATGATCTTCGCCCTGGCCTGTTTCTCCTGCTCCAGCTGGGAGGCCAGCGCGCCAACCTGGAGCAGGCTGGCACGGAGCTGCTCGCGGAGCCTCGCCTCGGTGCCAGCCCACTGGTGGTGCAGCGTGAGCAGGGCCTCCTGGCTCTGGCCCTGCTGGCTCTCCAGCTTCACCGTCACATCTTTGAGCTTCTCTTCTGTGATGTAGAGCTTGGTCTCCAGGGAGTGTATTATGGAGAGGTAGGTATCAGAGTCGCTGGTTGCAGGGACGGAGCTGAGGGTGGCCTCTGACGACATGCTCTCCTCGGAGGGTGACTGGTCCTGACTGGTGTCGGAAGACGTGCTGCTGGTCCAGGTCTTCTCGGATCCATCGGGGTGGGTGTATTTCTGGCACTGGATCGTGGAGAACCGGATTCTTTGCCTTTTAATGCTGGGTACGCACTGCTCAAATTTTGCTGTGTTCCGTGAGTGCCCCTCCTTGTCAGGCACTTCTGACTTCGGGGGCATTATGCTCACTTCTCTCCTCGGGCTGCTGTGCCCGTGTTTCTCCTTAAGGGCAGCCCCTGGGTCCTCATCCTCGAGCCTCAGCTGTGGGCAGCCTGGGGATATGCCTGAGGCTTGGAGCTGCAGGCCCGAAAGCGCAAAGCCATCCTCTGCTTCTCCCAGGGAGCTGTGCGGCTCCTCCACTTCCTCTGAAGATGCCTTGGTAAATTTCCTTAAAACCTCTTCCTTTGTCTGGAGCTTCATTTCTGTTTCCTCTAAGCTGCTCCCCAAGGCAACCATTTTAACCAAAGCCTCACTGAGGTCCTGATCTTTCTTTTCCAGAACTTTCTCATGCATGTCCTTGATATGCCTCAGCTCCTCCTCCCTCTCTCTCAGCAGGGTGTGCATGCCCTGGAGCTGGCTGGCCACCCTCTGGTAGGCATGCTCCAGGCTCTGGTAGTCGGCCTCCCTGCCCTGCAGCTTCTGTTGAAGCTCCGCAACATCCCCATCAGACAGGGCGACACGCTCCGTCAGCTCCTGGAACCGCTGCCGGACCAGGTCCCGCTCCTCCCTGAGACTCTGGACGTGCTGGGCCAGCGTCTGGAGGCTGGCCTCCTTCACCTGCAGCTGCTCCTCCAGCTGGCGCACCGCCTGGCTGCCCTCAGACCTGGCGCTTAACTTCTCCCTCTGGAGCGCCTCCACCTGCTGCTCGTGGTCCTGGAGCTGGTCCTCGTAGGCACTGGCCTTGTCCTCCACCTCCTTCAGGTTCTGCAGCAACGCCTGCTTTTCCTTCTCACAGCTCTCCAGCAGCAGCTCGTAGTTCCTCTGCAGCTTCTCCTCCATCAGCCGCTGGGCCTGCTCGCTAGCACTGAGCTGCTGGCTGAGGTCTGCGATGCGCTCCTGCAGCCTCTGCACCTCCTTCTGGCGGTCTCTCTGCAGCGCCTGCTGTGTCTCCAGGTCGCGCAGCTCCTGCGTCTTCTCCAGCAGCAGGGCCTCAGCGCTCATGAGCTTCTGCTCGCTGGCCTGGAGCTGACCGCTCAGCACGGCCCTGCTGTGCTGCCACTCCTCCAAGTGTTCACGGGCCTTGTCCTTCTCCAGTTTCAGGTCCCCCTTGAGCTGGGCCAGTGCCTGTTCCTTGAAGGTGAGCTCGGCGGCAGCGGTGCTGAGCCTCGCCTGAAGGCTGCGGATCTCGGCCTCATGGTGCCGGACTGCATCCTCGGCCTCCCCGTAGCTGCACTTCCGGGCCTGGGTCTGCTGCGTGGTCAGCCCCTGGCGCTGGCACCGGACTTCCAGCTCCCTTTGCAGATCCTGATGGACTCTGTGGAGCCTCTGCCAGGCACCAGATGGCGAGGTGGCCACTTCAGTCTTAAAAAAACCGATTAAACACTGGTTAGTAACACTCGGGCTTCCTAGTTCTGAGTGTCACACCTCTGGCCAGGGTCATCACAGAAAAGCTCCTTGGTGGGTTTGCCTTTTATCCTTTGCACAAATTTTTTTTTTCATTAAAAAAACAATCCAACAAATCATCTTAATTATTTTGATAAGTGCTGCTTCCAGGTAAACAGAAAACATGGATAACAACATCAAAACAACTCTAACTGGATGGCTTCTGGGAGAAGTAAATCAAACACAACTGAATAATGGGACACACGGGTCAGCAAAACAGGACTGAAGACGAGACGAGACGGGTGGGAGGAGGGGGAGCAGAGCATGGCATGTGTTTGTTCTACAAAAGGAAAGGCACACAGCTCCAGGTAATAAGTCTGGAAAAGCACAGGCTGAGGCTGCGGGGAGGCCCCTCCTTCCAGGACAGGAAGGAGGAAGGAGGCAGCAGGCGACACGGAGCACTTTCCTTTGGAAGTGGCGCTCGTCCTCAGTGACAGGAGGAACGAGTCTCCCTGTACGAAGACAGAGCAGGGAAAGCGACACCCACGGAGTAAAATATGGTAACCAACCAAACACACCTCAGGGATTTCAAAATAAGTGACGCACGCACAAAACAAAACACAACACCAATGGAACAAAACTCCCCAAACAGAAAGGCATGCAGGACAGACAGAACTAATAATCGGGGGAAAACATGAACATGAACAGAAGTGAGAACAGCCCAGCCTGAGAACCTGACCTGCCTGTGGCCCCTTTCAGTCCGCGGGGAAGCCACAGATGTGACACTCAGTTCCGTTATTGGTTATACTCCACAGCAAGTCCAAACCATGCAAGCTCCTCCTCCCAGAACGCATAGCGTAGCACAGCGCCCATCCCAGGCAAACTCCTTCTGACTCCAACCCCTAAGGCCTTGTTCCTCCCCAAGCACAAAGGGAGGAAGAGCAGCCGCTATTGGACTGTGGGAAGGCATTGAGAAGCCAGCTCTGCCCAGTGCCGACTGACAGGGGCTTGGGTGCGGGCTCAGGCAGTCAGTCATCCAAGTTAGACACAGAGGCAGGCTCTTAGGTTAGCAACGTGCACAACCTGCTGCTAACATCTTTACCGCCTGATGAAGTAAAGGGAATCTGTGTAGGATGGGGGCCCAACCCAGGTTTAAAAAGATGCTCCCCGAACCTGGAGGGTCTGCATGAATGACCAGAATGCCCTGAGTGAGCTGTGCACAAAAGAACGCTCACCATCACCAGCTCCTGGTGCCTGAGAGTCTGAACTGGGCACAGCAATAACTACAGCTGAAAGGGCTGGGAAGGCGGGTGCAGGGCACACAGGGCGCCCAGGGCCACAGCTAAAGCTGAGGGAAAAGAGAAATGAGAGAAGGAGAAGGTAGAGGGAACATGCAGCCACAGCAGCATGGACAGAGGCAGGAAGGCAAGAAGGTTCACGTGCTGCCCTGGCGGACTGGGACTGAGGTGGGCAAGGCATGGTGATCTGGAAATGCTGGCACGGTCACTGAGAGCTGGAAGGGCCTCGGGGACAAGGTCTACGACCACACAGGAGAGGCTAGTGCGGTGGGGGAGGGGACACTGGCATCTGCTGGTCAGTGTCAGGGCCTGAGCTTGCAGCCAGGTCCTTGGCCTTGGCAGAGAGCCCACTCCATTGCCCATTTTGCGTTTCCCAGTACTCATTTGTCAGTCGTCTCTCCCCACCAGCACATCACTCCAGGGGCAGGGAGTCTGTTGTTTGTGCCCCAGACCAAAATAGGGCCTCTCGACAGAGCACACACCAGCTCACTGTCCAGCTGCTCTCTGTGATTCTGCCTGCTGATCGGGACTGTGGCCCAGAGACCTCTGGTCCTGGACATTGGGTGTGGGCTCTCAGCTTAGAGCCCAAGCTCGGGGCCTCCTCTCCCCTTCTAGGTTGGCTGTGTGGGTTGGCTCAGGGCTGGGGGCCATGTTTCCCCGAAACTTCAGTCTAGGCAGGAAGAAAGGAATGGGGCACTGGGCGAGTGGGGATAGCCCAGGTGTGCCTGTAGGTATGGCACAGACAGGTGGGGACAGGGGATCCAGAGCTAGCTCTGCCACTAACTTGGTCTTAAGGAGGCACTTGGTGGCTATGTCACTCAATTTCTTCCATCTGTAAAACAGGCCAAATACTGCTTTTGTAAAAACTATTAGAAATGACATGCAAATATATAGTATTTATAACAAATATATTGGATTACTTTGAGAGCCCAAAGGAAAACCCACCAAAATTATTTTATTAAAGAACAAAGAAAAAACCTTAGACACAGAAGTCTCAGGTAGATTCTCCAAAATGTGATACCAGGAGGGAATACACACGGCCCAGTGCCCTGGAGCCACGGTCCTGCGGCAGAGCAGCCCGAGGCGGCACTGGAGGGCTGCCCTGCTCAGGCCGGTGTGCGCATTCCTAGCCTGCCAGGGCCCTCGCACTCAAGTTCCCAAGAGCATCTGGGGCGCCCGCAGCCCCTCAGCCCTACCTGCAGCACATAGCCCTCCCGGGCACTCTGCTCCCGGCCCAGAGCCACCCTCAGCTGGTCCTGCAGGTGCCGGTTCTGCTCCAAAAGGTCTGAGGCCTCCTTCTGGCTCTGCTCCAACTGTTGACAAAAAGACACCCCTTTTAAAGCAAAATGATGGTAACAAGCCGCAGCACAGTAGAGGCCCTGGGGGTATTTCTGACACCAGCTAAGCTGGCACACAGACTCCTCCCTGGCCCTTCACGTGCCCACAGGTCAGGGATAAGCTGATCTGCCCTGAACTGCAGCATCTGGAACTGAAGGCTCCTGCTCAAGCCGTAAATACACATACATAACACGGCAGACCGGCCACCTGAATGCCCACCTAACACCCACCCTGCTCAAGGTCCCCCTTTGCAGACCCAGCAGGAAATGTGCTCTATGCCTGCACCAGGAGGCAGACACGCCTGTCCTTTCCGTTCCCTCAGCACGGCCACAGCCCGGCTGCCCCCGGGGGGGGGGGGTGCCCCACTTCAGCCCCTGCCTTGGCTTCCACTGCAAGTCTCACTTTTACCCAATGGACCCGACAAAACATTCCGTTTGCGAAGAGGGTTCCATGAGATGTGGAAGGCAAGCAAGCTACTTCAGACTCTCCTTGGTTTCCATGGCTTTGAATCCAGTCATCTATCCGGTCACTTCTTCCCCGAATATTCCCTAGGAGCCTAACTGGGTGCTGGGCCACCTGGGCCACTCTGCCTGCCCTGCCCCCGAGGCTGTGGAGCTGGGAGACGGGCAGGGGGCTGCGGGGCTGTGTGAGAGGCACGAGACCCTTGATGTTCAGACACTGCTGTTTAAAACAAGCTTACAGTCCCGTGTG
The DNA here is from genome assembly GCF_951640355.1 of Cnephaeus nilssonii. Classification (NCBI taxonomy): domain Eukaryota; kingdom Metazoa; phylum Chordata; class Mammalia; order Chiroptera; family Vespertilionidae; genus Cnephaeus; species Cnephaeus nilssonii. The sequence goes on from NC_137090.1 coordinate 51,020,243, forward strand.
GGGCCTATTTTAGCTCATAGCAATCTGAGTTTGAACTGTTATTTATTGCATCTTGCCTTTATTATCCTATTAATAGGCATAGAAAATGGAAATGAACTCAAAGTGTCCATGCTAGTGATAAACGTCAGCCTCATGAATTTAATCGACTAGGAGAAATAAGGCAAGCGGAGGCAGGACAAATGACACATCTGTAACTTTAATTAGCTACTTCTGTAAAAGAACACACGTGAAACATGAAACTGTAAGGCTGTTCCTCCTTGGCCAGGAGCTCCCTGTTCAGCTTTGTAAATCCGCGGTGGAAGTGCCCCAGGGCTGACTCCGGACACATGTTCATGAAGAACGTATTATGCTGCAAATGCAGGGCTGGCACTCATCCTGATCTGGGTGCCAGAGGGACCCGCTCTGCAAAGTCTCCACAGTGCAGTCCTTGCCGAATGAGTGCACGGCTCCCCCGGGCACCCACCTGCCTCCTGTGGCGGCCTGCACCTCCTCTCCTGGCAGTCACCAGGCTGCTGGGCAGCAGTGGGACTCTTCTCTGCCTCCAGCTTTGGCTGCTCCACCCAGGGTCGCCTAGTGCAGATGAAACCTAACGCTGCGCTGCTTATGTTCCTCTCCCCCAAAGAGCTCCAGTTCAGGCTGGAAACAGGCCCTGAAACCCACCAGCCTCTTCTCTGGCCACTCTGACTCTAATGGCAGTGCCCCTGCCACATGGCAAACTACTCTGTCCTAGAAAGGTCTGGTCTGGTCCCCCCGCCACCCCGCCGCCCTGCATGGGCTGGCACTGCCTGTACCTCTCAGCGACTACACTGGACTCTAAGAACCTGTCCAACCATGGGTCCCTCTTCCTAAACATGGTCAGGTCTGCAAGCCCCGGAGGGGAGACCACATCTCCCTCGGTCGTGCAGCTGAACCACTCAGGCTGCTGCTGGGCACAGGGGGTGGGTGCTCAGGAAGGGGCGCTGCATGGAACCCGCCCACCGGCGGCCGCCCTGGTCATTACCTCCTTCTCCAGCAGAGAGGTCAGTTCATGAGTAGAGAGCCGGTCACTTCTGTCCTCAGAGGACAGGTGCAGAGGGGCAATGGGCACCTGCTTTTCTTCCCGGAGAGGGGTGGTCTCCACCTGATGCCACCGCTGCTCGATCTCCACATGGACATTCTGTGTCTTGAGGTCGGGGGTCACAGGTAGCCCCGGGCTCCGATCCACCTCCATCCGCAAGGACGTGTCGTCAGCGCCTGGCCCGTCCACTGTGTCGAGCATCCCGAAGCGCTTACGGCGCTCTTCCCGCCTGCGCGCCCGCTCCCGCTCCAGCTCCCCCGGCCCGGCCTCGGGGAGGCTGCTGGGCAGCTCTGCGCTGGCCCTCTCCTGAGCCAGGGCCTGCTGCAGGGGGCGGAACTCCGCCCAGTCGAAGGTCTTGGAGCGCCCCTCCCGCCTGCGCTCACGAGCTCGGCTCCTCTTCTGCTCAGGGTCTGGCTCCCTGGGCTCCGCCTCCGGCTTCTCACTTGGCCTTGGGCAGGTCTCGAAGGAGGAGCTGATGCGGCTTCTCTCTTCCGGCAAGGAGCTGGGCAGGGGGCAAACAGCCGGTCAGGGGTGGCTCCCAGCAGAGGCCCGCGCCACGCTCCCCACATGCTCTTTCCCCCTCTGCGGCAGCTCCCGCGGGAGCGGAGAAAGCACACCGTCATCATTTCCTTGCAGGAAACCCAGACTGAGTTCCGAGTGGGGATGGGAGAGCGGCAGCCACAGCGGCCCAGGGGCTTCCAGCAGGAGGGTACTTGGAGGGCCCCCAACTGAGGACATGCTGGGGGAGCATCTGGGATGACGAAGCACGGAGCACTGCCCTGCTGAGAGCCCCGTCCCACTGCACCAGGCACAGCCACCGTCCAAACCCTTCTGGGGCACGCATGTACTGGGCAGTGGGGACAGAAGGAAGGAGACCAGCCATGTCCCTTGAAGGGATCGAGTTTTCAATAAGCAGGGAAGCAACATGCTCAGGTCTGTGCTTCAGGAAACCCCTGTGGCTGATATGACAGATGAGCCAGCGTGACAGGCCCGAAAGGACCTGTGGACAAGCCAGACAGATGTCCCCGGTGGCACCAACTCCCCACCCAGGCAGTGGCCATGCCCAGCAGTGAGTCCAGGCCTTTTCCCAATTTGCCCCAAAGCCAAGATTCCTGAAGGGAATGAACCTCCTGGGGTAAGGTGAGGCATCAGCCACGCAGGTTGAGGCCGGGTCTCCAGGCTTTTTGGATAGCCCCTGAGATTCGCAGCCTGGACAGGGGCCAGGGAGCAAAAAGCACATAGGAAGCCAGCTGGGCCTGCGAGGGACAGTGGGGGCTCTAGAGAACACCTGGGCTTAAATGGGCCAAAGACAAGGACCCCGTGAAAGCGGCACCAGGAAAAGAGAATGGAGTCACCACCGCCGCCTGGGGCCACCTGTCCCGGCAGCTAACTAGGAAAACCAAAGTGCTGCCAAGTGGCAGGGCCTGCCAGCTCCCCATTTACCACCAAAGCGCATCGGAACGGACATGCTCCAGCACAGACCTTCCGATGCCCTGAGCTGGGAGAGGAGCAGTCAGGGCAGCAGGGTGATGTGGAGAAGCGGAAGCAGCAGCTACGCCAGGACCTCCAGTCTCCCCAACAGAGGAAGCCCGTCCTGGGGCCCCTCAAGGCCCCAGGCAGGAAGCCCCACAACTCCTCCAGACACAGGGGCTCCCCCCAGCACCTCTGACGTTTTCATCTGTTTCTAATACGTCCTTGGGACTTAGCCTGGTAGCACTGAAAATCCTCCTTTTCCTCAAACTATAAAAGCCCACCAAATAAGCGCAAAGGCTGAAAACAAATTGGGGAAACAAAGTACTCCACTCATCGGAAAGTAAATCCTAGCCAGAACGACAGCCACGCCAGCCTTACTCCAGAAACGAAATCTTGGTCCCTGGGTCCCCAGACCCGCAGGACGCCGAGCCGGTGTGGGAGAAACACGCAGTGACAGGGCCAGTGCCAGCCTGGGAGATGCACTCGTTTTAAATCCTCACCCGAGGACACGTCTTTACTGCTATTTTAGAGAGAGAAGGGGCGAGGAACATTGATGTGAGAGAGAAACGTCCATCTGTTGCCTCCGTACACACCCTGATGGGGGATTGAACAGCAACCTAGGCATGTACCCCGACCGGGAACCAAACCTGCACCCTTGTGGTGTATGGGACAACACTCCAACCAACTGAGCCACCCGGCCCTGCCTGAGATCCCAAAGCTGACAGCCCCAGCCAGACCCTCAGTCTGAGGCATAGGGCCAGGCCCCAGGTGAGCACCAGGGCTGGCTGGGGCAGGGCGAGCAGGTGAGTGCCCACGGCTGTGAGAGGCCCTGACCTGAGGCACCGGCCCTTGGAGGCCACGCAGCAGCCTCGTAGAGGAGTCCGGGCGCCTCTCTGGCTTTGCTCTGGGCACCCTCGAGGGGTCAGTGTTGGCCTCTGCCCCTCAATGGGAGAGAGCTGAAGGCGGCTGCTGAGCTGCCATGCGCGCAGCCACGAGGGCCGAGTGCCTCCTGCAGGTCCGCACACAGGACGTGCTCGTTCACAGGACACTGACAGCCTGTCCCTTTCACCGTCTCCTGGCCTTACCCACTCAGGAACAACGGACTATCCTGTTTGTTTAATAAATAAGTGAACAAACAATGCCAACAAATAGGGGAAAGAACTAAAGGAAAGAGTTACTTTGGGTTCCTTTCCTTTCTCCTGGTTCAAAGAGGTACAGTGTCATTAAAAAAAGCTTTGGCATGGCCACAGCTGCCCAGGCCACCAGGGGGCACAATGCAGGCACCAGGGTCACCAGAATGTGACCTCCGATGCAAGAAATACACGTGAGGAGTCATTCAAACTGCGCGCCTGAAGTGTCAGTGACGGTCTCAGAGCAGGCGGAGGCTCTGAAGCCCCAAGGCAGGGCAGCAGAGTCTGGGGCGTCACAGGGCCAGCTCCACACACTGGAACCATGTCCTCTTTCTTTTAAAATGAAAACCAGCAAGTTTCTGACCTTCCGGATTGGAGGAGGAAGCACACAGCGAATCAGGAGATATATGAACCAGAGTGTTATGGGGGAGAAGAGTTTCCAACTTAGGCTCTGGCACTGAGATTTTCAGAGAATTTTTCCTGGTTGCACACTCCCCCCCCACACGAGTGCACATGTGAGAGGGAGGGAGGAAGGGAGGGAGGGAGGGAGGGAGAGAGGGAGGGAGGGAGGGAGGGAGGGAGGGAGGAGGGAGGGCGGGAGGGGGGAGGGAGGGAGGGAGGGAGGGAGGGAGGGAGGGGGGAGGGAAGGAGGGAGGGAGGGAGGAGGGAGGGAGGGAGGGAGGAGGGAGGGAGGGAGGGAGGGAGGGAGGGAGGGGGGAGGGAAGGAGGGAGGGAGGGAGGAGGGAGGGAGGGAGGGAGGGAGGGAGGAGGGAGGGAGGGAGGGAGGGGGGAGGGAGGGAGGGGGGAGGGAAGGAGGGAGGGAGGGAGGAGGGAGGGAGGGAGGGAGGGAGGGAGGGAGGGGGGAGGGAGGGAGGGGGGAGGGAGGGAGGGAGGAGGGAGGGAGGGAGGGAGGGAGGGAGGGAGGGGGGGGAAATCAGTGCTGCGGTGGCCTATGAACGCAGCCTCCAGGGCTGCCCTCACCCAACGGAGCATAGCGCCAGTGCCAGGCCCACCCCGAGGGAGCTTAGCCCGCCAAGTTCAGTTCTGACAGCGGCACAAAGGATACTTATGTGGCTCTAATGCAAGAAGTACTGACAGGAGGCAAAGGTACCGGACAGACAAACCAGGAGCCAGAACGAGAAGAGCAGGGCCAGCCAGCCGTGGGCAGAGGCGGCTGGAAGAAGGCCGCACTGGTCTCCAGCTCAGGCCCCAGGGAAGCGCCAACCCCTGGGGAAGGCGGCTCCCTCAGACTTTACCTTGTCACATCCGGGGCAGAGGTCGGATGGACGTGCTTCATGATGGTCTGGATCCAGTTCCGCCGGATTCCCGACGTCATAGCCGAGAGGGTGAACTCGCCCTCCTTCGTCTACACAAAGGACAAGGCCGTATCAGTGACCATCGTCCACCCGCCCACCCTCAGAGGTCAGTCCTGCAGGGAGGACGTGGCCAGGCGGCCATCTTAGGAGCACCGTGCACAGCCACTGGGATGAATGAGGCCCGGAGAGCAGAGGAAACAGCAAGGCTGTGGGAACGAACGTGCTTTCCTGGGAATGGCTGACTCCGGGACCCCCCCTGTGGGACTCAGCGGGCTTCCCTGAGCACCTACGATGTCGGGCACTGAGGGGACTCGCCTGCTCTTCAAGAAACTCACAGGCCGGAGGCAGAGAGTGAGCACGTGGGGAGCATGCGCGAGAGGCCCAGAGCACAGGGCTGAGCTGGGCCGCGAGGGTGAGGAGGCCGGCAAGCGGATGGGAAAGAGGCGCGTCCCAGGCAGGGGCCACAGGAAGAGCCCAGGCCCATCAGGCACAGGCGGGCAAGGTGGGGACAGCAGGCGCGAGGCCGGCAGGAGGCGAGGCCATGATGGAGCTGTCTCTCGGACTGAGAGGAGGCAGGGAGGCCTGCGGGCGGTTAGGGCAGGTGTCCAGGTAATCAGAATTCAGGTGGTGACAGAGAAGAGGGGAGGGAGCACTTGTGGGACAGCCCCTCGGCCTCCGATGAGCTGATGGGTCATCAGTCAAGACAGGGGAGCCCGCTCGTAGCGGGGAGCAGTGCAGGCAGCGGGGAGGGAAGCTAGATGGAGGAGCAGAGAAGCAGCACGGCCAGCGAGGGGGAGTGCCTCTGGGGCCAGTCCCTCCAGAGAAGGCACGGTGGTGGCCGCACGGAGCCCACTGCCCTGCTTCTGCACCCACAGGTCCTGTCTCAAGGAGGGAGGGTGCGGTCCTGTTCTTTAAGCTGCGCAGGCTCCTCGGAAACAAACCCACGAGAGGTTAGCCAATCAGCTGATGGGAAGATGAAACCACCAGGATGGTTTGGGCTGGTACTGGCGTGGCCAGGGACCAAAGCACGAGACCACGTGCCAGCCCGAGAGCTGCAAAGCACAGCTTGGACTTGACCTCAGCCTCCAGCTCAGCCCCAGTCAGAGACAACCCACAACTCCTCGTTCCTTTGGTTTCCCCTCCTGGACTCCGAGGGTGGGGGCTTGGCCTTCACGCAATCTGAGTGCTGCCTCCCCAAACCCTGGCCCTGGCCCTCCGAGTCCCGGGGATCGGCTCACACTCGTCCTGGGGTCCTCTGCCGCCTCCCGCTCCCAGGTCTGGTGTCTCTGCAGTCTGAGCTCGGCCATCTCCACATTCTTTCCCAGGACCTCATCTCCCACCGCAGCAGGCTCTTTCCCAACTGTGGGCCCACACCTGGCTGCCTGTGTAATGTTCTCAGAGAGCCCCTCACAGCCAGAATTCCAGAGGCTCTACTCCTTTTGTGAAGTCACCTCTGCTGCCCAACTTCTGCTTGCCATGCTCTGGGCACCCGACCTCACGCCTGCCTCCTCCCTCAATGACCACCACCACAGCCCATGCGTGCCTCCTCCACAGTGCCTCCCAACCACTTCTCTCTTCTGCCCACCGCTGTGCCTGCTTGGTCTCCCGCCTCTACCTTCCCCTCCTGTAACCACGTGCATGTCCTGCTGGCTGTGTCTTCCTACACGAGGTAATGGTTCCAGCACCTTCCACAACATTAGGACAAGGCTGACTTCTGGCCCGGCACTGGGGCTCCCACGGTGCCCCCTGCTCAGCTTCTGCACTTAGCTCCATTGTAGGTGCCACTAGGTCTGGTGGCCACACCAGGGGCCCTGCATACTCATTCCTCACCCTTGCCTCTCAAGATCCTGAAACTCCCTATGACCCGAGCGGAGAGCCTCCAGGACCTGCCCTCCATGCTGAAAGCGATCTCTCCTGACCTAGACCCTCAGCCACAGGGCTCATGGAAAAGCAGCAGAACCCGGGGGAAGCTCCCATCTCGGGGAAGTGACAGGCGGCAGACTGCCAGGTGAGAGCAAACCGCATGGCGCAGGCCCTCGATGATTAAGTTGAAACTTGTTCAGTGAGGGGATCTGACTCCTAAGTGGCAAGCCACCTCTTACCTAGGACACCCTGCCCTGAGAAAGCTGCCCTTTGAGATGGGGAGGGACAGGTTAGGAGGGGGACCCGGCATGGCGCCTAGAAAGCCAGACGTCACCACTGCCGCCAATGCCGCCTGAAGACAAGAGGCTCAGACTCAGCTCGCTGTGCATGTCTGCTCCTCCTGCAGGACCAGGGGCAGAAGAGCATCAGAGTGGGGTGGCTAAGACCCACAACCTCATGCCAGGCCCTCGTGCCAGGACACCTGTGCAACTCCCAGCTATGCCTTGGCACCGCAGGGGAGAAATGCCATGACCAGCGCCCAGTGGGCTGCGGGCGGGATTCCTCCTTAAAATGCACACTCTGGCCTTTGGGTCCTAACCCGTCTCCTTTAGGTTTGGCTAATATGACTCAGTCTCAATGCTTGGTCCACTCTGAGTCCCATGGTACAACTGAGTTTTTACACCCAACCATCTGAAGGTAAGACCCCATAAAGTTCCGGGTCCTGTGAGGAACAGAGCCGGGCCAGCCTGGCGGTGCAGCTGTCAGGCTGTCTGCTCTGTCACGGGCTTGTGCACAAAGTGGCCTTGGCTCCCGGGAAGCAACCTGGGAGCCTGTTATTCAGGGCGGGGCAGGCTACGCTATAAAGACCAGCCATCAGTGAGAGGCTGGGCTATGGGCCTCGTGAAACCAGCCGACCTCTGAGGGGAGGCCTGGAGGCTGTGCTCGACCACATGGACGTAACTCAATCAATCATGACAGTTATGAAACCTCCATAAAAACTCAGGACACAGCTTAGATGAGCTTCCTGGGGAGGCGGTGCCGGGTGTCACAGCCACATCAGGAGGGGGCGTGTCCCCGGGGACATGGCCGCTTATGTTGAGCGCCTCACAGTGGGTGTCGATGCGGCAGGCGTCGCTTCCTTTGCCGGCTCTAGTGGTGTCCTTCTGCCAAAACAAACCGCACCCCAGGCGCAGAGCTTGTCTGTGCTCTGAGCCGCTCTGGCTAACTACTGGCCTGCGGGTGACAGGCGCCCGTGCCCTGCAGCTGGCGTTAGAGAGCAATGTGGCAGGCAGGGGATGCGTCCTAACTTGAGCCGGCTAACTCCAGGTAGCCCTGAGCCACCAACTTTCATGGACTGGCCAGTGAGACTGTCTTAGTTCTCTAACCAGGTTATTTTTTGAGGGCAAGGGCAATGACGTGCTCGTCCGAGTCCCTGACAAGATTATGGGGGGGGGGGGGGTACTTCATGAATTTCCAAATTTATGACTGATGACTGGAAGAATAAACTAAAGAACAGGTGAACTAAAGCCTAGTATTCTGAGATTTAAATAGTTAACAAACTTTCATTCTTAGTCCCTATATATCCACCCAACTGTCCCAAGCTCCAGGATTAAAACAACAACAACTTCGTAACAAAAAGCTTCTCAACAGTCTCGAAAGAAGCTAATGTCTGATTTTTTGCTGAGATCACAAACTGGGGGAGGGGTCAGGTGCTACAGGACAAGAGCAGGACAAGGTGCCAGCACTGATGGGAAGAACGCCTGGTGGCCAGGCATGTGCATCAGGCCCGCCCACAAGTGCCCTGGACTAGAGTCTCAGGTTCTGAAGAAACGTCCCAGCCAGTCAAGCCTGTCTCCAAACTCCACCCCTGGGCTCACATGTATCTGAAAGCCATAATTTCTCTGGACTGGATACTCCGTGACATCATAACATGTAGACAAGTCAATTTCCCCATCCAAGTCAGCCGCCTGCAGAGAGAAATGGGAAGAACATTAAGAGATTTAGAAATAAAAGTCAAACTAGACAAACCAGTTTTCGCAGGGACTGGGTGTGCTGCCTTTCTCTCAGGGAGCACACGCCTCGCCTGCGGGGATAAAACATGCCCGACTCTCCGTGGAAGCATCAATGCCACCGCGTCCCACGTGCTCCCTGCCAAAGATGCCCCATGTTGACGGTTCTCACATGTGCTGTCAGATGGCTTCATGCTCTTAGAAATGAAGGTTAGCTTTATCAAAGAGTTTGTGAGCTTTATCTATTGAGATTTACTATATCAGAAATTAAACTGAAAAATTTAAACATATCTACTCACGTAAGAATACAAATAAGCCCATTTCATTTTAAAATACAAATATTACTTAAAAAAACAGTGGTAAGAGTGGTATTGTTTTGAATTTTTACAAATCTCTTTAATATCTGGCCTTTCCCATCTGTTTCTGCATTCAGTCTGATGGATGCATTGTTTTGGCTGAAGTACATGTTTCGTGAAGTCTGGCCTTACACAAAAACGGAGTTGAAAGGGGAAGACGTATTTAAATCCTCAGATAACTGTGGTTACTTTTTGGTAAGTGGTAGTTTCTTAAAGGTTAACTACAAAGTGGAATCTGAAATCATATCAAGGAACTTTCTGAACTTGGTTACATTACAGCCACAGTTTACCCTGCCTGTTGAATGGATCTTTTACCCATGCACAACTGTGTAGCGTTACATATTGGTTCTTTGGAAGAGAGCGAGTTACACACACTTCCTAGTGTTGACACATCTCGTTTCTAAGATCAAACACTGCATGTGTTAGTATCACTGCCCATTTGGTCAGGAGAGTCTGTAAGAAAAGGAGAGCTGTCAAGTTCCTGATGAATCCGTTTCCCCAAGTTCCAGTTTCTGCCTGAAAGCTTATCTCGCAGCACTGGCAATCACTCCTGCCAGTTGTTTTCCTAAAAGGAATAGGCTCGCTTGGTTCATTTTGAAAAACGTCTGCTAAACACCCAAGTGAAGGAGCAGCTTGTCTGTTAGTTATCCTTTCCAGCAGGGAGGGTGCTCTGGGGGAGAGACTGCTCAGCTGGCGAGCAGGCAGGCACAGCCACCATACTTTGGTGGCAGCAGAAGTGACTTAGGCTTACTTCCCATTTCGAATCATAGAATATTAAAAAGGTGGCTCTTCAATGATTAAGACTTAATACAATTAGTAACTTTCTATTTCTTAATAGTTAATCCTCACCTGAGGATATTTTTTCCATTGATTTTTAGAGAGTGGGAAGAGGAGGAGGAGGGGGGAGAGGGGGAGAGAGAGAGAGAGAGAGAGAGAGAGAGAGAGAGAGAGAGAGAGAGAGAAACATCGCATATGGCATGAGCCCTGACCAGGGCTGGGGATCCCTGCAACCCATGCACAGTCTCTTGACTAGGAATCAAACCCATGACCCTTCGGCGTGAGGGCCAGCGCTCTAACCAGTGAGCACACTGGCCAGGGCCATCAGTAACTTTCTTTAACTGTGAGTGTGGTAGTGAAGAATGCATGACCGCTGACCATCTGCGGCTGCAGCCTGTGACTGCGCTGAGACACCAACAGTTCCCCCGCCACTGCGTTGGCACCGGTGTAAATGTGAGCACAATGAAAAAAGCAAACAGCATCTTAGTTTTATAACAACAGTTCTGAGTACCCCAGCCCCCTAAAGTGTCTCCAGGGGTCTGTAGCCCACACTCTGAGAACTGCCGGTTTATCCGAGTGGCACACACACAGTGTGTGGTTAGGCACTTCCATGTGCTTCCGGATCCCCTGATATCAGGCACACCAGGGGCCAGCCCCCACACTAGTCTACACCTACCCTGTATCACCATGATCTTTCCACTGCACTCCGTTAAAAACTTAGGTTTTTAGGTTTAGGGCATGTAAATACCAGCCCCTAATGATAGACATTTAGGTTCTTTTCAGTTTCCTGCTATTAGAAAAGCACTGAATGACTAACCTTGGACATAGATCTTTTACTACATGTGGGAATGTATCTGGAGGAAAGGTTAGAAACACATTTGCTAAGTTGCTAAAAAAAATAAAGGGTTTTTGTGGGTGAGTAAAAAAGAGCTCCTCTGGTGGTCCTTTGACTGTGGAATCGGGACTGTCAACTGGGCCAACCACGTCCACCTACCACGTTCTATGCTCATCAAGAGGAGAAAGAACAAGATGCTTTAGTTCAGTCTTCAAAAGACTCACTTTACCACAAACTCTTTTTGTAGAAAAAACAAAACAGCTCATCTTGAATTTTAAAATAAGACATGTTTGTTTTTCAAAGAAGTTGCTTAAACCCACCATGCCCAGGAGCCTGAAGCAGGGCCTCAGGAGACCCCCCACCCCGCCTGCCAGGCAGGAGCCAGAGGGGAGCACATCCAGAGCTGGCTGCACTGCACTCCGACTCCTACCAGGTGTGGACGGGGAAAGCCCAGAGGCAGTGCAGACCCCGTCCACAGTCAGAGGGGGTTCAGCCCAGAAGCCTTGGGCTCCCAGATGCCACCTGAACCCCTTCCGCTGTCTCCCCAATGGGGCAAAGCCCAGACACTCACCTCTTCAGCCACCGAATCCCTGTAGTATCTCAGGCTTTGATCAGCAAGGACAAACCAGTGTTTCTTCCACTAAAATGGGAGGGAAAAGGCAGACTCAACTCCTATACAGCACTTCCTGCTCCCCGGGGTCTGTGCCCGTCCTAGAGCACCTCTGAGCGGGTGTCCAGCAGAGGGCAGGCGGCCCTGCCACAGGCAGCAGACATAACACAGAGGATTCACTCAGGCCCAGGCAGCCATGCACACAGGATTTCCGGGCACTTGCGAAGCCCTGGCTCCCCAACGATAGGGTGAGAGGGTAGGAGGGGGAGCTGCGGTGGGCTCTCCATAACCCAGAGGTGTGGCTAGGGAACAGCGCTTCACAGTCCTCAATCTCAACTCCAGAGGTTGCAGGCATGGGGCTGGGCCCTTAGAGCTGCAAGGTGGCTGTGAAATCAGCATTTTCCTTCTAAGGAGGCACCTGGGAGCCATAGCCACTGGCTGGTTACCCAGGGGGTGCGCCCACTGCGGCCAGCAGTGCAAACCAACCAGCCAGATTCCCACGCCGCCACTGTGGGGAGCAGAGAGGGAGCGCCGAGAGGACTGGCAGAGAGGACGTTTTGGCACAGCCACTTGGGTAGCAGGGGGAGATCGTGGGCGGGCAAGGTTCCAAGGCTTCCTGGTGTGACCCAGCAGGCGCTCCTCATGCCTCCTTGGAGTCTGGCCTTCTAGCCCCAACCAGGGTCAAGGTAGGGCTGGCAGGTCCAGTGGCAAGTGGCTCTTGCTGCCTGAGTCTGAGGGGAAGAATGTACTACATGGCTCTCCCAGGACTACGGCTGAGCTGGCATCTCTGACAGAGTCTTGCTGCCTTCAGCCCTGTCTCCTTGGCTGCCTTGTATGCAAACACAAGCCAGCCCTACAACCAGAGGTTTTCCCTGTTCCTGGGAAGCCTGGTCTCCCAGGGAACTTTTATTTTTTTTTATTTTTTTTATATTTTATTGATTTTTTACAGAGAGGAAGAGAGAGGGATAGAGAGTTAGAAACATCGATGAGAGAGAAACATCGATCAGCTGCCTCTTGCACACCCCCTACTGGGGATGTGCCTGCAACCAAGGTACATGCCCTTGACCGGAATCGAACCTGGGACCCTTGAGTCCGAAGGCCGACGCTCTATCCACCGAGCCAAACCGGTTTCGGCTCCCAGGGAACTTTTAGGGAAGAACAGCAAGTGGGGAGCTAGTGCTGGAGGATGGATGTCCCCACAGCCTAAGGCCAAGATCAGTGCTGGGCACAGGAGAGCAGCCCACACCCTGGCAGCAGGCAGGCCTGCTGGCTCTCTCCAGAAGCCCATCCCACTGCAGCAATGGGGCTGGGACCGTCCACTTTTCGGAGGAGGTGGAGGTCTGCCAGAGGCGGAGGCGGAGCCAGTGCTCACAGACCAGCCAGGGGCAGGCCAGCTCGGCCCTGCAACGGCTCCAGCGCCTCAGAAGCCACGGCAGCTCTGCACACGAACCTGGCCATCCTCGGACTGCTTGGTCAGCCAGCCTTTCTTGAAGTTCAGCAGGTCAGGCTGCGAAAAGAAGAACAATTCAGAGGAGACACTGTGGCGTCTGTCATGGGCAAAGGGTGACTGACAGCACACATCTGTCTAGATGTAATGGACACCAGGAAAAGGGGTTTCTTCGCCTACCAGATAGGCCTGCATGGCCCCCCTTGCCCCGGTGGGTGCTGCCTGCTGCCCACAGGCACGCACAGCTGTGAGGAGCAAGATGCCAGGATGGGCAGGCTACTGTGAAGGAGTGCCGCCTCCTGCCCTGACAGCGGGGCTGCCTGGTGCTGAGACAGGCCCTTGCTCCGTCTCCCTGGGAGGCACAGAAGATTGGCCCAGACCGAGAGCCACTGAGCATATTATGTGAAGGGGAAGGTCTGCAGTGGCAGCTAGAAGGAGAATTCAGAAGTTCTGCAGAAGCCACAGAAGACTGAGAGAGAGAGAGAGAGAGAGAGTGAGAGAGAGAGAGAGAGAGAGAGCGCGAGAGAGAGCGAGAGAGCAGAAGACCGCTGAGCAGAGGTCACGTCTGGTTTTCAGCCAGACGCAGCAGCTACCGTGCCAAGACCCTCAGGCCACTTGTCTGTACCAGGATGAAGTTGAGTCTCCATTTCCTTACAAGGAGCAAAACTAGGACAACAGACAATGAAGCAGGGGGTGCAGGACCACCAGTGGGGCTGGAACAAAGAGCTATCCCTGCTGGTCCCTCCTGCCCTGTGCTGTCCACACCCCTGTTGGGATCCCTGCAGCTCACCTGGCCCCTGCCTGTGTGTTACGTCTAGTACCCCGTACAGCTGCTACCTCAGAGGGACACGGATCAGCCTTCCTCTAACCCTACATACTCTCTGCTTTTCTACCACCATCTTGAGCAGAAACAGGCTGTGGCGTCTTCCTGTATTCCAGGGACTGGGAGGAGTCAGAGAGAAGAGATGTGCAGCGGCAGGACAGTGACCAACATCTGTCCTGGGAGTCTCTGCTCCAAACCCTGGAGCAAAACTCAGAATTCAAGGAAAAAGAAAACTTCCTCAGGTAAGAAACCGCCTGTCCTTGCGTCAAAGTTTCATGTCCATCAGGCTGGTGGCTGCACGCCCTGGTGGGGAAGCGGTGGCACCGGCCCTGGGCTCCTCAGGAGGCGAAGGACAGAGGCCGAGAGGAGCCCCAGGCCACCCCCAGGGCCTCAGGCCTGTCGCTGCTGGTGGGAGTGATGGTGCCACCTGGACTCCCTCTGACAACTCCCTACCTGCACCCCCACTCTTCAGCTCAACCGGCCTGAGCGAGGGCCTCTTCTCCTTCGGTGGGGAAACCCCAGCCAGAGGGGCTTCAGTCTCCAAAATGTCATAGGAACAAACACCCCAAATAAGAACAGGGGCTCTTTGCTTTGGCCCCGACCCCTTGCAATCAGGATTCTGCTGTCTTGGCCAGGTGGCCACCTCCACGGGACCTCAGAGCTCAGGGTGTCCACAAAGCCCAGGCAAGGGAAAGAAGCAGAGCAGCTGTCCCCTCACAGACACGAGGGCCCGGGCAGAGGGGGCTCCAGCACAGATGTACGGACAGGAGCAGACAGTGACCTCAAGTGACAGAAGCAGCAGGAGCAGCACCTCCAGGCCTTGGTGCTTGGGCGCCTGGGCTCACCGTCAGGGAGGACTCCATGGACCTCCTGTCCAGGGACTTGGCTCTTCGCTGTGGAGACAGGGGGGAGGCTGAGGCGTCCGGGAGAGGAGCTGTGGGGGCGTCACTGGGGAGGTCCTGTGGCAGAGAGTACCGCCAGTCAGTACTGTCAACTCGGCAGGAAGCAGGGAGTCCGGCTGCCAGAGCTGTGGGAGGTCAGGACTGCAGGGACCCTGTTCCCAAGTGAGGCGGCTTTTGCGGGCAGAGGACAGGAGCCTGCGTGCAGACTCCATCTAGCGCCTCCTGCTCTGCTTCCGGCAGTGGGATCTGAGATGCCCAGGCTGGCGGAGCAGCCTTGTCTTCCAGACACACCAGTCACCTCAGTCCTGGTCCCGCCCACCCTGCTTCTTGGGGTCACAGAAGGAAGAGCCCTGAGTTACATGGCTGCCAGCAGAGCAGCAGGTCACCTCAGGGGCCCAGAGAAAATCTGAGGAGGAAGATGAAGATCAGACACGGCCAGGCCACAAGGCGGTGGACAGCTCAGGAGGACTGGGAGCAGTCCACCCTGTGGAGTGGAGAAAGGAGGGCTGTGGCTGCCACTGGAAAGAGAGACGAGAGGTGTCCGGCCTCATGGCCAGGCCGCCGCAGAGGAAGAGGCTCTGGTCCCACCAGGGACCTCACGGCCGGAGAGCGGCCTCCAGCTGAGATGGACCAGTTCTGATAGGAAGAGCGGAAGGCAGAAGGTCTTTTAAGAAGGTCACTAATTGGAGGAGATGAGAGACCCAAGCAAATGACGGTGAACAGAGAATGGGGAGCCCAGCAAAAGTGTGTCAGGGGGTGTGTGGGGCCTCAGAGAGGGTGGGGCCACGTGTCCCATCCAGAGCTCACCCGCTTCCTGGGGAACGCCCTCTTCTCACTGCGGCCCTGGCGTGTGTCGCTTGATGGTGAGTGCCCAGCTGACAAGTTGGTCTCCATGTGCTCTGCCTTCTCAATGTCCAAGGCTTCAAATTTCTCAATGACCTGAGACCTCCTGCAAGAGAGGACAGGAGGCTGCTGGGGGAGACAGGGTCACCCAAGAACAAGGTGGGTTTGGTCTCAAGTTGCAGAGGCTCCTTCAAGGCACCCCTCACACTGGCCCACCCTAGCCCTCCCTGGACCTCCCCTTCTGCAAGGTGGAGGCTGTGCACAGTACACCCGGCCCTGACACCCCTCCCTGAGCTCCCTCTCCCCCTGCAAAGGGTGGAGCTGTGCAGGGTTGGGCATCAGCTCGCCCCCCCCCACACACACTGGAGGTCCCTAATGATCGGTTGTGATGACACACTTGGCAACCACACAGCCCGTCAGCAGCGTCCTCTCCTGAGCAGACATGATCAGAAGGCGGTCACCATGTGGCGGGGACGTCGCCCACCCTGAGTGCCTAGCAGATCATAATGCAGCCCCCATCCCAAAGGTCCAAAATTTAGCAAGAATAAGGCCCATGAATTAACATTGTTCTGCCAACAGTAAAAAGAATCAAAAACCAAATGAAAACAAAACAAAGCAAGTTGATTTCATGTGAAAGGGCCGGCGGCATCATCAGGCCATCTATGGCTGGAGACGGAGCTGAGATGGGAGCGAAGCAGCGGAGGAAGGGCGAGTAACGTCACACAGCGACACAGCAGGAGAAGGTGGAGAGGGGCAAGACCTGAAAGAAAATAAGGCTGGAGAATAAATAAACAGAAAGGACCGCTTTTTAAATCAAATAATGGTAAATCAAAATCATTCAAAGAATTAAAGAAACAAAACCCGAGGTGACACTGAGGAGGGCAGACCACCTTCCTCCCAGAGTCACGAGGAGTTTGCCCCGTGGGCGTGGCGGGGGAGGGGCACACCAGGGGCCTGGGGATGAACGTTGGCGCCTGTCCCTCCACAGGGACACCAGGCAAGTGCCCGGAGGCGCCTCTTAGGGAGGGTGTGCATTCTGGACAAGAGGCAGGCCGAGGGAAGGGACTCTGAGCCCAGAGATGGAAGTCGACTTCATAGGGAAAAAGAGAGGAAGCAGCCTCAGAACCTGAGACCCCCGCCCCTCACCCAGGGAGGGTTTCCATTAAACATGGTATTTTAGGGTTTCTTTATCAAGGAAGGCTTCACACCAGGGCAGCACTTGGGGCACCTGCACCCTCTGCACCTCCCTGTGCTTCCACGAGAAGAGTGGGAGCCCCAGTGCACTGAGCTTCTGTGGAGTCTCCCCAGACACAAAACGTATCCCTGGCCAGCCTGCCGGAGCAGCAGTGCGGAGGCTGAGGGACAGCAGCGGGAGAGGGCATGCGTCTGAGCACAGGAAGCCACGGCAGAGGCAGGAGTTCCCAGGACCACAGGAAGCTCTTGCAAAGGCTCGCCTGGTCGGGGAGGTGATGCTTCCCCCATGCCTGACCACCCCGGGAGGTCTAGTACGATCCCAGGCCCCTCCTAGCCTCAGAGCCACCACTTGCTGAAGGAGAGCCCCATCCACTGAGGCCAAGGCCCAGGAAGCCCCTGGGAGGCCATAGGAGCAGCGCCTGGCCGAGTCCATGAGCCTGCCTGCTGCAGAACCGCCAGGGTCGCAGGAGGAGGAGTCCATGAGAGACGAGGAGAGAGGCCCTCTCTGCAGCCTCTCCACAGGGATAGGCTCTGGGAAGTCGGCCATGTTTACTTTGCACACTGGCAAGTTTTTAACTTGGGTCCCTAGAAGTGCTGCCTACGTGACAACTCCGCCCTGCACTGGCTGACAGCACAGGAAGGGGGCGCTGCACCTCTGTCAACCTCTCTGGGCTCTCGGCCCAGGGTGCAGGACAGCCTGGAGCTGGCCCTGTGTGAGTCACCAACAGTTCAGCAAGCGCCATGGCCTCCCCACGCTCGCTCAGCAGCATCTCACCATCCAAGAAATGTTTTAAAGGCTTGGGAGCAAGTCTGAAGAGCAGAGCTGATAGCCCAGAGGGGTATCTGGGCCATGACTTGTCAGGAAACCAACTCATCACCCCCCAACCTGGCCTCTGGCAGGCCTGGCTCAGTTGCCACGCTGGGTAGCTGGGGCTGACACTGCCAACATGGGGGTTCTACTCTCCTCTACCAGGGACAGGAATCAACCAAGCACAGGTCAGCCACAAAGGACCAGAGAGCAGGCCTGGGGAAGTGACAGCAGCCAGTCAGATGCCATCAGGGCCAGTAAGAAAGTGACGTTACGGTGTTAGGGTGCAGAGCCGGTTGGGTCCCAGGGGTGCCAACACCAGGTAAAAACCCACGGTAGCAAAGAACATGCAAAGCCCCAGAGATGCTGCCAACCCCAGGCCTGTAGATCAGAATGAGTTCAAAGCCAAGCAGGTGAGCTGAATGTTAATTCTCTGGTCTGCCACTGAACCAGTGGCTGCCCCACGATTGCCTTCCCAACTCGCAGCCTGCCCGCAGGCCAGCGCGGAGCCGCTCCCACCCTGGCGGTTGGCCTCCTAAACCCCTGACGAGTCCCTTCAGTTATACATTTCCTTGACTGCTTGGAGGACAGCCCCAATCATGCCATGGGAGCAGGGCCTTCCCAGCATAGGATCTACTGCTCCAGCTGTTCCCAGGGGAGTCACCCTGCTTCTGAGCCCCTCTCTGCATCTACACACGGGGATGCTGGCACAGGCACCTCATGGGGTTACTAATGAAACAGGAAGCCAGCCAACTGGCTCTTGGAATTAGGAATATTCCGTTTTCTTCTCTTTCAAGACCAACCACTGTGGGTGTCTTTTCTTTATTCTGGAGGTTAACCCACAGGTGCACAGGTTCTTTCTACCTGGGGCATGTGGAGAGTGCGGAGTGTTAAAAAGAGAAGGGAGCACAAGAGGAAGGCACCCTATTCCGGTCCAGCCCCTTATGGGAGCCCATTGCCACCCTGGCCTGTCGCCACAGCATGCCTCAACTCTGAGCCTTCTTAGGCGTTAGTGGAATAGTGAGGACACTGTGAACGCTCCTGGAACTTTTCTGGAAAGTGAACTTCTTTGGGAACCTAATGAAAACTATGGGTTTTTTTCCATTGGGAAATGTTTTTCCCCCCACAGACTTTCAAATTGTTTAGAGGGTCCGTGAGCCCCAGCATCCTAACCGTGATCTGGGCGAGAACCCTGTTGTTGGGCAAACAGAGACGAAGGCTCCTCCTTACAGACGTGGGTGGAAGCTCTTCTATGGGAGGGGCACTCGGGCGCTCTGGTGCACAGGGGTGTGGCCTCAGAGTTGGAATCAAGCAAGCGCTGCAGGGAAGAACTATGCTGCCACCCCACCCCCTGGGCATGGCCACCTTCCCTGCCTTCTTCCACACCTGGGCCTGGGAATGGCGAGGAGAGTTCCTGCTACCACCCGCACCTCTGCGGTCCTGCCTCCGCTGTCCCTTTAGAGACCAGATTGGGCCAGGAAGGAAAAGATCCAGCCACGTAAGGCCTGGCAGATGAGGACCCCCCCAGAGGCCCTCCAGGTCCCAGGCTAAGCAGCACTCCTGGGGAGTAGCTGGCTCCTGGCCTAAGCCTCCGGGTACCCAGAGAGCCTACCTTCTAATCCCCAGGAGCTGAGTTCTGGAACCAGAGCGCAGGGTCAGGAGGGGAAGGCTCCCCACATGCTCTGAGTGTGCTTCCCAAGCAAGGCTCAGGAAACAGGGGTGTGTATGCGGAGGGGAGGTGGGGAGGGAGAGGAAATGTGTAAAAAACTGTGTGAGAAGAGTGCGTAACAGTATGTGAGTGTGTGATACTATGTGTGAGGACGTGTGTAAGAGAAAATGTGAGAGTGTGCAGGAGAGACGTGTACCTGTGTGTGTGTGTGTGGGGGGGGGCGTGGAGGGGTCTGTGTGCCTGTGTGTGCACATGCATTCAGCCCTCCAATTCCCTCCTTACCTCCGCTCGTAGCCAAACAGACGGGCCACCTCTTCCCTGCCAGGGCTCCGGGCCCGAGTCCTACGCTCCAACCGCCTTCTCTCCACCTGGAAGGCTTCTCGGTGGCTGATCCTGATGGCCTTAGGGACGTCGGCCAGGGCGGCATACTGCCTGCTGGCTTTAAAGGCAAAGGTGCACCCCAGTCTCTCTGCTCCCCGCCCCCCCGGGCTGCTGGAGTCCACATGAGCAGGAGGCTGGCTGGCCACATCCAGAGAGCCGAGGGAGCTGCTGCAGACCATTCGACACAAGGGTTGAGAACCTGGAGAAGGAAAGGGATGACCAAGCTCCTGGGAGGGTGGTCCAGGGCCACTGTACCTGTTGTTGGGGGTGCTGGGGCTGGGAGGGGAGACCGGCTGGGGCAGTGGATGCTCCTCGGCCTTCAAGTCCTGCTTGGTCTTCTCCAGGGAGAAGTAGCCACTCTCCACCCGGACTTTGCGGCCACAGTCCATGCGGTCGCTGCTCATGGCGCTCTCCTCTGGAAGCGAGGGGGTAGGAGACACACTCAGCCTGCTGCCACGCTTGGTTTCTGAGGATGTTTTCTCCAAGCCCACACAGATCCAAACAGGGGCCTCTCTGCTTTCACCTCCAAAGGCCCATGTGGTTCCCCAAGGCAGGCGGTGGGGATACATCTCCTTCCCGCTGTGCCTTGTCCTCTCCCTACGTGGCTGCCTCTTGGCAGACGGCCAGGGAGGCTCTCCGCTTCCAGCCTGGGAGCTTGACTGGAGAGCAGGACCTTCCCCCTGCCCTCCCAAAAGATGTCCCACCAACAACTACTTCTTAGCAAACATCAAGGAGGAACCAACTAGCCAGTCAGTCTCTTAGCATACTAATATATTTGGGGAGGGAAAGGACAAAAGGCTTGTCCAGAAACCAGAGGAGTGAAGGGATTTTAGACAGACTGGGTGTGTGCTACCAAATGAGAATGGAGGCAACTTCTGCTCAGAGCCGGGTCAGTCCCAACTGCCCACTCGTCTTTACCAATCTAGACATAGCACCAACAGGAAGAGCCAGCCTGCGTCTTACAGAGCCGCCCAGGGCCTGGACACGGAGGCAGAGGCCGCTGCCCTGCTTTGCTCAGGCCAAGTGCTAAGTGGAGAAACCATGGGGAGGCCAACGGCTTCCTCCCAGCACCCTCTCCCCTGCTTCCCCCGGTCCTGGCAGCACGGGGACGGTGAGGAGGAGAGGACAGCCCTCACTGCTGTTGCTCTTAGGGACACAGTGGACTTCTGGGGTTAACTTGCCATGAAGACAAAGCAGCCACAAGGGGCAGGAAACGGCCTCCTCACATACAGACCTCCTCCCAGAGCATTCTGACTCTCCCAACTCCCACCGGGGCTGGTGTAACACGTGCTGTCCTCCTTTACAGACAGGCCTCACGAGCTGGACGGGCAAAGGCAAGGCTGGAGCCCAGGGCTCCCAGTCCCACACCAGGCCAGGCCCTGCCAGGGCTGATGGACACAGGAGGTGAGAGAGCCTGAAGCGTGGGACTCATGGTGAACTGAGCAGGCCCCTGAGGGAGCCCCCAGGGCCACCGCTGCAGGGACAGAGGCCTTCCCGCACTGTGAGGAGGGCACCGGGACAGGCGGGCACTCACGCCAACCTGGCCACCACTTACCATCTTCACCCTCCAGCCCAGGTTCCCTGAGGGCGCTGGTAGCAGGAGGCTGGCTCTGGCTGGGACTCTGGGCTGGACTCAGGCTGCGCTCCTCTGGCTGCTCCTTGGCCCTCATTTCTTCCTGCCAGAGTGTGGACTTGGTGGTGGGGACTTTCTCGGCGCCGGGGATGCTGCTGCTGCTGGTGACAGCCATCTTGGCTGGCCCTGGCTCCTGGGGAGAGAGCACACAGCCGAGCTGGTGCAGAGGGCCTGGGGGCCTGGGTATCTGGCTAAGGGGATACCTAGACCAATGACACAATGCCAGAGGCCCAGAATTCCCCAAAGGAAAGGCTCACGAAAGAGAGGTGTCTTGGTTGGGGGAGAAGCTCCTTCTGGATGGCGATACGGCCTTTTCTCCCAAGTGCTCGGCGACCTAGGCCTCAGGCCAGGGCTGGCAAATGCATGGAGCAAAGGCTCAGGGTTTTTGTTCATATTCTCAACACCAAACACATGCAGGTTCTCCCTGCCCACAAACCAGACAGAGCCCAGAGCAGCGGACCAGGCATTAAAGACCAGACCCCAAGTGACTGGTTCAGAGTCCGTCATTCCCAGACTTCCAGGTGCGCAGGGTATGAGTGAGGGGAGCTGAGACGAGGTGAGGAAAGAACACACCGTTGAGATGGGCCCACTGGTGAATGACAAGCATGTGTTCACATAGCATCCACACCAGGGCCAGCTCTTAGCCTCACCTACCCTTTTCTTTTTGATCCTAGGATGCTAAAATGAACCTGGGATACCGTTTAAAGGAAGAAGCCATTAGATGCAAACGTAAACCTGCTCACACCCTCCTGCCTGGCCCCCCTACAAGTCTGATGGGAACCTACAGCCCAGATGGGAACAGTCTCCCCCCATCGCTCCCACGTCGGGAGTGGTGCTGCTCTGCAGGGGAGCATGCGCACAGGATGCGGCAGACACGAGGGTCTGTTCTAGAGCCCACAGGGAACTTCCGGCCACAACCCAGAGCCCAGACTGGGGGTGGGCGGGGGGCTGACACAGGGAGCTCACAGAGAACCTTCACTCAACACTGCAAACCAGAGCTGAGACAAGGGTGGAGCTGAAACCAGGGTGGCACCCTGCAGTGCCAGCTCACATCCTGGCCAAGCCCCTGCCCAGCCCATGGTCCTGGGTGCCAGCTGCTGAAGGGTTAGATG
Source organism: Cnephaeus nilssonii (assembly GCF_951640355.1). Taxonomy (NCBI): domain Eukaryota; kingdom Metazoa; phylum Chordata; class Mammalia; order Chiroptera; family Vespertilionidae; genus Cnephaeus; species Cnephaeus nilssonii. The sequence continues at coordinate 51,042,481 of NC_137090.1, forward strand.
GCTTTGGGGCCTATCAAAAGTGAAGTATATCTTAACTATCTCCCCCCAAACATGGACAATAAAGTACAATGGCCACTCTCCCACTCCCATCCTGGTGGCCAAGCCTTATGCTTAAAAACCTACTTTAACGCATCTCTGACTTGGGGCTCTTGTGAGGGTTAGAGATGGCTGCCACCGGCTGTATGTGTGCACACAGGAAACACCAGTGGTCATTTACCCACAGCTACTTGTGTTGACTATGTGCTGGGCTCTGGCTTGGCACCGCCACATCCAGTCCACCCCAGCCCCCTCACAGGGGAGGGAGAGGAGGCTTGCTCAGCCAATAAGGGAAACGTGAGGTTCCAGGCGCTGTAGGAGCAGGAGAAAGGTCCAGGATTAGGGGCAGGTGCCTTGGATGGGTATCCTGGAGGCTCCACCGAGAGGCCTAGGTACCATGCCTCACGGGAAGGAGAAAGGCAGAATGGCTTTCCCACAGACCCAGGACACACATGACCTCCCATTGTGTCAAAACTACCAGCAGACCCAATTCCTAGGCTGGAGATTCCCAGGATTTTTGACTCCTTCAAAAGAAGGGTACTTCTCGGAAGAGGAATGGTTTCTGACAGTTCCTGAGGGGTCCACTGACCTAAGGAGACCCGACTCCAGGGCTCCGTCCCCTCAGCCAGCACACGGCCCTCGCTTCATGCCCCGCAGCCCAGCTTCTCTAAAGGAGACGCCAGTGCTGACGGGCTTGGGTGGAGCTGGATTCCTCCCGCAAAGCTGGGTGCGGTGAGGGGAAGGCCCTCCTTGGTGAGTCGCCCCCTCTATGGAGGGGTGCTAGACCAGGGCAGGGAGAGGCTGCCAAAAGGGCCAAAGGGTAAGGGACAGGCGACTGTGCCCCCAGCCCCATCCTGTGGGTGAAGTGCCTGTGGCACACAGGCAGCCCTTTGAGGCTTGGGGTCGTGACCCTAGCACTGGGGAGGGGATGGAGTGGCAGGAATCCCCAAGAGACAGAGAAAATTCCAGGCCTGAGAATGAGGGGCCGTGTCCGGGAACGTGGGGAACACGCATTTCCCAGCACTAAGCAGCTACAGACCCGCCTCCTGGCCTGGGCCTCCCAACTTGCGCAGCGCTGGTGGCAGCTGCACGCCCGGCCCGAGCTCCCGCTTCTGGGGGCTCTCCGGGCCCACACGGAGCTCTCTCCCTCCTGCGGCTGCGGCAGCTTTCTCCTGCCTCTGTGCCGAGTGAGCAGGGACAGAGGGCAGGTGCAGCAGGCATGAAGCCATGCTGCCTTCCAGGAGAGGGTGGACAGTGGGCAAGCCTGGATTCCGGGAGAAGTCGCTTTTCTTCTTCAGGGAGTTAAGACCGTGCACAAGCCAGGCCAGGCTGCACGGCACCAACCTCTGCTCCCCGCACTGTCCCCACGGTGGCAGAGGGCGCGGGGCTCACGCTGACCCAGAGCCTGGCGGCCAGGACAAGAGGCAGGAGTGGAAGCACTCGTTTTCCCGGTGCTGGTCCCTGCGTGGCTGGACAGCTGCAGTGCGCAGGACACCGCACTAGAACAGTCTGTGCTGGTACCTGGCTGCTCAGAGGTTTCCCTAGCAGGGAGGAAGGCGGCCGGCCAGGGCCTCTGTCTCCGCACAGCTGGGAAGTCTCCTCTTCGGAGGCGGTTTCATAGAAAGCCTTCCTGTCCACTTCCTGGGCATGGAGAGCGAGCAGGAGGAAGGGTTCTGGTTGGGGCAGGGCATAGGAGCAGGCTCCCAAGTAGAAAACAAGATGCCTAAGAAGCAGAGTTGGCAACTCACAGCACACGTGTTGCCCTGGATGGGCTGGAGTGCTAGACCGAGAGGGACGCTCCTTTTGGGAAGTTTCCTTATGGTCTCGGAAGGCAGGAGCAAAGACCAAGAGCCTGGGGGCTGGGAGTTGAAGGATCAGCCTCCCAAAGCTTCACTTGACAAAGTGAGCGCCCCGCCTGCACACCGGGCTGGGAGACGTGTCCCCTGGCCTCACAACTCTGGGACCTGGGGTGAGGGCAGAAAATCTCCGTTCTTCCTGCCCTGGTCATACCCAGAGTGGATGACTGTCCCTTCTCTAGGTATCTCGGCACCACGGAAAGTCCTCTTGGAGTGAACAGGGCCCGAGTAAGCAGCAGTTCCTGGGAGCCCATGCCTATTAGGCCGCAGGCTTCGAAGGCTCTGGTCAGGGCAAGCCTGTTCCTCCTCTTGCCCTGGGCCCTGGCCGAGAGGTGTGTGCCCTTCTTGCAGCCTAATCCTCATCCTCCCTTAGGGCCCGGCTTGGGCCCCCCTCTCTCTCTCTCTCTCTCTCTCCTTCTGATGTTCTCAGCAAACCCCTCGGTGCCTACACTCCATGGCCCCAACTCCCAATTGCCTGAGACCCTCTTCTTGAGGGGAGCCCTGGGCTCCTGCCTCAGTGGCCAGATGGCAGGGTGTAGCGGGGCAATGTTTCCAGCTCCCCGCTGGTCTGACCGGAAACTATCCCGGGCCACAGAGAGGCCGGGCCCCTGGATCCTTGTCTCTCTGAGGCCCACTGGCTTAGGCTTTGCCCACAGTCCCATCTGGGTCACTAGAATGCCTTCAGCATCAGGCTGTGGAGGAAACACCTGCCCAGAGTTCCCCCACCTCTCCTCTGGAGAGGCCCCACATCACCCCAGGGGACTGCCTATAAGTGGGGTCCTCAGCACCTGCCTCCTGGCTGGAAACTCCTGGGATGCAAGTTCACAGCTTCCAGAAACCAGTGGCCTCAAATGTAATGCTCTGGAAAGCAAGCGGCAGAAGGAAGAAATCATCCCAGTTGGCTTCTGCCAGGGCTCAAGAGGGGCTGAGTGAGAAGACTGGAGCCCAGGCGCCCCAGGCTCTAAGAGATCCTCAGGAAAGTGGGTACCTTCCCCACACTCTGATCACATGGCTCCTGCTACCAACTGAAAAGGTGAAGCTTGGCAGTACTTGAGGTGATGAGATGACATTGGGGGAGGGACGAGAAACAGCTAGGGAACGAGAACACAACCGAACTCCCAGGGCTGGGCTGTGTCTCCGCACACGTAAGGGCCTTATTGGGAGATGGCAGCTTACCTTGGAAATGCTCAGAGCCTAGACACTTACTCTGTCTGGGATTTTTTTCTCTCAACCCAGGCAGCGTTGGGGGATTTGCATGTGTATCTGCTATCCCCAGCAGGAAGCTCCACTTCAGTCCAGGAATGACTCTGATGGCATCTTGCCAATTTCTTGCCAGGGACATTACTTCTAGGGGGTGCTGGCCTGGGACTCCTCGGGGAGGATGAATGGCGGGCAGGCCCCAGTGCACTCCATCAGCAGGAAGCCAGGTCATGCATGGTCAGGGGAACCCACCAGGTGTGGGGATTAGGGAGGAGAAAGGGACCCAGGTCAGCACACACCTCCTGGTCCTGCCCAGGCTGACTTCTGTCACTCGGTGAAGCAGTGCAGCCCAGGACTACTAACCTCAGGGATAGCCTGGTTCTGCCATGGGCTGGCTCTCTGCCAGGCTCTGAGCCTTGCTAGATGCCAAGGGATCCCATTCGCCATCCTGCCCACTCTCAGGGTCACCGTAAGGCTCGATCAGGCAAGGCAAGAGCACTTGGTAATGGTCAAGTTTGGAGCAGAGAGGAAAAGAAGAACATTTACTGACACCTAAAATGGGCCCAGTACTTCCTTTCAAGGTTACAATACTAGTCTAACTAGATTTCAACAGGCTCATTTGCAAATCCATTCACAGAGGCTCAGGAAGGTTAATTTGCTACACCAGGGCCCCAGGAGTGTGGAGCACAGCATGGAGTTGCAAAACGCCTTCTGGTACTCTGAGCCCCTGTAGATGGGAGGGAAGGACTGGAACTGGTGAGACACCCTAGCCCCTCCCACTCTGGTCACATGGGAGTGGGGCAGTGGCACAGAAATCAGGGCTAGCGTCAGTTTTTTCCATTTATGGTCAAAGCCCAGAGCAGGAGTAAGGTCCCCTGAGAGCCCCTCACTTGGCCAGGACACTCCAGGACCTCCCGGCCCAGCCCCCCTTCCCAGCCTATGTCTTCAGGGTCCTCTCTCTATGGAAAGTGGAACTGAGCTGAGGCCCGTGAGGAATGTTGTGCGGCCAGCAGCCCCTCCCAGCATGCTCTCTGTTCCCAGCAGCAAGCAGGACAGCCAGGAGAAGGGACACGCTGTGCTGCTGCTCCTCAGCACCTGCCTCCTGGCCGGAAACTCCTGGGGAAGCCCCGAGTCATCAGAAGGAAGGAGGGAGACAGGCTGGGCTGATGGCCGCCTTAGCCCTCACCTGACTCCTTCCTCCGCCCCAGTTTTCGGCTGGGTCCCGAAGCCCTCTCACTTCCCAGGTGCTCTTCCACCTGGCAAACCCATCGCCTACCTGTGGCGTGGGAGGCTCCACTTTCCGCTTCTTCTTCTGGTTCTGCTTGTTGGTCCTGGGATAGACCATGAGCATCTCTAGCCATCTGGGGAGAAAAGAGAAGAGAGCAGGTCAGACCGCTGTTCCCGGAGATTAGGACCCTGCCTTGTGGAGTGGTCCAAGCAGGTCCCATGCTTCACTCAGTGGCCAGGCCTCCGAGCACCTGAACAGGGTCAGGCACCAGCCAGGTCAGAGCCTGTCACCGCCGGGGCAGAGAGTGCCAGCAGTGCAGCCCAGGACAAGCACAGACTGCGAGGACCAGGCTCGGGTGCTGACCCTGCAACGGCCACGGTGCAGGTGGCCCAGGGAGGATGTGAGCGCCACCGTGGCAGAGCGGCAGGCCTGCCCACTGGCCTCAGAGTGCAGGGCCCGTCACTGTTTCCATCACTCCCCTCCCTTCAGTGCTTAGACTTGGCTCTGTGACTGCGCTCTAGAATGGATTTGGTTAGCGACCACACCTGTTACTACTGGGGGCCGCTCACGGTTCTCAAAGCGGGAAACAAGGAGTCTTGCAACCAAAGTCCCCACATCAGGTCACCGACCTCCCAGACCATTCACTCACTTCTGGCCCCACCTACACAGTGAGGGTGCCGGGCCCCTCGGCTTTGGGGAAGCCTGGCCGGGCTGCCAAGGGCCCACAGCAGGGCCCACACGCTACCAAGTCCACTCTGGACCAGCATCAAGAAAGGCAGCGAGGAGCGTAGGAAGGACAGAGGGCTTAGATCTGCTACCCTCTAACCACAACCTCGCATGGCTCCCAGCCCTCTAAGTTTCAGCCATTATCTGTGAAACCAGGGCCTAGATTAGGCCACGATATGACCACGGCTTGCCTTATTGGAGCTGTGCAACATTTGGGAGGGTTGGAGGAAGGGGGACAGGAGGAGCGGAGGTCGGGAGAACTGGCGGGGATGGCACCAGAGGAAACTGGTCCACTCCCTCCCAGAACACGAGGGTCCGTGTTAAGTCTGCTCCCAGCCTGTGACAAGGGCCAGGTTGTGGAGGCAAAGTCTGCACTGGCAGCACTTGGCTGGAGGCTGCTGTGACGACCAGCACCCCAAGCCTGGGGCAGGGGGAAGGGCTGGTGTCCCAGCACTCAGAGGTACTTCTTTAATTTGGGGTGCAGGGAGGCTGGTCAAGTCAGTGGCCTTCTGGGAGGTGTGCTGCTGCCAGGAGAGTGGGCTTAGGCTTGGGCGTGAGGAATCACAGCATCTGAGCTGAGGGACTCCCCGCACCCCAACTCAGCCCAGAGCAGGCTGATTTGTTGAGAGAATCCACACTTGCCTGTGCCCTCGAGCCTGAGGCACAGGCCCCGCAGGTCACTTTTCTGTGAGCTCCAAAGCAAGAAAGGAGGCCAGGGCTGTATCTGCAAAGCCAGCAGATAAGGCAGACTCTCAAAGGGCCTCACGCGGGTAACCTGAGCAGCTAGCATGCTTGTGGGGTTTTAGGCTGCCCAGGGGCTGAAAGCTCTTTGGGGCAACGCTAAGGCCCTCTTACAGCTGAACCTAGGAGGGAGGAGAGGCTGCTCAGAAACAGTGAGCGTAGTGCAGGGAACATGGCAGGAAGGTGCAGGCCCTTTGGGGTGCGCTGAGCCCCTGCTCACTGGTCTAGCTGCTGGCAACTGGCAACACCATGGAGCTGGGCAAATGTGAGCAGGGCCTGAGGGAAGGGGAGGTGGGCACTGTGGTTGCACTGCTGACTAAGCCGAGCGCCTGCAGCTCCTGCCAACCTGAACGAGGCAGAGACTCAGGTAAGCACGAAGTGAGGGTGGCCAGGGGTGGTGGTGCTGTGACTAGAGGTTGATAGATAGCTGGCCCTGAAACAAATGATGAGATATGTTCTCTGTGCTCAGATTTCTCAGGGAAGCCCAGTAGGCTAATGTGTCTAACATTAACCAAATAGGTTGTGAATGTTAAAATATATCCAGGGAAGAGAGGTGACGGGTGAATGTGGACATGGGATTAGTGGTGGATGTGGGCACCAGGGACATAGGTGGTCCCCAACTTCGAAGGCAGAGACAGGTGAGAAGAGAAAGTCCTGATGCAGCCCAGCTGGAGGGCACGGAGGAACCGGAACCCTAACATCCTACCCCACCTCTCCCCACCTTGCCCATTCCCACCTAAATAAATCCCACCCCTAAAGAGCTGTGTGAACCAGTGCCTCAAACATCCTGGAGGTCCCTCCCAGCATGAGGAAACTGGGAAAGAACGACCACCCTCCATCCAGCCCAGGCAAGACCTGCTGCCTCAGGTGTTCAGGAGGCCCCACCTCAGAGGAGCCCAGGAAAGAGCTGAAGGGCCATCGGCTCCCCTCACCAGCCAGAAGGAAGTGTCTGCACTTCTTTCCCAAGCGCTTAGACCAATTGTAGGGCCCCAAGCCCACAGATGAAGTTACTCAGCAAAGGAGCCCTGAGAGGTGGCAGGACCCAGGAGGCCAGAGAGGAAGCCAAGGGAAGAGGGTCCATCTGGAAGGAGAGGCAGAGAAGGGAGAGTAGATGGGTGCCAAAGTCCATTTCCAGGCACACGCCCACCTGACTCTAAAGGAGACCCGAGTGTCCCAGTGGGTGGGAAAGATGAAGCTGCTGCCCAGAGTCAAGAGGGACTGCAGGGGCTGGGGTAGGCTGCCTTGGAGAGAGCCCTGCCCACTGGACAAGAAGGAGAGGTCAAGGCCTAGGACCAGAAGGGGAAAGGCAGTCACATGAGTTACTTTGGCTCTGGGTATGCCACTGAGCCACCTCCCAAGCCCCCTGCCCTTAGGACTGACCAGTCTACCCAGTTAACTGCCACAATATTTTGAATTTAATTGAAAAAGGTCGCCACTTGCTTCTATAGATGCGTATGGCGTACAAATGGCTACACTGGGGACCCTGAGGGCATACACGCCTGGTGCGTGGCCCGGTAATGACCCTGTCATCACTGTGATTTATAACAAATATATATTTGGTCACTCAGATGACGAAAACAGATTTCTCATGTGTATGTGGTTTATGTCCACAATGCCTAGCTCACCACTCTCAAAACACGTGGACTTTACTAAGTGAGAGGCTATAAAGGAATCTTGTGTTGTTAGTGAGCGACTCTGGGAAGTGCCTATGGATGGGTCTGGTTGTCAGGAGAACCAGCCACGTGATTAGCGAGTTGGAGCTTTCCGTCTCACACCCCCACCTTTGCGGAGGGGGGAGGGGCTGGAGGTTGAATCAATAACCACAACAGGCCTATGTAATGGTCTTCATCAACCCGAAAGGACAGGGTTCAGAGAGCTTGCCGGCTGGGAGTCAGAACGGGTTCCACGCTGCCATGTGGGTCCCAAGCTCCATGAGGACAGAAACGCCTTTGTTTGAGACCTCGCCCTACACATCTCTTCATCTGGCTGTTGGTGTGGATCCTTTACTATCCTTGGTAATAAGTATAATTTAGTGAGTCCACCACTTTTCCTGAGTTCGTGAGCCATTCTAGCAAATGGACTGAACACAAGGAGGGGTTGTGGGACCCTCCATGCATAGCCAGTGGTGGGAGTGTGGTGGGTGGAGAGCAGTCTTGTGGGACTGAGCCCTCACCCTGTGGGATCTGATGCTATCTATCCACAGGAAGAGGTGTCAAAGAGACGTGAACTCTTGGACATTTGCTGGTGTGGGCATTCCCCCCCGCCATATGAGAGTTGGGTCTGGGATCCCAATTTACCTTGGCTACCCAAGCTGCATGGAAATGGCAAGCCCCATATACACAGACAGAAGTGACCAAGGGAGAGTGGCTCAGGGCAGAGCCAACGACCCCTGACCTATGCCAAGTGTCTGACAGCAGGACGTAGGCTGCCTGCCAGAGACGCGATCAAATGCCACACACCGTCATCATCCCAATGCCATGTGGCACACCACTACCTCACTGACCCGCTCCCCAACTCACACTCCCCAGCCTACCCTGGAGACCTCCGACAGCCCACTTTCTTATCCTGCCTGTCCCCCAGACCCACGGGAGGGGCTAGATCTCCCCAGGAATCCAGCTGGGCAGTGGAGCCCTGGCTCAGGTGTGTGTGCAGACAAGAACAAGGCAGCGAGTGTGGACCAGGAGTGCAAACAACCCCAGAGTCACTTATACCCGGAAGATGCCCTTAGGCTCCCTATTCCCAGAGCCTCAGTCTCCCAACGGTAACGAGACTCTGTAAAAGCCCTTTACACCCTTAAATTGTATGGCTATAGGGTTAAGATCAGGGAGCCGAGGGTCAAAGTGTCCTCCTGTTTGCCCCAGGGGTTAGAAATGCAAACCTGCCTCTCTCCAGGGGAGGAGGATTTGGGGTGAGCTGGCACCCCCAGCAGAGGGCCACCTGGCCCTTCCGCTTCCCGCCTGCCACGTGTAGATCTGAACCTGGCTCTTGTCTCCTCCAGCAGCAGCCTTGGCCAGGGCTATAGCTGAGATACTGACGCCCATGCAGACCCTGCTCACAGAAGTCGCTCAGTGGCTGAACCAAAGGGCTTCACTTTCTACTCCCTGCTCCTCTGCAATGCTCAGCCTAGTCCCCCTCCACCCCAGATTTCCTCCTCCGAAAGCCTTCTCAGCCTCCCCTGCTTCCTTCTGCCTTAAAGGAGGAGCGGGACTCTCCAAGACCACATGCCTGAGCTCCGGCCACGTATGCTCGCTGTGCATGTTCCACGTGCGGCTGGGCCTTACAGAGCTGAGAGCAGATGCCCCGTTAGCAGGGGATCCTGGAAGGCAGATGCTGCATGGGTTCAGGAGCAGGAGCTCAGCCCCTCTCGGCTGTTGGCTACCTGAAAACCTGGGCCCACCTTCCCCTTCCTAGGGTTTCCCCTAAGCCTCTGCACAGAGTGTGCTCAGGGGAGTGGGACGACCCAGAGACTTTCTGTTCCTTCCACTTGGACAGAGTAGCCAGGGCACACAGTGGCACTGGAGACTCTTGTGTGAGCGCGAGGAGTGAGACAGAGCCTCCACTGTCAAGAGCCCGCCACTGGCTGAGGAAGCCAGCCGTGCACACAGACCATCCCCATCTTCTGGAAGGACCAGCAGGGGGAGCCGAGCACCTCCTCGGGAGGGCTTCCTGGCAGAGGGAACCCTCAGGCCGACTTTAATAGCCTGGAAGTCCAGGGGTTGTTTCAGACTGAGGGAAGGGCCAGAGTGAAGGCACAGAGGTGGGGACAGCTGAGAAATGTACAGCAACAAGCACTCAGGCTGAGGGTGGTGAGAGTGAGGCTGGAGGGCTGGGAAGGAACCCCAGGGACGCGCAAGAACTTGGACTTGACCTCCAGGTGATGGGGTTTCAGGTAGGAGAGAGGAAGGTGACAGTGCTTTGGGGACTGAGCCCTGGTGGTGGAGTGACAGAAGGCAGGGTGTGCGAACAGAGGAGGCCAGTGAGAGGCTTGGGAAGATGTGGCAGCCCCAGACCCAGGGCAGTGCCAGCAGAGGAAGGCCTGAATCAGCAGGACTGAGGGGTGGGCCGTGGTGAACGTGTGGACACGGGATGAAGCAAAGGCAACGGGGGGTGAAGTGGGTACACAGCAGCGCAGTGAATGGAGAAAGGGGCTCAGAAGAGCGGACTCACTTAAGGAAGAAAGTGATGGCAATGCTGCTCATTTATGCCGAAGGGACCCGGTCTAGGGACCTGCTGGTGCGCAGGGAGCACCAACTCCCAAAATGCACAGAGCAGACTCACCCGCTGATGATCTCCTTGGTCTCTGCCCGGATGAAATGCTCCTTCTCGGGGGTCAGAATGCACAGGGAGAACTTCTGGCCTGTCCGGCCCTCTCCGTCCACCACGTCTGTGCACTGGTTCATGTTGATGGTGCCCTGAGGGAGGGTTGTGGGCTGCAAGAAGATGAGGTAGGGACACTCAGGGCCAGCTCTAAGGGGGCACAGGAAGGCAGCACAGACCATCCCCACGTCCCCAAGCTCTTTCTGACCTGTGGCTTCATGACAGGCACCTGCACCTCTGGCAGCTGCATGAGCCCGACAAGAGGCACAGGGGGCTCTGCCTCGCCCTGGCCCTCGGAGCTCCACTTCCTACCTGCTCCTCACCCCCTAGAAGGAGGGCACCCAGCTGGACATTCCTTTCTTGCTGGGAAACAATATCCCAGCTGGCATGGGGGAGGGGAGGCAGGAAGGAGACCACTCCCTGAGGACACAGCTGGGATGGCAGAGGCAGCTAAGACCTCATCTTAGAGGGGTTACTTATCCAAGAAAGCAGTGAGAAAAGCTCTAGAGCAGGTGGTTTCAAAATAGCAAGGTTATTTTTAGAGGCAAGAATGGGGCCAGAGAGAAGCCACATCCTTGAAGGTAGGCTATGGGGCTTCGAGGCCAAGGCCACCAGAGGCACGTGCACTACCACCTCGTCCAGGAATGCCGTGAGGGGCGTGGCAAGGCTGCCCAGTGCCTAACAACAAATAACAACTTCTCCTTTTCTGACAGCAAAGCTGTTAGACATTGAAATTAGGGACAGAAAACCAAAAACAAGAAAAGAAGGCTTTATTAAAAATCCCTACCGAGGTGAAAACTTAGCTGAGAGGTCCTTCCTAAAGATGATCTGTCAGCCCGCACCCTTTGGCCTCTCATTCCCCCCACATGATGCTGCTTTGGGAAAGGAGACAGGTTGCCATGGCTCAGAAACTGGAATGGCTGTTGGGGGGCTCCAGGGCAGCTGTCAGCTTCTCCACTGAGTGGCCCCAAGAGTTTGGCATATCCCAGTCCAGTTCCTGGGGAGACAGCAGTGGGAGACAGGCAATGGCAGCCATCTGGGGTAGCTTCACTGTGAGCCTCCCTCCTGGAGCTCCGAGTAGGTCCTGCCCACCCAGCTGGGAGCTCCCTGAGCCAGGCCCGAGGGAAGGGCCTGGTCTGAGAGTCAGGACGCTGGGTCTGGTGGACCGCCTGCAACTGGAAACAGCCTCTGTGTGTCCCCCGGAAGGAAGGTGGAGTTCCCGGGGCTCCAGCCTGAGCTCAGGTGCTCTCCCTGGGGCTCTCCAGGCTGCCCTAGGAGCTCCTCTGACCACCGGGGGCCCCTCCCTCATCACTAGGGCTGGGCTGGGTTCCCAGAGCTCTTGCTCCGACTCGGCTGCCCGCTCTCTGGCCCTTAGGAGGTGGAAGGAGTCACTCCCCGGTTCCCATCGCCTTTCTTATGGGGCCCCTGGCTCAGCCAGTCATCCTTGGGTCCAGCTCAGGATGGAGGTGGCTAGGCCCGAGGACCGGCCATGGGCTTGCAGGGAGGCCTCCACCTTCAGGTGGGGAAAGAGCTTTTACCCTCAGCTATGTGTTCAAAGAACATCCTGCCTCAGAAATGACCCCCAGGTAGGAACAGGAGGAGGGGCAAGAGTCCCTCTTCTAAGGGTGGGCCATAACCACATAAAGCAAGTGCTCTCAGGAGGGAAGCAACCTCACAGTACCTCTCCCAGGCATTCCTGGAGGGTCCTTGGGCTGGAAAGAGGAGCTTGGTGGGTTGTCCTGTAACCAAATAGGAGGGTGTGGGGGGTCCTTAGGAGCAGAGGGCAAGAAGGTGGCCTGGGACCCACCCACCTGCCTTTGGCTGGGGGGAACCACATGCACCTAAGGCCTGGGCTCCCCTCCCCAGATGACAGCTGTTCCACAGCCACAAGAACACAGCACCCAGCATTCCCAACTCCTGGCTCTGGCTCCAGCCCCTTCTCTCTTTGCAAGTTCTAATCCCAGGCCTTCTCTGGCATCATGCCCTCTTTGGGCAAACTAAGGGTAGCAGCCTCTGTCCTCTGAGAGCTCTGCCCCCGTCCCTCCTCCCCCGAAGTGCATGCACTTGCTGGCACTGACAAGGCTCAGTGTCTCTGAGGTGGGGCCTCTTGTAGTGAGGAAAGGCCACTGGTGCCGTGGACCACTGTGAGGATTAGGCCAGGAGCTGTGAGGTGTGGGCACGCCATGGCCTTGTTTCCGGAGTGAGCCAGGAGCAAGAGCAGAGTGGAGAGAGGGGGTGCAGGGGGGCTTTCCCACGGCAATTTCCTCACTTGGCCTCGATGCCCACCCTACTGGGGATACACCACCTCTGACACAGATGCACGGGTTCGATAAGGTATCTGTCTGCACCATAGAACTGCTGGGATACACCACCTCTGACACAGATGCACGGGTTCGATAAGGTATCTGTCTGCACCATAGAACCAATAACATAAACTGTAACACATGTATAACACTCACAGGCAAGTTAAGTGGGGACAATAAAACATCAACAGAAGTTCTAATATTTTCTTTTTTCGGGACCATCTAGTGCAGTGGTCGCCAACCTTTCAGACCTCACGGACCACCAGTGGTCCACAGACCACCGGTTGGCAACTGCTGTTCTAGTGGGCCCCTGGGAGGCATACACTCCTCGTTAAATACTATGTTCCGGGGCTCGAACTTACCAAACTAGACTCACCATCCCCTCTTGCCAGTAATTGTTTTCACAGGGCACATGGCCACCAGCTATAGACAAGATTTCCCAGCCAGCCCCGAAGCTGGACGTGGTCACGGGACTCTCCCCAGTAGCACTGCCAGACTCCGCTGGGCCTCAGTGTCTGTGTGTGTAAATGAGGGATCTACCTTCTTCCAGAAGTGCCAATAAAAGGCAAAGGCATAACAAGCCAAGACTGAAGGAATGAATGTTTATTTATGACGTAGGTGTCAGGATTTCACAATTACAACCTCTTCGTGCCTCCTTAAATATTACTTACACAGCAGGCTCCATCTAGTCCCATTACACAGATCACACAGAAAAGGGAGCAGAGAGCAAACCAGTCAGAAAGAAAGGAAAAGCACTGGTACCTGCCATGGAAACGGTGCCCGAGTCTCCCAGCAGCACGCGTGCTGCACCTGCTGTGTGTGCTTCCCACGCTGCGCCCTGGCCCCTCCCATCCTCTCACCGACGACTCCCACCTTCGAGACTGGCAATGCTGTCAGCCACTTCCCCTACTCCACACGCAGCTGTGCCTCCGGCACTCACAGAGCTGGGGCAGATTCCACCAGGGTCCCCGCTTGGCCCCCCACCTCTGTCCCTGAGGGGCCACACCGCTCTGCATTCTCAGCGCTGAGGAGAGAGAACTAACTGCTCCTTAACAATCCACTTCCCAGCTACGCCGAGACCTCCTGCTGGGAGAGCCAGGGCAAATATCTAGGCTGTAACCGGAATCCAGTGAGGGATGACCCCCATGCTGTCAACAGAGAAGCCAGCTCTGTCCAACAATCTCCCTGCCCTCATTCTGCACCTCCAGAGGTTAGAAATCCAGGCCTCCTACAAGGCTGAGCATTACCTACTTCTGCTCGCTCATTTCCCGAAAAAGGGCTGGCTGTCTTCAGGGCACCAACTCTGCTATGTTGCCAGTTATGGGTTCCGTCCATGCCCAGCACTGGCACTGACAGCCCTGCAGCCATCTGGGGAACTCGGGTCCCCTTCTGCCTCCACACTACACCAGCTAAGACGGCAGAGCTGTTAGAGAGCGGCGGATGGTTTAGGCAGGAGGTGACCAAGCAGGAGGGCACAAGACCTGGGCCTTTTCCCAGGGATATGACCACCCTGCTGAGAACCAGCCTTCCTACTTATCCTCTGCCTGTTGGCCCTCAAGAGGCCAAGGGAACCTCTGCCCATTGCAGGGGGCACCTGTCAGAGGCCCGCTGAGGACAATCCTGCTACAGCAGCTTCACCACCTTGGGATCCTCCAGCCCACCCCTGGCCAAGGAGGTGTGCTTTAGGGAAAACCCTGGAAGCTTGGGAAGGTGAGCTTCTCTGAGCCAGGGGGAAAGAAGAGGAAAGTGGGACAGAAATACAGAGGGGCCATTTAGAGCTATCAAGTGGGGGTGCGGGGGGAGGAGGCTTTCCTTCAGGCAGCTGTGCTTCTAGAACTGGGGGCGGCTCATATGCGAGGCCTGGATGGAATGGGAATCGTCCATTTTGCTCCCCATTCAGTGGGAAAACAAGAGTCCCACAAAAACCAAGGCTTCCTCCCTTGGCAAAGAAGCACTCACAAAATCTCAAGGTCAGAAAGAACCTTTCAAGGTGAAGCTCAAGCCTATCCACTGAGTTCCTGCAATAGTTCATGTATTTCTCAAACTCATCTGACCATGACTGACCGAGAACTGTGCATTTCATACTGGGATGAACACACACATATGTGCATGCACACACAAGTGAATTGAAAATTATGGAACATTTTTACTGCATGTATGCATTTTGTATTATTCTGTCGTATTCACCAAAACTGCCTTAAAGAGTAGGAAAAACACTGGTGCCAGCAGCCAGCCAGCACATCTGACACTGTCAGGAGCAGGGCTCTACACGCTCCAGGTAAGGCATGAACAATCTACCTTTCAGCCCTGACCCGTTTGGCTCAGTGGATAGAGCATTGGCCTGTGGACTCAGGGGTCCCAGGTTCGATTCCGGTCGGGGGCGTGTACCTTGGTTGCGGGCACATACCCACAAGGGCATGTACCTTGGTTGCAGGCACATGCCCAGTGGGGAGTGTGCAGGAGGCAGCTGATCGATGTTTCTAATTCTCTGTCCCTCTCCCTTCCTCTCTGTAAAAAATCAATAAAATATATTTAAAAAAAAAAAAAAAAGAATCTACCTTTCAGTGAAAGCCCTTGCAGCAAGAATCGAGGTAATTATTTACTCGGCTGGGCAGGGCTCTAAACAAGGAGTTCCAGGTATGCCTCATTCACCCTGTTGACAGCCTCAGGAGGCAGGCACTGATAGGCCTGATTTGCAGAGATCTAAGCTGGGGATCAGTGGGGAAGGGACCTGGTGCTTGTGGAGTGGAGCCGCTTGGAACAGTCTGTCCCTCCCCTCCTTATGCCTTTTCTCCCTGGTCCTTGCAACCATTTGCACAGTCATGTTCAAGGTCACTGGCAGAACCAGTGGGCAGGCCACCAGGCCTAATCTAGTGAGGTGCTTGCTGAGCTTGTGGTGCTCACAATGGGACCACAAGGGGCCCGGGCAGGAATGCAACTTCCCTATCCTCCCCAAAGGAATGATAACGGTGCCCAAGGTACCTTACAGACAGGCCTGCTGGGCCGCTATGCTGGAGGCTTGGTTAGGCCACTCAAGTCAAGTCCAAGGAGAGCCCACATCCTGTCTTTGGGACTGAGGGAGCTGAACCTGAGTTCTCTATGGAAGTACTGCACCCTGAGTACTGCACCCTGTCCCTGGCACCCAGAACAGGCAAATCCACAGACAAGAAACAGATGAATGGTTGCTGGGGCTGGGTGGGGAGTGGGGGTGAGGAGTGGCTGCTTAATGGGCACGGAATTTCCGTCTGGAGTGCTGAGAAAGCTCTGGGCTAGATATTGGTGATGGTGGCACATTACAAATGTACTAGATATCAATAAACTGCATACTTTAAAGTAGTTAAAATGGCGAATTTCTATGTCATGTGAATTTTATCACAATAAAGAAATCCCTCACTCCACAGCTGTCACAAGACTAGAGGTGATACTGTGAAGCGAGGGCTCCGAGCTGCACACAACCCAGCTGCTTCCACCCGTTTCTCAGTGCAAATACACTCCCCACCACGGCCGGGGGCTGTAAGAACACCATTTCTTCAATATGCTCTGCCTGAATGCTTTCCCCAGGAAGATGGGAAAAAGCTTAGGGCACAGTTCTCTCCTACCCCAGGACAGAAAGGAGGCTGACAGGGGGACGAGAGGACTGGCCTGGCTGGACTGGAAGATACTCTAGGCATCACTGAGCCCCTGAGAGGGGAGGGAAAGCTGGCCCTAACATGGCTAACAGGAGACTCTTGTAAATGCTGGGTCAAACCAAGAAGCTTATCCAAGGGCAAGCAGCTGGCATACATTCTCCAGGCCTTGCTGGCTCCCCATCGAGACCCTGGGAAGATCAGTCTAACTTCCTGGCCACACTCCAGCAGATGGAAAAGGCGTGAGAGGATGTCTGTCCTCTGGAGCACCCGACTCCTCACTGCAATGAGTCTCTGGCCCGCAATCTCCTCATCCCACTCCTCACTGATCCAAACCAAGTCAGGGAGATGGGAGCCTCAACCCTGGGATCTGTTCCGCAGCAGAAGCGGTGCCGTCTGCGGATGCTAATCCCCCAGGCCCGGCGCTCGGATCCGCAGACCATTCAGACAGGAAGAAAACGGGGCAACGCCAGCCTTGCTTACATGGTCTCCCTGTAGTCACCAGGAGTGGCCCCAGAAAGACCGTTCACAAGTATAGATCTGGCCTGGCCACGCTCTGCCTCAATTGCTCCAAGGGCCTCAAGCCCAAGCTCTCTGTCCTGTGTTTGGGGCCCTCAACCACCCTGGCCTCACCCGCCCCTGTTCACAGGCCTGGGAGACCCACAGCTATTTGCTAAACAGGCCGACCTCCTGCCTCACTTCTCCCCGCTCCTGGATGGTCACCCTGTATCCCCTAGTCCACTTATGAGCCTGCCCATCTGTTCTCCATGCTAGACTGTGAGGTCCTTGATAAAACTATACTATATATAGATTCTTCTATATATACCTATGTTGGCACGGCCCCAAATGAATTTCAGTATGTATTTTTGAATGCTATATGGAACAAACCAACCCCCTAAAATTATATTGCAGGTTCATTTATAATATCCTATCTATGCAAATTGACCATCACTCCAACACACAAGATGGCTGCCCCCATGTGGTCAAAGATGGCCACCCCCATGTGGACACAAGATGGCCAGCAGGGGAGGGCAGTTAGGGGTGACCAGGCCAATAGGGGAGGGCAGTTGGGGGGACCCAGGCCTACAGGGGAGGGCAGTTGGGGATGACCAGGCCAGCAGGGGAGGGCAGTTAGGGGTGACCAGGCCTGCAGGGGAGGGCTGTTGATGGGGGACCAGGCCTGCAGGGGAGGGCATTTGGGGGCGACCAGGCCTGTAGGGGAGGGCAGTTGGGAGCGACCAGGCTGGCAGGGAAGGGCAGTTTGGGGCGACCAGGTCAGCAGGCGAGGACAGTTAAGGGCGACCAGGCCTGCAGGGGAGGACAGTTAGGGGGCAACCAGACCAGCAGGGGAGGGCAGTTGGGGGCAACCAGGCCAGCAGGGGAGGGCAGTTAGGGGCAATCGGGCCGGCAGGGGAGCAGTTAGGCGTCGATCAGGCTGGCAGGGAGTGGTTAGGGGGTGATCAGGCTGGCAGGCAGGTGAGCGGTTGGGAGCCAGCAGTCCTGGATTGTGATAGGGATGTCTGACTGCCCGTTAGGCCCAATCCACGGGCAGTCGGACATCCCTTGAGGGGTCCCAGATTGGAGAGCGTGCAGGCTGGGCTTAGGGACACCCCCCCGTGCATGAATTTCGTGCACCGGGCCTCTAGTATAATATATATTCTACCTATAAATATGCTTTATTTATAAAATAGGAATACCCAACCTTACCAAACCCCATGGTTGTCAAGCGAATAGTGGGATGATGCACGTGGAAAGGACGGACAGTAACAATCTCCCACTGTTTGAGGGGCATGAGATGGAGGGCCTGAAGGAGATTCAGGGCCCAGAAAGAGAATTCCTCTTCCAGGGGCTCATGGTACTGCTCTGCAGCCACCACCACTAGCAACTAGAAGATGATAAAGTTGAAAGGCAAGAGGTGGGTGTAGCGATATTGCATAATTCCATTTATATGAAATGTCCAAAACAGGTAAATCGATAGAAACAGAAAGTAGATTAATTAGTGGTTGTTTGAGGCTGATGGAGAATTGGGGGTGATAACTAAGGGGTGCAGGATTTCTTTGGGGGAGGGGGAATAAAAATGTTCTAAAATTAGATGGTGGTGATGATTGTACAACCCTGTAAATATACTTAATGGCTTATACACTTAAAAATAAAACAAAATATTGCAGAGATATAGAAAATAACTAGGTGGGTGTGGCAGCCAGCGGATCGGGCCCTGCAGGAAACCTGTGTGGCTCCACTCAGGTTCCTGCGGGAAGAACACTCGCTGCTGCCCTCCCTGCAGGACTGGAACACTCGCTTGTCACTCTCCCTATGCCCCATACTCCAGACATGGAAACAGGCCAGAGAGGCACGAGGACGGAGTCCAGTTTTCCAACTCCCAGCCCACCTGAGCATGTGACCCTTGGCCCGGGAGAAGGAAGAGACCACAGCAGCATGGGCAGGCCATCCCCAAGGAGCTAAGCTCTGCTGAGGGTGGCCCCTGTTAGAAACAACACTCCTGTCCCTCGGAAGCCCCTCTTTCAGGATTCCGCTCGGGCCCATCCAGGAGCAGGCGGTCTTTCTGAGCAGTCGGGGCTCCTATGGATTCAGCAGAAAGGACCCATGACACAGGGGAGCATTTGCTAATCCCAAGCAGCAACAGGAGCTGTGTCCAGCACAATGCCCAGGCTGGGCCTGCAACCTCAGAGCTGTGGGAAGAAGGACGAGTGGGCCGATACTGTACATGCTGAGGTTCTGGTGGAGCTGGTGGGAGATTGCAGAAGGGACCCATTCGGGGTTCTGTTGACCAGACAAACTCCCTGCATTCCTGGGGCACTGTCAGGGTCAGCTAAACTTTTATTTTTTAAGGAGAAAAGAACACAACAAAGGCCCTTTTAACTTATTGCCAAGGCCAAGAAGTTCCTTCTCCCACCTGCTGTGTCAGACTTGCCTGCTGACCCAGGCCGCTGGCTGGGCAGCAAGATACCCAGGCTCCCACTAAATGGCAAAGGGTGTCCGCCAGGGGAGTTGCCTTGGGAAGCCATCACCACCCAGGCAAGGCCTATCTCACCCTAAGACCGGGTCGAGGAATGGAGGGAAGAATCATTTACAACCTCCTCGCTCCACCCAACCAGCATGGGAGCAGAATTCCGCAAGAACCAAGCGCCCACCACACCATACACAGCAATGAACTCAACCAGATCGGAGACCTAAATCTAAGAGCAAAACAATAAAACTCTGAGAAGACCAAGGGCAATGGCTTCATAACATTGGATTTGGCAATGACTGGATATGACAATATAAGCACAAGCAACAAGAAAAAGTGGGATAAACTGGACTTTGTCAAAATTAAGTACTTTGGTGCATTTAAGGACACTATCAACAGAGTGAAAAGGCAATCCACAGAATGGGAGAAAATATCTGCGAATCACATCCTATAGAATCCTATGTAATAAAAGAATAATATGCAAATTGAACCTCACTCCAAGCCACAAGATGGTCGCCCCTATGTGGACACAAGATGGCTGCCACAAGATGGTCAGCAGGGGAGGGCAGTTGGGAGTGACCAGGCCGGCAGAGGAGGGCAGTTCGGGGGGACCCAGGCCTGCAGGGGAGGACAGTTGGGGGGGACCAGGCCTGCAATGGAGGACAGTTGGGGGGGACCCAGGCTTGCAGGGGAGGGCAGTTGTGGGGGACCAGGCCTGCAGGGGAGGGCAGTTGTGGGCGATCAGGCCAGCAGGGAGGGCAGTTAGGGGTGACCGGGCCAGCAGAGAAGGGCAGTTGGGGGGGACCAGGCCAGCAGGGGAGGGCAGTTGGGGGTGACCCAGGCCTGCAGGGGAGGGCAGTTGTGGGTGACCAGGCCTGCAGGGGAGGGAAGTTAGGGGTGACTGGGCCAGCAGGGGAGGGCAGTTGGGGGCAACCAGGCCTGCAGGGGAGGACAGTTAGGGGCGACCAGACTGGCAGGGAAGGGCAGTTAGGGGTGACCAGGCCGGCAGGGGAGGGCAGTTAGGGGCAATTGGGCCGGCCGGGGAGCAGTTAGGCGTTGATCAGGCTGGCAGGGGAGTGGTTAGGGGGTGATCAGGCTGGCAGGCAGAAGTGGTTAGGGGCAATCAGGCAGAGGCAGGCGAGCAGTTGGGAGCCAGCAGTCCTAGATTGTGAGAGGGATGTCCCAGATTGGAGAGGGTGCAGGCTGGGCTGAGGGACATCTCCCCCTCCCCCCCTCCTTCCGTGCACGAATTTCGTGCTCTGGGTTTCTAGTATGTGATAAAGGATTAATATACAGAATATAAAAAGAATTCCTACAACTCAACAGCAAAAAATAAATAAGAAAAAACAATTTAAAAGACTTGAATAAGCATTGCTCCAAAGAAGATATAAAATGGCCAAATAAGCACATGAAAAGACACTTGGCATCATTAGTTATTAGGGAGATGCAAATTAAAATCACAATGATATATGAAGCACTTCGTACTTACTAGGTTGGTTATAATAAAAATGCTGAAAATATGTGTTGATGAGGATATGAAGAAATTAGAACTGTGTATTGCTGGTGGGAAGACAAAATGGTATAGCTGCTGTGCAAAACTGTTTGGCAGTTCCTCAAAAACTTAAACACAGAATTACCGTATCATCTAGCAATGCCACTTCTAGGCATATACCCAGAAGAATTGAAATCAGGGTAGTAAACAGATATTTGTACACCATGTTCATAGCAGCAAATTCACAGCAGCCAAAAGGTGGAAGCAACCCAAGGGTCCACTTGGATATGACACAGAGAGGACAAAGGGCTAAATGGATAAACAAAATGTGGTCTATGCATACAATGAAATGTTACTCAGCCGTAAAAAGGAAGGAAATTCTGACACATGCTATGGATGAATCTTGAAAATATTGTGTTAAATATTATTGTATAACTGCTATGGAGTTTGTTTGAGAAGACTAGAGACGGATGGTTGTGACAGCAGCACAACAATGTAAATGTATTTCATGCCATTTAACTACACTTAAAAATGGTTAAGATGGTAAATTTTATGTTATGTATATTTGAACACACACACACACACACACACACACACACACACACACACAGAAGTGTCCTGGGCAACTTGGGATTCTAGGCAGAAAGAAGTGCCTCATTTAGGAAAACATGCTCTTGTGTGGAAGTGGTCTTTCTACAGAGGAAGCCTGGCCAACTCTGGCCCAACTCATTGTGGCCTTGTGTGAGGTCCTCCCCAGCGGGTATAGAACAGAGTCCTCAGTGGGCACTGACCCTCCCCCAGCTTCCTACCTCTCCCCATTTCCCACCCTCAGCTCAAAGGTAGGAACAACATCCTGCCAGATACAAAAAAGCGTGGGAGCCCAGAGCATGAGCTCCCCTTCTCCTGCCCCCTCAATCTTGCTGCTTTCCTCTGCTATAGGATACCAATACCCTACACCACAGCTGCACCTGAATGATAAAAGAACTGGAGACCCACGTATGAAGACTGAGGCTTGGTGGTAAGACTCATCACAGAAGCAAAATCAAAGGACTGCCTCTGAGTTTGTGGTGTCCTGTCTCCATCTGTCCGCCATGGGAAAAGTCCAATCTTGTCTTCATCAACCCAGTGTCCAAAAGTAGTGTGCCACGCTGAAGCTTAGCTCCCATCTGGCCCCATCCAGCTAGTGCGGCCTGTCCCCGGCTGGCACTGTGCCCAGGCCTGCACTTGGTGCCCCCCCCCCCCCCAGCAAGGGGGGGCACATGTTACAAAGCACATGTCACTGAGTGAGAGAAAGCTTCTTTGTTAGGCTGATTATATCATCTCAGACTTGGGACAGCCCGATGATTCTTTTAACTAATCAATCAACTTCCCAAGCTTTCTTGAGCTTCTGATGGCTCCACCCCCTAACCAATCTATTTCCTAGATCTAGATGGGTTCTATGTCCCTTATCTAATCCGATCCTTTTTCCAGGCTACACAGTGGCCATTTTGGCTTCCACTGCGCATGTGCATGCTTACTTCCCACCACTCTCCCCACAATAGGAGGGTGGGCGGTGTATGGTGGGGCGGGGGATGCGCTAATCATTACCCTTGGCTGGGCAATGCTGCTATCCCTTGGAGTGGGTGAAGCTGTTGCTTCCTGGTTTAGCAGGCTTATGCTCCCTCGTTTACTATGCTTAATAATGTGTGACTTCCTTTGCTCCCTTCCTTTATTAACATCTGGTGACCTATGCAAACAGAAGGTGTGATGATCTCAGGTGCATGCTACATACACATGAGCACCTGTTAATAGGTATGAACCGCCTCCCTTAAGGAGGACTGGTACAGTTTAGCACACTGGCCTGGTTTACCCCAGACCCAGAAAGCTTATTTCCTTAGCTCCAACCCTTCAAGTAAATTGATCTTTTCCCCCATCAGCCAAACCACTAAACCGCACCTTCATAGTTTAGCCTGTCCTGGTTTCTACCTGGCACCCGGGCACTTTCTTCCTCCCTGGCCCTTCAGGCCCTGGTCTCAGCCTCTGCTCCTGGTGAGGCACACAATTTGAGAGCTGACCTAGAAGACTGCTGGAGGAAGCACATCTGGACCTAAGAGCCTGGCTCTTCCACTTCACAGTGATGATCACACCCACTGAATGCAGGAGGAGGAGGAGTTTTCCGGGCCCTGCCTAAAAGACCACGTAATCACCTCAGGACTCACTCAGCAAATGTTTAGGTACAGACTGGAGCCACTTCCTGAGCATGTATTTTGGGGGGTGGGGGGGTGGGGGTGGTACTGTTCTTGTTTGGTGCTGGGAACAGAGGTGAGAACAGGACAAAGTGCCGCCCCCCCTCCCCCCTCCCCCAAGAAAAGTTCACTTTGTTTTTATGGCGATGAAGAAAAAAATAAGCGAAAAAACAAAGAAACTGTCCAATTTCAGGGAGTGTAAGTGATAGGAATGAAAGGAAAGCAGGTACAAGGCTAGAAAATGCCTGGGAGGTGGATACCCCCCGAGTCCAAGCAGAGGCCCAATGGGGAAAGAAGTTCTGAGGCCCCGGAGCAGGGACGAGCTGGGTCTGCCTGCAGAAGCTGGCAGGCCAACCTGCTGGGAGGATGAGGAGAGCCCTTGGGGGCCACAGCCTGCTGGGCCAGGGGACGTGATCTGCGGAGGAGGTGAGACAGGGAGGGAGCCTGACTAGCTCACAGAGCACTCTGAGCCTTGACAGATGAGGCAGGCAGAGGAGACATGGTTGGGCCAGAATGCTAATGGCATGTGGGGTGAAGAGGGTAGGATTTGGGATATACTGACGGTAGAGCCAAGTGGACTTCAGGTGTGTGCCGGTGAGAAAAAAAGAAGCCAGGGATGACCCCTAGGATTTGGGCCTCAGTGACTCAGCTAGAACAGGTGCTAAACTAAAGACCTAAATTTCCTTTAATTTGTCTGTACTTGGCCTATATTCAGCTGCCTTTCTCTGGCCTTTCTATGCCTCTGTCTTCATAGAAAATAGATCCTTTTAGGCTGATACCACAAGCGATGGGACTTAGGCAGAACAAGGAGGGAAGCAGCAGAGACAGAGAGAGGGCAGAGACAGAAGCCAGCGGCCACCTGGAAGGCAGGGTCACAAGCTGGCTATGTGAAGAAAGACAGCGGCCACCCTTAAGCCTTGGCTGCAGTTAACCCTGGGGCACAAAACAGTTCCAGCAGCAACCCTGGGATGTCCCCAAGATCACGGAGCTAAAGAGACAGAGAACCTGAGAATAGTCCCACTTGGCGGAGCGAGGAGGCCTCCTGGAGATGGCTCGGGGCTGAGAGGTGTGGCGGGCCAGGGGCGGGTGGTCCAGGGCAGGACAGTGCAGGAGCATCCCACAGGGCAGTCTGAGGAATGGGGGAGGGTGGAAAGAGGGGAGATCTACAAGGACTTGAACTCGGCTTTATTCTCGAGCATGAAACCAGTGTGTTGTGCTGACAGTTATGTCACCTCTCAACAGAAACTCTTCCTTTCTGGCAGAGAATCATGTCCATCACAACTGGAGGGCCTGAAATACCCTCAGGTACCCAGCAGGCAAGGAAGCAGAGCCCAGAGGGGTCAAATGGCCCATGGACACACAGACATCCGCGGGCACAGGCCCCAAGACGGCTTCCTGGAGCCAGGGAAGCAAGGACATGGTGGGTTGGGAGTGGGAGGTTAGTGCTTGTGCCACCAACAGAAATGCCCAGTATTTTCTGAGGCCGTGTCTCTTTGGGTGGGGGCGGGGCAGGTATTGACAGCTCACAAACAACCTGGAGACAGCCTCTCTCCCTTCTTTCCTTCCCAGGCTTTATCTACTGCTCTGAACTGCCTCTCCATGAAGCCCCAACCCCAGCCCAAGGAGACCATCCTCCTCCAGCAGAACGGTGCTTGCCACAGAGGAACACAGAGAAGGTGGCTGGGGAGAGGACACACACAACTCAGCACTCAACGGAGGCCAGAAATAAACAGAACTTGGCTCACAGGAACAACAAGCAGTGGAGAGAGGGTCCAAAATCGAGTCCTGCAGGAGTGGACTGAAGGAGCCAGGGCTGTTTACTCTTAGAGAACGAGGACTGACTAACTGAGGAGGGGCTGGGGATACAAGACAAAATCACTGTCTCCAAAAATCATTCATTCAACAAACATACACTGGATGCCAGGCCCTGGGGACAGAGGGATGAGTGAGACATGGCACCCACTTGGGTGCGCTCAGCACTGCAGTGCAGGCATGAACACTTCTGTGGACAGCACAGCGCAGCGGCCGGAGACAGACGCCGTGTCTTAGCGGCTCCTTGTGGCGCAGGGTCAGATCTGTCCGGGGAGTTCTGTAGGGAGACAGGTCCGCGGGAGATGGGGCAGCACTTTCTGAGGGTTTCTCCATAAACAGACATCTTGCTCCCATAAGCCTGGGCTGGCATCGTCCCCATTGCAGACATGGAAAACACTCAGGAAAGCCAAGCGGCTGCTACCAGCAGCACCCGCCCATTGCGCAGGTACTCACTGAGCACCGCCCGTGTGCCGGGACCACTCTAGGTGTTAGGAATACAGTAATGAGCAAAACTGACAAAATCTCCGGCTTCACGAAGCTGACCTTCCAGTCTAGAGCCAGGCAAGTAACAGAAGTAGAGTGAACTTGTGAGGTGGCGGTGGTGTGTGCACGGTGGAAAGTGAAGCCAGAGTGGGAAGCCATTTTGAATGGCCAGGTCAGAAACGCTGCTCCAGGGCCAGGGGGCAGAAGGCAGGGAGTGAGGCACAGGAGGGGGGAAGCCTGAAGGAGGAGGCCTAAAGCAAGCGCCTGGCCTCACACAAGCTCAGGTCAGAAGGGAGGGGCAGTGGAAGGCTGCCAGCCCTCAAGGTGCGGATGAAACTGCTGGGAATGGCTTCTTCCTCAGGCCCCGTTTTAGTTCTGCTGCCTTGGCTTAACCAAACAGAACAGTCGGAAAGAGTCTTGTAACTCCAGTGTAACGAGTCCTGAGAAGAATGCTAGTTGCAGCCCTGACAGCCACTCCCCTGGCCGGCCACCTGCGGGCGGCCATCACCCAGCCTCCTCACTGTGGAGGCAGAAGAGGCGTTTCGGACAACCCGCTTCGGCGGCAGAGTGCCGGGGCCTTGGAGAGGAAGCCCCTTGGTCATGTTCTGACCAGGACCCAAGTCCACCCACCTTTTAGCTTCACTCCCATGACCCCAGTCCTCCTTGTCCCGTGGCTGGCAGCAGCCTGGGCTTCCTGACCAGGGGGACAGGGTCCTTCCCGCCCTCCCAAAGGCAGCGCCAAGGGCACTTCACTTCCCAGTCCCAGAACTGCCTTTCCTCCAAAGGGCCTTCGTTCCTTTCGTCGGAGAAGGCAAGCAGAAACCGAGATCTGGACACTAAGTGTGCTCGTGGCCGTTGGAGTTTTGGTGTCTCCAGGCCTCAGCCGACAGAACAAGGAGAACAGGTGTATGTAGCCCTGTCCATACACATAGCTCCCTCGATCTGTAACTCTTTATACTAGTGTGTCTCTATTACGCTAAACATGCTGTCTTCAACTCTTAATCCAGTATCACATGGATAATTCTAGCCTCTCCCGGGTGTGCCTGTAACTTGCACTCCCACAGCGCCATTAACTGCTGGGCTGCCTAACTGGGGGCTGCGGGGGGAGGGACTCGCTCGCGGGCGCACAGTGCCTCCCGCAGTCCTTCTGCCCTCAGTCCCGCATTCCACTCATTTCCAAGCGCACGTTTCCTTCCCCTCCCAGGAACTGCCCGGCTGCCAGGGCTCAGCAATGGGCGGGCGGAGCAGACAGTAGGTGACTATTTTACACTTAAGCCCGTGTTTGAGCCTCCCTTTGAAGGCAGTTTGGTAGGAGGGCTGGGAGGAACTGGAGACAGTAAGAAGATCGAGGGAAGAAAAAGAAAGGGGCTAAAGGTTCTTTTTGGCAGAAGCTGTGCTTCCAGCCCGTCAGAGCTGTCGCTTGGGAGACCAGGCCCAGGTGGGGAGGAGGCAGCTGGAGAGGAGGCAGCAGGCAGGCGCGCAGGCTGGAGCAGTCTGGCCTTATATGGAGATGTTCACATTCTGGCTCCCCAGGCCTTCAGCTGCTGCCACCCCTCCTCGGAGGGAGAGGGCTGCTGTTCCACACGAATCAACTGCTCTCCTGCCTAAAGGGCAGCAGCTAGCTGAAGAAAGAACAAGCTGCTGCTGGCCTCAGTGAGACTGGAAGCAGTACAGCTGTGGGGCCATCACGTCCACCAGCCCCGCTGCCGGCCTTCCCACTCGCCCTCCCGTCCTGGGGTCTGAAGCAGGGAGGAGAGGCTTGAGGGAGGCAGAGGTTTTAGAGCTTAAAGCAATGATTTTCAGCTTCTGCTGAATAATGGGATCACCCGGCGAGATTTTTAAATAGAGGTTCCATTCCCAGAGACTGACTCGAAGTTTCTGGGGTAGGGCTTGGGCCCTGAAATCACTAAAAGGCCTCCCAGTGCTGCTAACGCCCAGGCAAGGTGGAGGACAAAGGCACAGCAGGCATCTCTGACGCCTGGCTGTGGTCCCTGCCTGGCCATCAGCTGTACCAGGTCATGAACAGCTTCTGGCTGGGCCACAGAGGCCCCAAGGACAGAGGGCGAGGAGGGACACAGCGCATCTGTAAAGAGCTTGCTGTAAGGTGGTGGGGGGTGCACAAGAGGGTACACAGAGTGGATATAACTGAAAATGTGATTTCATAAGGTGCCCCAGCACCCAGTGCTTGAATTAGCACCCCAAAGGCCCTGTCTGCCCCCTCAGTGAATAAAAGTAACCCCTTGGGGCAGCCCTCTCCCCTCTAGTGACACTGTGAGAACCTTGGCAAAGTGGGAAGAGAAAGGCCATGTCAGACACGTGAGAGGTGAGGAAGTATGGCCAGGGCTGCTGCATTTCTGTACGATGAGAGGGGTAAAGCCCAAGCACTGTGGGAAGCAGACTCCCACCTCGGCAGGGCAGCACCCGCCCTGAGCTCTGGGTCCAGCTCCTTTGGCCCTGGTCCGTGCAAGCATCTGAATGGAGCACAGCATGTGTGGGGGAGCTCCTTGCCAACACAAGGGCAGTGCTGACCCGAAGGGCACCAGTGGTTCACGAACACACTCCCTCTTCCTGGCAACTACGTACAGGCCCAGAGGAAAGCATGTCGAGCCTCACAACCTGGGCCACCACAGATCATGTTTAGCAGGGCCAGCAAAAGCTGGAAGCCCAAAGGAATTCAAATCACCCTTTGGGGGGAAACTCAGATTTATTCCAAGAATCCAAACAAGCTAGAGAGAAAGAAACTTGAGACTGAGCTGTGAGTATCAGGAATCACTGGGCTCTCCCAGCTGTTCAGGTTTCGAAGCACTGAAGGACAGAGAGGATAAGAAAAGGCAAGTGAGCTCTGGTCAGTGTGCTCCGAAGGGTTGCCAGTTCGATTCCTGGTTGGGGCACATGCCCAGGTTGCAGGTTTGAACCCTGTTTGGGGTGCGTGCGGGAGGCAGCTGATCAATGTTTCTCACATCAACATTTCTCTCCGCCCCCACTTCCTTCCTCTCTCATTAAAAATCAATACACACACACACACACACACACACACACACACACACATTTTTTTTTAAAGAAAAGGCAGGGGACCCAAAGGATAACGTGGGCCTGGGGCCTATATACCAAGTCTCCCTGAATATAGGCCAGGCCTTTCCCTTTGCCCCTGGAGAGACCAGATTCCAGGGAAACTAGGGAACCCAGGACAGAGGGAAGAGAGAGGGAACCTGCTCCATGAGACCCAGGTGTCTACCTGCACCAACAGTGCCAGGCTCAGGGAGCACCTGCTGGGCCCCCACTCCTGTTGCCTGGCTGAGGAAACTGGCTTGAGACTAAGAACCCCTAACCTCCTCTAAGGACAGGCCCTGTGCCAAATGCCAGGGAGACAGGAACAACCCAAACAGTGCCCAGCCTATCTGGGTTCCACTCCCCATCCGAACCACAGCTGGCAGCAGAAACGAGTCCTACACAGGGTTCTAGACTCCTTCCCAAGGATCCTGGGGGTTTCTCACTGGGAGGAGCTGGAGCCCCTGGTATCCAGAACCCTGGAAAAAGCACCCTTTTCTTCCAGACCCCGTATTTCTCCTCAATTTACGGAAAAAGCACCAGCAGCCTCCCTTTCAGGGCAGGGATGTTGGAGCACACCAAAACCTAATGCCCTCTGGGTTAAGCTTCCAAGTGGCAGGAACAGGAACAAAGAATAACCGAAATGTGTGGGAGACACAAAACCTTCCGGGAGAAGGTGTCACGTCCCACTGCTGCCAAAGACGCCAGCGCTCCAGGAAAAGGCCTGCGCAGCTCTGAGTCCTCGGTGAGCTTTACAGAGAGGCCTGCTGCGAGGAAGAAGCCCCTGCGGATGTCCCCTGTCTCGTCCCTACTGGAACTCCCACACCGACACCTCCTGAGGCTCTAGCTCCATCTTTATAATCAGCCACTCCCAACATGTCCTCCCACAGCTGAGAAAACATACGAGCTGTCAGTTACAAAGGCTTTCAGGAATTTCTGTGCATGCATGGGGGACTTTTCTCATGATGCTCCTCTACCCTAATGAAAACCCAGCCTCTGAGATAACAGAAGTCTTGCTCATAAAAGAGGCTGACCTGCCTCTCAGGAAAGAGCTCTCCATCCCAAAACCTCTCCAACTGGCCTGGCCAAAGCCTTCAACTGCTCAGAGACACTGAAGCGCTCAGAAGGACCCAGCTCTGGACCAGCACAATCCTGTGGAGGCCATGTCCAGCCCCCAAAGCACCATGCCTGGGAAGAGAGGGCCTTCCAGGCCCTGGGGGACTCTAACAGGCCCAGGCAAGGGGGCGGGTGTTTGGGAAAGTGGTCTCCAGAAGTGTTCTTGGCACTCTTGCTCAGAAACAGTCACATCTCAACTCTTCTGAGATCACAGGCTCTGCTCACACTGGTTCCTTCTGCTGCCAGCCACCATCAAGTCCTCTGGGCAGAGGTGCTTCTGCAAGTCGATCGCAAAGGGCCAAGAAGCATTAATGCCCAGAAACCACCACAGGCTCAATAGGAAACACCCAGAGTGTGAGAACCACGTTTCCTTTCACTCATCCAGCCATCAATGGACTAGTAAGTACAGCTGGTCCTCCGTTTCCACAGGTTCCACATCTGTGGATCAAACACCATCCTCTACACTAATAAAAGGGTAATATGCTAATTCAACCAGACATCTTCTGGACATCCTTCCAGACGTCCTTCCGGACAAAGCCATGGTGGCGGGGGCTGAGGCAGAGGTGGTTCGGGGTGACCAGGCCAGCAGGGGAGAGCAGTTAGGGGCAACCAGGCCAGCAGGGGTGAGCAGTTAGGGGTGACCAGGCCAGCAGGGGAGGGCAGTTAGGGGTGACTAGGCAGGCAGGCAGAGTGGTTAGGGGTGATCAGGCAGGCAGGCAGGTTAGTGGTTAGAAGCCAGCGGTCCTAGATTGTGAGAGTGATGTCTAACTGCCAGTTTAAGCCTGATCCCGCAGGCATATCTATACTAATAAAAGGGTAACATGCTAATTCGACCATACATCTTCTGGACATCCTTCTGGATGTCCTTCTGGACAAAGCCACAGTGGCGAGGCCCAAAGCATAAGTGGTTAGGGGGACCAGGCCGGCAGGGGAGAGCAGTTAGGGGCGACCAGGCTGGCAGGGGAGGGCAGTTAGGGGTGACCAGGCAGGCAGGGGTGAGCAGTTAGGGGTGACCAGGCAGGCAGGGGATGGCAGGTAAGGGCAACCAGATCAGCAGGGGAGGGCAGTTAGGGGCGACCAGGCAGGCAGACAGGCAGAGTGGTTAGGGGCGATCAGGAGGCAGGCAGGCGAGTGGTTAGGAGCCAGTGGTCCTGGATTGTGAGAGAGATGTCCGATTCCTGGTTTAGGCCTGACCCTAAACTGGCAGTTAGACATCCCCCAAGGGGTCCCAGAATGGAGAGGGTGCAGGCCGGGCTGAGGGACCCCCCCTCCCGTGTACAAATTTCATGCACCGGGCCTCTAGTATATAATAAAAGGCTAATATGCAAATTGTCCCCTCAGGAGTTCGACTGCTCGCTATGACATGCGCTGACCACCAGGGGGCAGCGTGAAACAAAGGAAGGCCCCGGCCGGCAGCTGGGGAATGGAAGGCCCTGCCGGCAGCCAGCAGAAGGAAGGCCCTAGTCGGCCCTGATCACCGGCCAGGCCTAGGGACTCTACCCGTGCACGAATTTTGTGCACCAGGCCTCTAGTTGAAAATATATGAAAAGAAGAAGTTGAATTGTTGGTGACATGCACTATGTAGTTAGCTTTCAATGATTATGTCTGTGCTGAAGATGTACAGGCTTTTTTCTGGTCAGTATCCCCCCAAAATACAGTATAACAACTATTTTCCAACTATTTCCTAACATTGCATTAGGCATTAGAAGTAATGTAGAGATGATTTAAAGTGTACAGGAAGATGTACATGTTATATGCAAATCCTATGCCATCTACACTAATAAAAGAGAAACATGCAAATGAACCATCACTCTGCTACGCCCACCAGCCAATCAGGAGGGAATAATCAAATTAGAAGGCCAAAGATGGCGGCCACCCAGCTGTTCCAGGTGCGGAGTGCCTGGGTGGGGCAGGACGCCTGCTATGGGGGGCGGGTGCGAAGGGTTCTACGGGAGCAGCACTCTGGCCGCAGCGAAGACGAAGACGTAGCGAAGGCCTGGGTCCCGGGTACCGGAGGAAAACTGGTGCTGGAAGCCAAGGGAAGGAAGGCCGATTGCACGAATCTCTTCGTGCACCGGGCCTCTAGTTTTCTATAAAGGACTTGAGCACTGCAGACTTTGGTGCCTGAAGGGTGCTGGAACCAATCCCCCGAGGATACTGAGGAAGCTGTACTGAGCACCTCCACTGTGTCGGCCTGAAGGAGACATGGTGGCCCAGGGCAGCACCCCCAGGCATTTACCCCAGACCAGCTCTCCTAAACCCACCTGGAGCAGGTTTGAACCCTGTTTGGGGTGCGTGCGGGAGACAGCTGATCAATAAATAAAATTATTTAAAATAATAATAATAATCAAAAGGCCCTGACCAGGTTCCAGAGCATCTTCCCTTCTGGGAGCCGTACTCAGAGACTAGCCTTGGCTTGAAGGCATCTCCCCACAGCTTCTTTCATGTCGGGGCCTCTCTCCTTCCCTCCCCTCCAAGTAACTGGCCCCTCTGCGGGGATGGAGGTGATTGAGGGAGTCTGCCGGCGGCTCTAGGGGTACAAGCTGTCCTGCTTCGGATGGGGACCTCCTCCTCCTGCCCTGTTTTCAGAAGGCCAGAGCCATCCTGCCCCAGTCAGAGCAGTATGGGGTGGGCTCGCGGGCAGTTTCAAGAGCAACCCTACCTACCTGTGTCTGCCACAGACTTCAATGGGCACCCTGGGACTCAGGAGATGGCTGCTAGCTTGGATCTGTAGGTGAAATGGCCTGAAAGCAGCATCCTGCCCACCTCGGCCCACTCCTACCAGGATGGTGGTCCCCGCCATGCCACCGGCCAGAAGGCAGCTCGGTGACAGCGGGAGGAAGACGATGCCATCACGGTCACACAGAGTCAGGTCCATTGAGGGCGAACAGCAGGAGTCTGTTTCTAGGCTGTGGGGTGTGAGGCGTAGGTAACCCTAAGTGAGGAATGCGTTTGCGAGATGGACCACAGGAGAAAGCACCAAAACACGAACTCGGGGCTGTTCCACAGGAGGACCCGAAAGCAACAAGCAAGGTCCCTCTCAGCACCATATGCCAACCACTCCCCAAACCAGGCAGAGCCCCAACAGAGCCAGCCTGAGACAGCTAGAAACAGAGACTTATTTAAGTGCCCCCAGCGGGGCCCGGAATGTCTCTGGGAAAGAACAGAAGGAGGGCTCAGAACAGAGCTGTTTCCCGGAAAGGAAAGATGACATACACAGCCACTAGCAGACAGGGGACACCTTCGAGGTGCCTCTCCTCTGCTGGGGACACGTAAGTAACTATCGGGTAAGGAAAAACAAATTCTGGCGATTCATCACCACTAGTTCATATGGCCAAAGGCTCATAAACAGCAGCAACACCCATGAACACGTGGCCCAAGCAGGATCGTGCCCAGTATATTCACTCTGCGTAGCTAGGAAGAAATGCTGCTAGCGTGCCGGGAAGTGCCAGGCAGTGTTGGATCATTCTTCCAACTAAGGTGGCCTAATAATGTGACGTTGGGCAAGTTACTTAAGCTCTCTAGGCCTCGATTTTCTCATCTATAAAATGTAGGTTAAAATAGTGCCTACATCATAAAGGCTGCCACAGGATTAAATGAACTAATGGTTATAGAGCACTTAAGAACAGCAGCTGGCACCCAGTGCTGTAAGAATATTTGACATTCTTCATTATCATCCTAGTTTTACTCATGGTAAAACACATTGCAAGGTTAAAAAATGTTTCCGGCCATCAAGAAAATGCAAATCAAAACCATGAGATACCACTTCATACCCATTAGGATTATAATGAAAAAGATGGACAGTGACGACTTTTTTTGGGGGGGGGATGTGCAGAAATTAGAACATACACTGCTGGAGGGGAGTAAAATGGTACAGCCACTTTGGAAGACAGTTTGGCAGTTCCTCAAAATGTCAAACAGAGCGAGCTACCATGTGGCCTAGCAATCCTACTCCCAGGGATAGATCCCAGAGAACTACAAGTGCAAAAGTCCTCACAAAACTTGTGCAGAGTCCATAGTAGCACTATTCAAAACGGCCACCAATCCAGACAATGCCCCTTAGGAAGGGGCTGAGCGCTAAGACACCCAGGCCAGTGTGCAAGGTCTACAGCCTCACAGGATCACTTGTTCTCCAAACTTCTGGGACACCCTGGCCCAAACAGGAGCAGGTCCTTGTCACCATGATAGAGCATGCAGCCCAGCACACCGTAGCAAGGAAGCTATGCCTGGAGACTTTTCAAATTCACTCCTCACAAAACCATACAGAGCGAGCACGACTCCTACATGAGGATGAGGAGGGAGTGGTTCAGACCTGCCGAGGAGCTGGGGGCCAATGGCTGTCCGACCGACAAGCAGTCAGGACAGGCTGAACCCCTGGCGGAGCAGAGGAACCTCTCCCGGCTTGGTGCCATGCAGGTTCTTCTTGCCTTTTAATGACCCTCCCAGGCACACATGTCCAGCACTCCTCCCCAGCATGATACATGGGCTACCTACCTCTCCTCTGAAGCTAATTAAATGCCGAGTTAACTTTAGTCCCAGGATTTCTGTACTTGGGATGAGCCGAGAGGCCAGATGACCTCAATTACTGGATGACCTCAATTGTCTCTGAAACGTTGGCCTACAATTCCAGATGGTGCTGGGGTCACAGGATGAAACCTTTCACTCAGAATATGAACATATTATACATTCTTATAGCTGCCAGAGTCATCAAAAGTTCCTTTCTTTGGGGGAAAAGCTAAATGATGACTGTTCCCAAGAAAACATCGTAAGAGATGTCCTGTTGCTAAAAAGGAACAAAGCAGCTTTCCTCAAAGATCTGATTCTTCAGTTTAAAATAAACGGAGGGCCTCAGAGCAAAGGGAAATGGTGAGCAAGGGCCATTGTCCGAGGCAGGATGTCAGGAGAGCATATTTGAAATCAATCTGTTTTCTTGCAGAAAATTATGCTTCCATCTTTTTCAATACTCTTTCACTCCATGCTATCCTGACACATCAGCTAGGAGAGGGGGACCCTCCCTCACCAAAAGGGTCCCCGCAGGAAGCAGCCACTGTCAACGCTGACAGCCCACTGGGAACTACTTAAGAAACAGCAGGGCCAGGAAGGGGCAGGGCTTCCACAGCAAGAGCCTTTGTTTCAAGCAAAAAACAGACTTTATTTTGGTTGGGGATGAACATCAACTCTTTCTACATAAAATAAGGACAGACAGTTATATTGAAGCACAAGGTGAGCCGCTTAAGCTTCAGAAAGGCCTCCAATTAGGCAACTTAGCAAGAGTAGAGGCCACCCTTCCAGAACAGCCAGGGCACCTGGACGGACGATGCCGCTGCTACCCTGGCATCGCACGTCCCTAGTCCGGGCTTCCCTGCAGGAGAGCAGTGGGGAGCACAGGCTCCGGAGCCAGCGGGCCAAGGACAGGGCAGGGCAACCGACTGGACCAGAGGAGGCAGGGAGGCCTCCAATGCTCTACATTTAGCCAGAACTTTCACCAAAGCGTCAGGAAGTGCAAGTGAAGTGACTGCCTGGGGTAACCTGCCTTCTGCCTCTCAGTCCAGTATCTGCTCGGCCACACCACATGCCTCAAGGGAGACAAGACCCCAGGGGATGGAGGAACAGATGAAACATCTATGGGTAGGACAAGGAGAGAGGAGGCACTCCACAGGAAGAACTGAACATGATGCTCCACAGGAAACTGAACATGAGAGGTGGCCAGACCTGGAGTTGAGCACACTCCAAACCATGGACACCCACACGTGCATTAGGGTCACATGCTGTGTCAAGTGTGCAAGGCCCACAGGCGGTATCAGCTCTAGGGGTGCATGCCAGACAGAGTGGTTACAAAAGGGTAAGTAAGTGAGGTCGAGCCACAGAAGAACATGGGGTTTGGAGGGATAAAGGCAGGAAGGAGATGCCCATACAATCCTATATAATAAAGAGGTAATATGCAAATTGACCATCACTCCAACACACAAGATGGCTGCCCCCATGTGGACACAAGATGGCCACCACAAGATGGCCAGCATGGGAGGGCAGTTGGGAGGGACCAGGCCTGCAAGGGAGGGCAGTTGGGGGTGATCAAGCCTGCAGGAGAGGGCAGTTAGGGGTGACTAGGCCGGCAGAGGAGGGAAGTTGGAGGCGACTGGGCCTGCAGGGAAGGGCAGTTGGGGGGGACCCAGGCCTGCAGGGGAGGGCAGTTAGGGGTGACCAGGACTGCAGGGGAGGGCAGTTAGGGGCAAACAGGCTGGCAGGGGAGCAGTTAGGCATCAATCAGGCTAGCAGGGGAGTGGTTAAGGGGAGATCAGGCTGGCAGGCAGAAGCGGTTAGGGGCAATCAGGAAGGCAGGCAGGCGAGCAGTTGGGAGCCAGCAGTCCTGGATTGTGAGAGGGAGGTCCGACTGCCCATTTAGGCCCGATCCTAGTAGGGGTCCCAGATTGGAGAGGGTGCAGGCTGGGCTGAGGGACACCCCCTCCCCCGTGCACAAATTTTGTGCACAGGGGGCAGACACTCAACACAGGAGCTGCCATGACATGCACTGGCACCGTGGACCTTGAACCCACACTTGGCTTCCCCCAAATGGGACACAGGCCTTGCCACCACCCGAGTGACAGCCCACCAAATCGCAGCTGATGCTGCCAAGACCCCATGGCACAAAATGTGGCCCACAGCCCAGCCCAGCCCAGCCCAGCCCGGAATAGTCGCTGTGGGCAATGGGTTCCTCTCCCTAGCGACGACTAGCCTCCTTGCAGTTTCTTCAGCCCAGGAACACAACTTGCTTTATAACCAGGTGCAAACATTTCACACTTTAACCAAATGTCTATGAAGCGTTTTCCCATGCCTCATCTCATTTGATCCTCACAGAAGTCCTGGAGTAGGTAGATAGGAGACTTGGTGGAATCCTATTTTCTTTTCATTAGCTGGAAAACGGAGATTTAGAAAGCTTAGAAACTTGACCCGACTGAAAAGAAGTAAGAAATGGTGGACCTTGAAAATGACTTCAGGTTTTCTCACTGTGCAGAATATAGTCGAACACTGCTGCAGTTAAATATTTTACCCTTTGTTCTCCATGTGTGATCTACAATTATAATCTGCTTCGTGTTGATATTTACTGCTTTGTTGCTGACAATTACCTGAAAGAGAAGTTGGGGTGCTTCACTGGGCTGGAAAAAGTGTAGCTACATCAGAAAGCAGGTCTAATTAAGCAAGTTTATTCTATATCTACTAGAGGCCCAGTGCATGGATTCATGCACCGGTGGGGTCCCTCAGCCTGGCCTGTGCTCTCTCATAATCTGGGACCCCTCAGAGGATGTCAGACTGCCTGAGGGATGTAGTAGTGCACGAAGCGGCAGGCGGCCAGGGAGGGGCCTGAGCCCAGGCCGGATGCCGCTCCACTCCCACTCATCCTGGCCCCGCTGTGCCTACGGTAGCACACTGCTGTGGATGCAGGAGAGGCTCAGACCACCATAGCTGCGCTCACCAGCTGTGAGCCCAGCCTCTGGCACCTGTCAGTCAGCTGAGCAGAGCTCCCGCTGTGGGAGCGCACTGACCATCAGGGGGCAGCTCCTGTGTTGAGCGTCTGCCCCCTGGTGGTCAGTGCGTGTCATAGTGACCGGTCAAACAGTCGTTTGGTTGTTCGGTCGCTTAGGCTTTTATATATATAGATAGAAGGCTAAGTTGACTTGCGCATGCACGATATATATAAAGTTCTCACTGGCACCCATCGCTTACACATGTTTCAATCTGTCATTGTCGATCGTGAATTTGGTTGACACTTCTATTATAGAGAAAGAGTGAATAGTGGTATTAAAATATTTCTTATAATTAATTTCCTTTCAATGTGCTCAAATCCATGCACTGGGCCACTAGTTTTCCATAAAAGCTCAGAACAAACAGCACAGAAGGTCTGCCCAAACAACCCTGGACAAGTTTCTCAGAGAGCTGGTGTGCCACAGCTCCCCAGAAAGAGGGGCCCGTGAGCTGGGATGGGCATGCCACCAACAGATGCCATCTCGGCAACAGAGGTGTGCACCCCAGCATGTGGGCACTCCATCCGGCTATCTCATTGGCTCCTTGGGACCCTGAGGTAGAGGCTGTCACAGTGCACAGATGAGAAGAGAGTGACTCGTGGAAAACTCACACCTCTTCTGCATGCCCTTCCTCCTCACCGCGGGGCAGATGTGTGAGGCCTTCACCCTGGCCGTTCCCTGGCCCCAGTCCTAAAGACATGGAGAGGAGGCAAGCCAGATAGCCGCCTCTGGAGGCCCAGGCATTTTGGCAGCCAGGCAGCAGGCAGCATCAGAGGGTTGGTTATTTCTTTGGGGACACCTGTAATGTCTGACACAGAACAGAACACAAGGCAGGTCCTTGTGAAGCTCAAAGGACAGAAGGGGCCCTGATGGCTATCACCTTCCTACCTCAAGTCCTGATCTTAACTACAGGGCTACCTTGAATAGCAACAGCCCTTAAGAACCAAGAGGGAAAAGCTCTCAGGTGATTATCCTCAATCAGAAGTTCGCTCCTTTGCAGCCATCCTCCTCCTAAGACTGCCACTCACATCACCGGCAAACCAAGCCTTGTCGAGGCCAGGCCCCAACCTGCTGGGGGTCAGCAGTGGAAGCACGGCCACAGGCTATCCAGGCACAGCTGTGAGAGCACACAGCCCGGAAGGGCCCTCCCAGAAGAACCCCGACTGCACTGCCTGAGCAGTCTGCAAACTTGTAACAAAATCCTTAAGCATCCACAGCCTTGGTCGTTTTAAGTTCTATTTCTAGAAGTTTACCCTCAAGAAATAATTCCAAAAAATAATACATGCACAATTGGAGTCCTTACTGTTGTCTAAGCTATTTTCAAATATTTCTGAAGTTCTTTCTTTTAAAAAACATGAAAAAGATGTATTTTTAAAAACCTGATAGAATACTGACAAACGTTAAGCTCTGTGTGTGCAGCAGCTAGCAGGCACCCCGGGGCCTGAGAGGAAGGCCCCCTCGGAGTGAAGCGTGCCTCACTGCTCGAGGCTCAAGATGAGCAGAGCTGGCCACAGCCAGGTCTTGCTCCCCTCTCCCTCGCCCCGAGACGAACTCCACTCAGTTCTCGTTCAATGTCCACAACCATCCTTAAAGCTGTTATTACTCTCCCCATTCCACAGAGGAGCAAATTTAGGTGTGGCAATGTTACAAGAAGTGTTCAAGGTCAGCTAGCAGTGGTCCAGTTGAAATTCAAACCCACACATGTCTCCGTCCATGTATTTTCTACAGATTGCTTGAGGAAAGACTCATTTGGTTTAGTTTCCCTTTGACTGGCTCCCCAATGGGGAGGCCCAGCTTGAGCCTGTGCACACGGACTGCCCAAGCAGTGGTGCTGTCTCCCTGCAACAATGTGTGCAGATTGGACTCCATTCCCTCTCCTCACCTGGCATTCAGGAGGGGCACAAGACACTCTGGCTAACCTGGGTCTGAGCTCTAAGTGTGCAGGGGAACTGGTCATCACCACACTGTGTCCATCTATGCACCCTCTGCCTGGACCTGCTGCTGTGCAGATGTGAGACCTGGACAGTCACCAAAGGCTTCGGTTACACACTGAATATCTGTATCTCCCCAAAGTTCTCATGCAGAAACCTTACCCAGGTATCAGGAGGTGGAGGCTTTGGGAGGTGATGGGGATTAAATAGCCGTGAGGATTCGTGCCCTTCTAGGAGCCGGGAGAGAGGTGCGTCCTCCCTGCTTTCTGCCATGTGAGGCTGCGCGTGGGCTGCCTGCGACCTGAAGCAGCCCCTCACCAGAACTGGGCTCTGAAAGTAACGGCTATTGTTTAGAAGCCACTCAGTCTACGGCCCTGATTACAGAAGCGCAAATGAACCCACACAGTTTCCAGGAGTCAGCCCCCCCCCCCCCCCCGCCGACCCCAGCACCCTCAGAGGAGCAGGCATGCCGCCCTCCAAGGCCCCTCCTGCACACCTTGCTGACGGCCTGCGGCAGGCTGATACCCGATGCCTGGAAGGACTGCTCCCTTGGGAATAACTTTAAACAAGGAAACCAAAAAAGGGCCTGTTGTCATTTAAACTCCAAATGTTCACACCGGAGAGACTCCTCTGGATTGTCAGATTATATGTTTATCTTTATGCTTTCATGATTTTATAAAATTTGTCCAATAAATACGTTTATTTTATAATTGGAAAAAACAGCAGTTCTCATGGCATTTGCTCTCTTGCATACAAGTGCTCTCTTAGTTTCAAAATTCAATCCAGTCTTTATGTATTTTTTATTGCCTACATTTTAGCTGCTGGTCAGCATCACTTTAAAGAAATCTGAATAGGAAAATTCAAAGTTACAAGAAAAGCAAATAAAGGGATGGCTTTTCACATGAGGATATGGTACTCAGAGGTGACTCAGTTGTACTGGGAGTTTTCTGCCAGAACCAGTGAGGGCCCAGTACTGGGCAGCCCATTCCTTCTCCGACTGGGCAAGAGCTTAGAAAGGGGGGCCTCGAGGGAAGGAGGAGGAGGAAGGGGGGGAGGGACTGAGAAGCAAATGGCTGTCAGCTGGATCCCCGTTTGCAAGGTTTCTGCCGCTGACAGGGCTATTTTGGGTTGAGTGGGGGAGTCTTCCCACAGCTGCTGATTTGGCAGCTGGCTCCTCTGCCCTAGCTCCCTCTTCCTCTCCCCCCTTCCATGGCTCTCCTGAAAGAAGCAAGCAGACCCTTGAGTATTCCTCTCCCCCCAGCCACCCTCTTTGCCCCACCCCGATACCCTTGGAGTATCTGTAGGCCTCACCCTATAAAGGCTGTGTCTTTATACAGAGCTGGGGAAATGTGGGAATAAAGAAAGCCTCCATTAGGCAAGCATCCAAGGATTGGGGGTGGAGGGCAGGGTCTGAGGCGGTCCCAAGGCAGCATGCTGAGAAGGCCAGAGGCTTCCCACAGACTCTTTCTGGTCTGTGCTGAGCAGGCACACAGCCAGGGGCCTGGGAGCCCAGCTTCATTCCCACATCAAGACTCACCCCAGGCCACTGCCTGAGGCAGGAGGGCCAGTCTCCCTCGGCCGCCCCACACAGAGGAAGAGGGGTCCTGGCTCTCACCCCCCTCTGATCCCCCGATTCCCTCCTCAGAGCAGGAGGCCGGCCCTGCAGACCTGGCTCAGGCACAGTGCAGCCCTCCAGATGGGGCAACGGCAGCCCCGCTCTTGGCTGTGGAAACTCGGCGTTTCTGATTTACTCCATTCTGAGCCTGGAGAGAGCAATGAGAGAGAGATCTTATTTTTTCCCCCAAGCAGAGGGGGTGGGAAGAAAATCCGATTCTGTGGGGAGGAGACTGGGCAGGAAGTGGTTCAGATATTTTTAGAGACATGGGAATTCAACGAACAGGGACCTCTGGGGCCAGAAATGACTTTGGTCCAATCCCAATTCTGAAAGGCCAAGTGGGTGGTGCAGAGAGCAGGTGCCTGGAGTGGCAGGGCAGGGTAAGCCTCCAGGAGGGAGAAAGCTGAGCGCCAAGCTCCCTGCAGGCCACTGTACTCTCTGCTACTACTGTCTGGTCAAGTTCTGCCTTTAAGAAAGCTGGGCAAATGTCACTACTTCACAGCAGCGTTGGGTGGCACTGAGTTAGAGCAAGACAGTGGGTGCGGCTCCCCACCCCCGAACACCTGTAGGGCCGGCCAGTCCTCTGCTGCCTGCTCTCAGCCTTCCCAACGCCCAGAAGTGTGGGAGGTAACAAGGGGGTAAGGGCAAGGCACTGTTACCCAGACCCCTTTGCTGCCGACTCTGGTTGACGGGAATAATCAATGCAATCTAAACTACAACCTTTCCGTCACGGCGGGTGTCCAGTGAGTCAGGCTCTCAGTCCTTCAGGACCACAAACACGGTCTCCAACGTCTGCAGGGCCTCCCCCTAGAAGCACCTCCCTAAGGCTACCCAACCAGGGGGAGGGCCTGAGGAAGGAGAGTGCAGAGTGGGTGGCCTCGACACCCTCCCTTGCTGACGGGTGCAGGGCTTCTGGAATACAACCTGGCAGTAACTATCAACTGCCTCCAAAACGAACACACTCTGCACCCAGCGATTCTACTTCTGTGGATGTCTGCCGAAGCATTACATTAACAACAAAGTAAAAACCTGAAAATAACTTTAATGACCAACAGCATGGAACAGACTAACCAGCCATTGATGGAAGAGTATGTAGCTATTAAAGACTATGCTTCAAAGGGTGACATGGGAACTGTTGGATAGAACATTTCTATTAAAAATAACAGGTTTCTTTTTTACTAATCCTCGCCCAATGATATTTTTCCATTGATTTTTAGAGATTGGGAGGGGGTGGGGAGAGAGAGAAAGAAACACTGATGTGAGAAAGACACATCGATTGGTTGCCTCCCGCATGCACCCTGACCAGGGCCAGGGATTGAACCCTGCAACCCAGGTATGTGCCCTTGACTGAAATCGAACCCGAGACCCTTGGGTGTGTGGGCCGGCACTCTAATCACTGAACCACACCGGCCAGGGCTAACAGGTTTATTTTTTAAATTCTTAATTTTATGTCTCATGTAAGTATACAACACCCTAAGAAGACATATACCATGATATTAACAGATTTTTATCTCTGGGGAATATATGGGCACTTTGTTTTCTGCATGCTTTTTTGTTTCCAAAATATCCACCATGAACACACGTTATTTCTGGCAGTAGGGGTGGGAAATCACTATTTCCTTAGCCCCATCTTCTTCCACTGCCTCAGTGCTTTGACCAATCCCACCTTCAGTATCAGACACTCTACCTAGAGCACCTCCCTCTCCACCTCCAGATTATCCCAACTTGCTCCTCCAGGGGGAGCCCCAGAGTTTGCCAGCCTGGCTCCGGTAGCTGGGCAGTGTCTGTCTGTCTGTCTGTCTGTCTGTCTGTCTGTCTCTCTCTCTCTCCCTCTCTCCCTCCCTCCCTCCCTCCCCGCTTCCCCCTCCCTCTCTCTCAGCACTTATGTATCCCATGATGGCTGACTCCTCCATTTTCCTGACTATAAAATTATTAGATCCTGGAGGGCAAGGACCTGTTCTCAACTTTATTTTCCCATCTCCCAGCTCAGCCCATCCATGGCACACAGCAAGCAAACGAATGAATGAATGAATGAATGAATGAATTCAACCTCTCTCTGGTTTCCAAAGGTCCCAGGAAACAGTTACTGGGAACACATTGGTGTGTGAAAGGAAAAGACAAGAGCACTGTGTGGGCCTGTCTGTGTGGCCCTGGGTAAGGACAGGCGCAGGCCACAGGTCTCCCTGACGGCATTTCTCAGGCAGCCAGAGTATCAGCTGCAGAACCTGCCCGGTCCGACAACAAGGGCCTATTGTTGGTGTAAGTAGGTGACTGGGCCCCATCAGTAAATGGCCTTATTCACCAGAGGAAGTTAGATAAACTGTCTCTCTTTAACCTTTTTGGAACAGCAGTCATCATGAACCCTTGGGTTCGAACCAGAAGAGTCTGTAATTCCTTATAAAAGGTGTTAAAGCAAGTTATAGACCAGTGATGGCGAACCTATGACACGCGGGTCAGCACTGACACGCGTAGCCATTTCTGATGACACGCGGCCGCATGCCGAGGATGAAACATTTGCTGCTCCTGAGGATGAAACATTTGCGACTAGAGTCTTGGAGTTAGTTTTTTCCTCAAAGTGACACACTACCCGAGTTATGCTCAGTTTTTTGGCGAAGTTTGACACACCAAGCTCAAAAGGTTGCCCATCACTGTTATAGACAATACATTTAATTTAGGAGCTGTAAATACACACATCTCCTGGCATGCATTCTCTCTCTCTCTCTC
This sequence comes from Cnephaeus nilssonii, assembly GCF_951640355.1. NCBI lineage: Eukaryota > Metazoa > Chordata > Mammalia > Chiroptera > Vespertilionidae > Cnephaeus > Cnephaeus nilssonii. The sequence goes on from NC_137090.1 coordinate 51,085,448, forward strand.
TCTCTCTCTCTCTCACACACACACACACACACACACACACACACACACACACACCAGCAGCAGCAGCAGCAGCAGGTACACACAAAGAGCTATACAGACACAGAGGAACATGAACCACACAGGACAAAGCAAGGACAGAGAACAAGAGCATAGACACAGGGGCGGGAAGGCAGAGAGAAGACTGGCCCACACTGGAAACCAGCACGCACCCTCAGAGTATAGACCGAGTCATGAAATGCATGAGGGCGACCTCCAGGTAAGCATGGCTGAATGAACATAGCAGCATGTTCAAGTCCCTGCCAAACCCTAATAAAAATGACCACAAATGAATTTTTAAAAGATATAAATTCTAAAGGACAAAAAAACTGGAGAGGAAACAGCAGTAGATATGGGAATACCAATTAAATTTTAGACTACACAAAGTGGCTGCATGCACAGGAAGTGACCAGATAGAACAGATAAAGCTCCAGTGGGAAACCAGGAGGAAAGAGGCTGGCACTGCCCCGGAACACCAGAAATATTAGGGTCTGGAGGCCCCAGGCTCTCTGACTATTGGTCAACACCTATCACAGGAGCATCAGACCCCGGGGGCTCAGCTCTCCCCAAAGGCAACAAGAGGGTGGGTCTCAGCAGAGGCTCTGTCTAGGGGGCAGCAGGCACTGCTGTCGGAGGAAGGGCAGAAATTCCATGAAAGTCTGCAACTTGGAGTCCCCCCAACTTCAAGCCCCTCTGCTGCCCATAGATCTCCCTAGACTGGAGATGAGATGGCCTTACCTGAGGGAACCAGCCAGCCCACAGAAAGACCCCTTAAACTGGCATTCTCCATAGCCTAGAGCTGAGAGGATTTGTATCTGGGACAGCTGAGGGTCTCCCAAAGTCACCAGTTCCCTGCCTGACTGTCCCTCTAAGGCAAGGCCAACCAGTCAATACCCCCAACATACACCCTGCCCACACAGTCTCCTTTTTTTTTTTTTTTTTTTTTCAGTCTCCTTAAATGCAAGCTCTTAGCCATTTCAGAAAGCCCAAGGCCAAATTCGGCAGAAAGGGAACTAAGAAGAAAGCAAATCATACCAGAGACAATAAAACTTCAAAATCACTGCAATTAAAAAGAGCAAGTATTGCCTGGCCGGTATGACTCAGTTGGTTGTCCCGTGCACAAAATGGTTAGATTCACATGCCCAGGTTGTGGGCTCGATCCCCAGTAGGGGGGCATGCAGGAGGCAGCCAATCAATGTTTCTCATCGATACTTCTCTCTCTCCCTCTCCCTTCTTCTCTTAAAAAATAAAAAATTAAAGCATTGCATCCATAAAACACCAATAGGATGCTATAAAAAGAGACACATATGAGCTCTAAAAAATTAAAACTATGATCACTGGCATAAGAATCAGGATAAAAATATCAAAATATGGTACCTGGAAATAAGAAACAGAGGGTTTGACATAAGGTTAATGAAATCTCAGGCATGTAAAAACAATGCAAAAAATAAAAATAAAAATTAGAGACTCTGTCCAAAAGAACTGACAGCCAAATAATAGAGGAGTTGTAAGAAAATGAAGCAAAGGAAATTACCAGAGGAAAAAAATACAAGAAAACTTTTTTGACTAGGACAGAACTTTCCACACTGGAAGAAGAAACACAGGCTTCTAGCTCAATGTAAGAAAGTAGATCCAGGCCAGGGCATATCTTCATGAAATTTCAGAACTCAATTTAAGAAGCTCCTATAAGTTTTCAGAGAAAAAATTCCATTCTTTTACAAAGGACCAGGAATCAGATCCTTTGCAGATGAACTTCTCTCAACAGAGATGGTAAAAGTTAAAAACAAAAAATAATGCCTTTAGCCCTAGCCAGTTTGGCTCAGCGGTTAGAGCACTGGCCTGCAGACTGACCAGGTTTGATTCCAGTCAAGGGCACGTACCTCAGTTGCAGGCTCAATCCTCGGCCTCGGTTGGGGGGTGTGAGGGAGAAGTGGGGGGGAGGCAACCAATCGATGTGTCTCTCTCACATCAATATTTCTCTCCCCCCCCCCCCCCGCCTCCCTTCCACTCTCTCTAAAAATCAATGGGAAAAAAATATTCTCGGGTGAGGATTAACAAAAACAAACAAACAAACAACAACAACAAAAAAAACACCCAACAATGGCTTCAAAATTCCAAGGAAAATTCTTTCCAATCTAACATTCTATAACCAGTCAAGAGTGTGGGGAGGAAAGGTGTTTCAGTCATGCAAGGTCTCAAAACTTTTTCTTCCCATGTGCTTTTGTCACCGGTTTCACCAAATGGAAAAGTAAACAAACAAAAATTAATCTAAGACACCCAGGAGAAGGAGAAAGGGAATTTCCAGGGCGAGGGAAGGCAACCCCCAGGCCAAGAGGTGTGCAGCAGGCCTGGGGAAAAGCCCGTCCAATTGGAACAGGGATAGAGGCTCCATGAGGGATGCCATCATGAGAAAAAGGAGCCATCCACTAGGACCTGCCCCCACGAAGAGCAGTGTTCTAGTTGTCAGAACGTTATTAGTTCAGTTAAGGTGCGTTAACTATACACACAATGAAGGGGGGGAGGTGATTATTAACCGCAAGAGAAACCAAATAGGAAAATAATTATAATCATAGTTTCCCTACATGCCTTGAATGTGCACACTTTCTACATTGTCATAATGATCTAAACACTACTAATTTAACCTTCATATTTAATTTCATTTAACTATATTGGTAGGATAGAGGAAGGGTGAGAGAATATGCAAGAATATGTATGTGCCTGCACCTATGTACATGTGTGTTGTATGGCAAAGCTGTGAGATGAAAGAACTAATTCCCATCTTATGGTGCACAAGAGTATCTTTGACAACTCAAGAGGTAGCAGTATAAACATGTGATTACAAACGCAGAGAGCTGGAACCTGAGCTCCAGGAGCTGGAAAGGGCCTCCTCTGGGAGCAGGGTCAGGAGGAGGCAGAAGGACCAGGGCAGTGGACTCTGATATTACAAGACTCTGGTTACATATTCGATTGTAAAATATGTACGTATATTACTGTGGGGGGGGGGGGGGCAAAAGGCCCCCGACGATGATTTTAAAATTCCCATGTGGCCAATTTTCAGCCTTCGTGTTTGGAGAAATGGACACATATTACATCACCCTCCAAAACACTGCCCACTGTCATGCCAATGAGGACATAAAATAACTTGCACAGTCTGAGAGACTGACCTCCTGTGCCCTCAGTTAGTTATGGATGTTACTTCTGTTTAGGACATGTTCATGCATTACCTTCTTCATGGGCAAAGCCATCCTATATAATCAAAGCCTAATATGCTAAGTGTCTGGTCATCCGTTCAACCAATCAAAGCATAATATGCTAATGATATGCAAAGACTGCTCAACTGCTTGCTATGACATGCACTGACCACCAGGGGGCAGACAGTTGACCGGTCAACCAGTTGCTATGACATGCACTAACCACCAGGGGGTAGACGCTCCGACCGGTAGGTTAGCTTGCTGTTGGGGTCCGGGACTGAGCGAGATGGGCTGGATACGCCCTGGAGCCCTTCCGCGGTCCCTTCCCAGCTAGCCAACCTCCCGTGTCTCTCCCAGGCCCGATCATGCACCGGTGGGGGTCCCTTGGCCTGGCCTGCGCCCTCTCGCAATCCGGGACCCCTCGGAGGATGTTGGAGAGCTGGTTTTGGCCCGATCCCACAGGGGGAGCACCACTCAGCCAGAAGCCAGGCTCACAGCTGGCAAGCACAACGGTGGTGGCGGGAGCCTCTCCGGCCTCCGTGGCAGCACTAGGGATGTCCGACTGATGGTTTTGGCCCGCTCCAAGCAGGCCTAAGCCATCAGTCGGACATCCCCCGAGGGCTCCCGGACTGCGAGAGGGCGCAGGTTGGGCTGAGGGACCCCCCTCCTCTCCCGCCGAGTGCACAAATTTAAGAAAGAACGGAGCATCATGGGAACCGTCAAGAATTCCCACCAGCCATGTTCTGGCCTCTCTGGCCCCACTCCCACCTGGTAGGAAAGAGAAGACAAAGGATGCAGACGTGCACCTTTCCAAGCCCAATCTTTGAGGACAGGGCTGTTGTTTGTGTTGAATAAATAACAACCAGTGTGTAGCTGACAGACACAGACTCACTCACAGCAGTTACCCTTTTTCTACACGTTTAACACAAGCGTTCCACACTATTATAACAAGTCTTAGGATATGAAGCAGAGGAAGTTGAGTCTGGCTACATGGATGAAATAAGTTTAGTTGAAAACAGTCACTCCATGTTTGCCACACTTTGCATTGTAACAGTGCCTTGCTTGGAGGAGGGAGAGAGGATGCCTTAGACTAGCAGTGCTTCTCAACCTTCCTAACGCCGCGAACCTTTAATACAGCTCCTCACGTTGTGGTGACCCCCAACCATAAAATTATTTTCGTTGCTACTTCGTAACTGTAATTTTGCTACTGTTATGAATCGTAATGTAAATATCTGTGTTTTCCGATGGTCACGACCCACAGGTTGAGAACCGCTAGCAGGGTCGCCTAAGGCCATCAGAAAACACAGATATTTACATTACGATTCATAACAGTAGCAAAATTACAGTTACGAAGTAGCAACGAAAATAATTTTATGGTTGGGGGTCACCACAACATGAGGAACTGTATTAAAGGGTCGCGGCATTAGAAAGGTTGAGAACCACTACCTTAGAGAATATGTTGGAAGTAAGCAATGAGATAATATAAGCAATTCAAAATGAGAGAGAGAGAGAGAGAGAGAGAGAGAAAGAGAAAGAGAGAGAAGCATGTGCCAGACTATTTCCTGCTGAGGGCTCTCATCCAAAGCTCAGCCCAGCACCTGCCCTCTCCCAGTGTGAGCCGCCATAGTGTCACCATGAAATAGTAAACTCCATTTACAATGACACTCAGACTGCACGTCACTCTCCCAAATGTGACTGTTGACGCAGCAACCAGCACCCATGCCAGGTGCACGTGGGTCGGGCTGACTGTTTCCCTAACCTTTTCTCATAGAGCATGAGTGTGCTCTCTTCTTCATCTTGGAATGGAGGCCGCCAAAAGATAAGAAACCCGATGCATTCTTGCAACACACATGCTACCTCTCCTGTCCCCGTCCACATCCACCAGCACAGCCTCTCACTCTCCCTCCCTTTCTCACACCCTCAGCTTTCCCACCGTCCTCAGCCAGGAGGAAGTCTGTGAGCAACGGGGACACGGTGAGGAGCCCCGACGAGACAGGCTATCTGGCACGTGCTGCAGCCACTGCTGCGTGACCCCAGACAACACGGTTCTAATCCACTCACGTTCCTGAGTGCCTACTACAGACATGAGGACCTGCTGGTACGGAAAGCAGGGGAGTGTGTTCTCGGGAACTCACAGCTCACTGAGAAAGGACACTGCCCTACGCACACGATCCCAACACCAGGCAGAGGGCCACTGCGTGGAGAGGGAGATGTGCCTCTGAAAGCTACTGGCAGATGGCTGTGGAGACCCCTCCTCTCCTCCTCTGCCTCCAAGGACCTCCCAACACCACACTCCATCCACCATTCCCCTGGTCCCTTCAGGTACGGCCAGGGCGGCCACCTACATCGCTGGGACCAGAATACTAGTATGTGGCAGTGCTGACTGGGTCTCCTGAGAATGCACTGAAGTCAGTGCTGGGCATGTCCCCACACTCATGTGTCAGTCGAACCTCACCCCACTCTTGAGGAAAGAGGAAAAGAGGCAGCCTAGCCCTTTAACTGCTGCTTGTCACTTCTGTGCCAGCTGGTTACGCGGGGGCCACTGCGCAGTCAGCAGGTGTCAGCAATCCAAAAGATTTAGCACCAATCGCACCACCAAGGTGTCAAGACTTCTGCTATGGTTCATTCCCCGACATGAGAGCTCTTCAAATGTGAACACACAACGGCCATAAATCCTTGAGTCAGGGGGATGCCTGGGCCCAGCGCACAGAGTGGGGCCTGAGTCCCAGCAGCTCCCCATCCAGGCCTTCAAGCCCATGGCCTGATGCGGGAACCCAGCTCTGCAGGGACAAACCTTCTTCTTGGGCAAGTTATGCTCTCCCCACAAGGCCATTTTACAGATGAAATGTGAACCCGGTGAGAACAGCCGGCACTGTGACTGGTGCCTACTTTCTTTTTATCTCTACATTTCTTTTTATCTCAAACAGGCAAGCCGGTTCCAAGCCACGTACATGTTCCCGGGAGGACAGGAACCTCGGGTTTTTGCCCCTGCTGCAGCCACCAAAGCCTTGGACAGACGGCCTGATGTCACCACTGAGCATCTCATACACTGCTCTCCCGCTGGGACGCAGGCACCTCAAGGCACTGCGGGGCCACCACGCCCTCGCTGGCTGGCAGGGAGACAGGCACGATCCCTTCCACGGGTTCAGAGGAGGAAAACGAACCCCTTATGTTGACTCTGACAGCAGTCTGTCCACTGCCCTCCCATCCAGGAGGCCCGAAAGGAAGGTCCCTGAGGAGGGATGGAGCGCAGGTCCAAGTGCTGGAACCCAGCCTCGGAATCGTGCCTCCAACACCCTCTCCTCCGCTCGGGGACAAGGGTGTGCCCGGGGCCGGAGGGGTCACAGCCGGGACTGTGCCGAGCCCTGCAAAGCCTCCGAGACTTGAAGAGGCCTGTGCCCCTCCACCTGCACTGGCCTACTCGTGCAGCTTCGTGCCCAAGGCTCGGTAGCAACACCACCCTCGTCAGGAGTAAACACCCCACCACTCTCCCCAGGGGGACAGCAGACTCCTCGGGGGCAGCATGGCCTCTTCCTCCCTCCCTCCCTCGCTCGCTGTGGGCCGTGAAGGCGGCCGTGCTACTGCCTCTCCTTTCAGAGGGGCCTGTCTCAAGGACAGTCTGACTCGAGCTGCAGGGGCGTCAGCGCTCCGTGATGCCGTCTCCACGGTGCATGACAGGGCTTACTTCTCCCTCACCCCGATCCGCACAAGGGCGGCCTCTCGGCCCCTTTCCCACGCTGATATCCCGTGACGGCCATGCTCTGCACACACAGGCAGCTGTGGAAGGAGGACATCGTGGGTGGCCCAGCCCCTGCCTTTCCCTCTCCTATGCACTGCGCTTCCTGTATCTGGTGCCTACGTCTCCTGCCTGGCAGTGGCACCCAGGAGCGCTGCGTAACCCTCTGGTTACATGCAAGTCCCACTTCTCCCACGAAGGTGGCCGGCCCTTCCCACTGATCTCCCTGTCGGTCTAAGGCGGTGGTTCTCAGCCTTTCTAATATCTGTGTTTTCCAGTGGTCTTAGGCTCTACAGAGACCCGCTAGCAGGGTCGCCTAAGACCATCGGAAAACATTTAAGATATTTACATTACGATTCATAACAGTAGCAAAATTACAGTTATGAAGTAGCAACGAAAATAATATTATGGTTGGGGGTCACCACAACATGAGGAGCTGTATTAAAGGGTCGCGGCATTAGAAAGGTTGAGAACCACTGGTCTAAGGCAACGCCACCCTGCCCTTCAGACCTAGCCCAGCTCATGTCTTCCATGGAAACTTCTAGCAGAGTCTGCTCGCCCTAGTGCACTCTACATAGTTCCCTCTGATCATACTGCTATGTCAGCTGAAAATGGCCGCAAAGATCCCCTTCCCTGCCCCAGAACCTGAGCATGCGACCTGAGCTGGCAAAGGGAGGTGCAGGTGTGACTGAGGTGAGGATCTGGAGATGGGAGGTCAGCCTGGCCGAGCGGGGAGGCCCTCCCTGGAACACAAGCGTCCTCACGAGAGAGGCAAGGGAGAGCCGACACCGAAGGGAAGGAGAGGCACGGGTTCTCCCGGAGCCTCTGAGGAGCCGGCCCCGCCCTGCCGGCCCTGGGCTTGGCCTCACCCGGAGACGGGTTCTGCACGCCTTCCTCCAGACCAGCGGTCAGCAGCCCGTGGTCCGCGAACTCCTGGTGGTCCGTGAGGTCTGGAAGACTGGCGACTGCGCTCCAGGCGGTCCGAGAACAACCCCGTGCTGCTTCCCGCCTCCGGGGTGGTAGTTTGCTAAGGCAGCCACAGCGGGGCGTGGATACCTACACTGTGTTATCAGTAACCTTGCTCCCCCAAATGAAGACACCCTCAAGTTCACCTTGGACACACTTGAGGCACTCAACAGGCATTTGTAAATGAATGAATCATCAATGTGCAGTGTACGTGGGCGTGCTGAAAGACATCCTCTTCCAGAATAGCCCCCACCTGCTCACCCGTTTCTGAGATTCCACCCGTGGAACCCTTTCCTGGGCTGGGGGAGCTTTCCCACCCTGCTAGGGAAAAGATTCTTGTGAAAACTGTTTTGTGGAATGGAGGGAGGGCAGGAGAGATTAAGACACTAACACATTAAACTGACTGCTCACAATTAATACCGTAAGTGGATCAGCTTATCACACTTTGCCCGTTTAGAAGGTCCAAAGCAAAAGACATGTCCAGGGAGGAAGCTCGGTGCACCAAGGATGGGGTCCTGAGGAGGAGGTGCAGTACAAGGGCCTGAGAAGCAAGGTGCAGGGACTTTGCTCCTGGAAGACTGCAGCCTGCTGTGTGTGAGAGTGTGCAAGCATGTTATGCACATACATGCACACACCAGGTACTAGTTACTTGCCTTTTTTTTTCAGCCCAAGTATTTTCTATTGCTAACTTTCATAAAATGACCTTTTCAACAGTTCTTTCCCTGCTGCTACTTAATTCGTTTTCTAACCAATTATTCTAAGCTGCTCACTTTCCTAAAACCCGAAGTCATTTCTCTCTCTGAGAGGAGGGAGCCACCCAGCCCATTGTCACAAACACTGGCCCTGCAGCCAGAGGAGTCCACTCACAGCGCTGCAGATCTCCACAAGGGAGCCATCCTCTGCTGCTGTCCTGGTGCACAGCAAGGGCCACAGAAAGCCCTCCACCAGCCCCATGGAACTGCTGCCCAACCACCCATCACCTCCGTCCATCCCGAAAAGAGCTGCACACACTCAAGAGCTAGACAGATGGCACCCAGTGGAAAACAACATGTAAACCATTGTCAGTCTTCTCTGTTAATTCATCGTGGGCGACCACAGTCTCCCTGCTCAGTAGCTGCAGGCGCCCTGGGGAAGTCAGCGAGAAGAGAAGAACCTGGGATCTCAGTATGGCTCAGGGGCGCTGAACAGAAGCAAGCAGGTAATTACTCCTTTGTTCTCCTTGACTCACCACTTAGGTAACTGGGAAGAAAGGCAAGCACACAGTCCCAGTCGCCAAATCCTCGCAGTGTGGTCTATAAGTCAAAGAAGGCGGATTCTCGGATTCTCGGGGGCAGGGCAGGGGGGAGCTTCTTAAAATGTTTACAACAGACTCAATCACCAGAGTCAAGGACGATGGCAGACCGACTGACACACCCTACCAGCCAACGTGCGCAGAGCTTCTCCCGCACCGGGACATGTTATCCAACGTCCTGTCTCAGCAGGCCAATAGCAGGTCCTGCCTCCAGGTGCTCACTGTCCTGTGCAGGGAGGCCCACATGGAAAAGAGAATCCTGGGGACAGGGACAGAGGGAGGAAACCATGTCTGATCTACGCCTTCTCTTGGTTCTTGACAATGACTGAGGGTTTCTGCAGAGCCTTCCTACCACACCTGACAGGTGTTTACTTGCCCCTTTCACCTGACCCTCTTTAGCCACTCATTCCTGTATGTTCTCTAATTCTTTCCACCCCAAGCTTAGCCTATCCATGTAAAAGAGCGCCGCCTCAGACTCAGGCCCCGTCTGTAAAACATGAGCCCTTCTATTCCCATCCACTCCCCAGATCGGGACCAGGCAACCAGGGAACCCAGCTATCACCCCACTTACCGGTTGAGCCCCATGTGCCAGTCTGTGACCCCCTAAGCTGGGTCTCCCCACCAATAAAACAAAGATCTAGACCGAGGTCATGTCTAGAAACCCCTCTGCTCTAACCTCCAGAAGTCTGCTCTGTTCTTCCTCCAAACAGTCCCATGATTCGCCCCTGGTGGCTTCCATGTCCCAGCTGTTCCATGTGGAGCATGTCACGGGGCCAGCATGCAGAGTTGTACATGACAAGAGAAACCTACCAGAGGCAGAAGGGTGCACTTCCACTGGCTTCACAGGCCTGTGTCTCCCAGCTCCTCCCCAGCTTAAGTTAAAAGGAGGGAAGGGGAGAGACTTCAAGTCCAGCTCTCAGCTTCCAGAGAACAACATCTACACTGAAAATCCCAGAGATGCCCGGTTGGCATGGCTCAGTGGTTGAGCGTTGACCTATGAACCAGGAGGTCGTGTTCGATTCCCAGTCAGAGCACATGCCCGGGTTGTGGGCTTGATCCCCAGTGAGGGGCGTGCAGAAGGCAGCCGATCAGTGATTCTCATCATTGATGTTTCTATCTCTTTCTCCCTTCCTCTATGAAATAAATAAAAATATAAAATAAAATAAAAATTCCAGAGAAACACACAGACAATGCCCCTGCATCAGCAAGGTTCATTCTAATGGGTGAAGTTTCATCCATCGTAGTGAAAAAAATTTAAGGCAAAAAGGCATGTAGCACTTGTAAGCTTCACCGCTGACCCCTGACCTTTTAACAGGACTTCACTGCCCGTGGGGAAGAGTTTCCTGTCCCCCTGGGTTCATCTATGTCATACCTTGCTCTCTCACTTTAACATTTCAAAATAACTAAAAGTTGGCCTCAAGATGCTCTAAGGCAGGGGTCCTCAAACTACGGCCCGCGGGCCACATGCGGCCCACCGAGAACATTTATCCGGCCCGCCGGGTGTTTTTGCCGCCGCTGCCTGTCCTGCTTAGCAGCCGACTTAGCAGTGTGCACAGGAATTTGTTCATAGTGGTTTTTTTAAACTATAGTCTGGCCCTCCAACGGTCTGAGCGACAGTGAACTGGCCCCGTTTAAAAGGTGTGAGGACCCCTGCTCTAAGGCAAAGTGGCCTGCAGGGAGCCACTGAGCACAGGCCCCCCAGTCACCTACTGCCTGCCGCTGGGCAATGACACCAACACCACAGGACTGCACAGCACCCCACCCTCCAGCCAGGAAGCCTGGCATGCGGAGCACAGACTCACAGATCACATTTTATCTTTAACATAAAGACTCACTAACAATTAATCACAACATCCCTCCCAAAGAGGTGAGAACTATTTTACTTGTCACGATTACAGAAGATGGGACAAGGGCCTCAGATCTAAGGCCCCAGGTCCAGAAAACTAAAGCGGGGAGGGGTAAACTCCTCAGCAGGCTGGACTCGCCTCTAGACACCCTGGCCGGTCGGTCCACAGCTCCTGAGCACACCCAGGTTTTGCCAACCTTGACAGCCAGCACGCTGGGCCCTGGCCCACTGAGTTGCCAGTGGCCCCCAGCCTATCTCCCCGCTGCTCTCCACTTTTCCTCACAAACATCAGCCCCTGCACTGGCCTCAAAGTTTAACTAGAATGATTGTTTTTCACACATCAGCCAACACTGGCAAGCATTTACTACTCTTAAAAGATTCAAAAAAAGGTTAATTCAGGCGTCCTCAAACTACGGCCCGCGGGCCACATGCGGGTGTTTTTGCCGTTTTGTTTTTTTACTTCAAAATAAGATATGTGCAGTGTGCATAGGAATTAGTTCATAGTTTTTTTTAAACTATAGTCTGGCCCTCCAATGGTCTGAGGGACAGTGAACTGGCCCCCTGTTTAAAAAGTTTGAGGACCCCTGGGTTAATTATTTTGGGAAAGTGCATTAGCGAAATGATCAACAAGAGGCACCTCGCCTGTGCAGGCACATGGGTGACTCGGCCGCAGGAGGACACCCTTCAGCCAGGGCACACCCTCACTGCGGCTGGGACAGAGGCTGCAAACATTCCACAGCTTCAACTCCAGCAGCACCAGGTTGTATCCGCTTAAAAATTCGTATCAAGGTTCTGTGCAGAGCCCACTGGACAGTCCCCAGCCTGTGTGTGATAGCACCCAGAGCCCTCGGGGAGCGTGGGCACCCACAGGGCCTGGGGGGCTGTCTCTCTTCACCAGCCCCCAACCTGCTCACGGGCTAGTGTAAGGATGAAAACACTTCTAAGTTCAAAGTTAATTTTTAAAACTACCATTATATCACAGCAAGCAAAGGGCTGGAGAAGAGCAGCTGATGAGGAGGGAAGCTCACTGCAGGCTCAGTAACGCTGCAAGGCTCCTATGGAGGGAAACCATGCAGAGAGGAGGACCTTGCTCACGGCCACTCAGCCACAAACAGAGGAACTGGATTAAAACCTACCTTTCTGGACTACTCCAGCCATGAGGACAGAAGAGAAGCAGTCCAGAGATGGAAGACGCTTACGTCGCCTTGCCATACTAGCAGTTAGCAGCTGTGCGTCACTGCAGGTTGCCCAGGACCAAACCAGAGAGGGTCGGACCTGCATTACCACCATTTGTCCACCATCCAGAACTGAAATATCATTGCTGACATGTACACATAAGGAACTGTTTGACATTGAAATTGGGTCTCAAAAGAACTGTTGGCCCAGAAAGAAACTCACTACGGACTGATTCATTTGCCTTTCAGCATAACCATTATTGCTTGTCTCATTTTAGGTTCTTATAAGTGTATTTCTAGTAGCACATGATCTCACTCATCTAGGGGAAATGATCAACAACATAGACAGATGAACAAGAACAGACCCAGAAACAAGGAGGCATCGATTGGACTGTCGGGCCTCAGGGGGAGGGTAGGGGAGGGTGGGGGGTAGGGGGGAGAGATCAACCAAAGGACTTGTGTGCATGCATAGGAGCCTAACCAATGGTTAAGGACAACAGGGGGGTGGGGGCATGTGTGGGGAGGGGTGTGGGATGGGAATGGGGGGATGAGGACAAATATGTGATACCTTAATCAATAAAGAAATTAAAAAACAAACAAACAAACAAAAAACACCTTTCTGCCCTGGCCAGGTGGCTCAGTCAGTTGGAGTGTTGTCCCATGCAGCGAAATTTTGCAGGATTGATCCCCAGTTGGGGCACATAGGAGATGCAACCTATCAATGTATCTCTCTCACATCGATGTTTCTCTCTCCCCCTTCCTCTCCCTTTAAAATCAATAAACATATCTTTGGGTGAGAATTAAAAAAACACACACCAAAAACACCCACATTTCCTGGACTCCTAAACCAACACTCTTCCTACACTCCCCGGACTATCAGCACCGAATCCAACAGGCTGGCCTCCATCCCCTGGAGGCTGAAACCATGTGGAAAAAGGCATGAAGGCCAAAGCCAGGGCCAACACATGACAGATTTTAAAGTAAACCTAAAAAACATGAGAGTAACCTGTAACAGATCTTCTCTGATCCCCATCTTGACCGCATCCTTTGAACATGGAGGCCCGCGTCTGAGGAAGCTTCTCTGCCTCACACACAGGCACAGGGCTAATTCATCTTACTCTGACTTCCACACACCTCTGAATCCGCGTTCAAGACCCAGGCTGCAGGTCTGAAGTCAGCGCAGCTCAACGCACTTGAAGACACAGGGAAATTACTGTTAACGGCCAGTCTGTGGCTACCGATAAAACCAAGGGTGGGCAAGATGCTAAGAGCCCGCCTGGCCCTCAGCAGGGCCACTGTGCCCCTTTGCTCCTGAACCTGGACAGAGAGGCAGCCATCGCTAGACACAGCAAAGAACAGGACCACTGAGAAAAGACACCATCGTTCTCCCAGAAGGTGTCTCAAATCAAAGTTCTGTCACTCATGAGTTTAACGACCCCACGATCTCGCTGGGCCTGTTTTTCATCTGTGAAATGAACAGAGCCTCAATCCATGCTGTTGTGAGAACCACATTAAAGACTGTTCCTGAACAGCCAACACAGAGCGCTGGCCGCCCCTCCTCCATCTCCATGACAAGCAGGAAGGAGGCCAAGACCTGCCTTTGCTCCCAGAAGACACCTCTGACTCCCAGGCCACACAATGCCTTGAATAACATGCGTGTCATGGTTTTGTCTGGTAGTTAATCCTCACATGTCCACGTGGGTCTCAACAGCCTGTGAGCTTCACCACGAGAGGGGCCTTCTTTGGCCATGAGTGATTCCCCTGCAGGGCTTTGCTATGGACACAACAGCCACCATGGTTACCAATGAAGCACACCCTCAGCCTGTCTAGGAAAGCTCCCAGTGGTGGGAAACAACGCCAGAGCTGAAAGCAGGGGTTCTCAAATATTAGCACTTCCTGAATGTCTCAGGAAGTGGTTATTTAAACTGTGGATACCTGGGTCTTGCCATCAGGAGATTCCCATGCAGGAGAATGTCTGCAAGATGATGGACGAGGGATAGAGGGCTCAGCTGCAGAGGAGTGAGAGGACCTCAGGCAGGCCCTGAAAGCAGCAGGGCTGAGCTGGGAGGCCCCCTCCCCACTCTCCTAGGCCTTGGCCATCTGTGTCCTACTCAGGGCTTTGACTCAACACCAGAAGTGGCCTAAATTTGTCAAGAGTAAAGTGGGCAAAGTTCCTGAGGTCAAAGCAGCCGCCAGGACTCTGTCCTACAGGAAGCAAACTATAAAGGAGCCAGAAACCTAACCTGTCAGCACTTGGTGTCCTCTGAAGAGCACGCAGACCAAGCCCTGGCTTTACACACAAGCACAGAATCCCAGAGTAACTTCTCTGGCTGGACCTTCGCATCGTATGGAATTGACAAACCCACAGCTGCCCCCAAGAAAAGCACACCCCGAGAGCTAAGTGTCTCCCTCGTATGTCTAGGGATGTGGGTGAGCTTAAGTCCTTGGCAGCATGGCACCTACAAAGCCATGCAGCTCAGTCTGTCCAAACTCTGAAGGACTCTTTGGAGGAGAAAGGGAAGTCGCACAGCAAAAGGTGGCCCTTACTACCACACACCTGCCTCAGAGGCCTGGGTACGATCTTGTCGGTTTCCATGCGGGAGAGACCAGGGCCCATTTGTTTCAGCAGACAGGGTTCAGGAGCATTAGACCCATCGCTTTCATTTTTTTAAGGAAGATTATGATACATGCTCCAACCTGGGTCAACCCTGAGGACATTATACTAAGTTAAATAAGCCAGACACAGAAGGACAAATACTATATGGTGCCACTTACATGAAGAACATAGGGAAAATATTCAGATTTAGAAAGTAGAATGGGACTGCTGGGGGCTGGGGGGAGGGGAACTGAGGAGTTAGTATTTATCAGAAATAGTGTTTCCGTTTTGCAAGATGAAAAGAATTCTGCAGATGGATGGGGTGATGGTTGCACAACAATGTGAATGTGCTTAATGCCAAAGAACTGTACTCTTAAAAATGGTTAAAATGGTAAATGTGTTACATATATTTTACCACAATTTAAAACAAACAAAGCTTAGACCATCTTTCTGCCTGCTTCCTTCCAGCCGGAAAGGAAGAGAACCGGAAAGCAAGAGCCAGAGCGTCACTGCTCAGCCTGCTCTGCCTAACACCCAGCCCTGCTTCCTTCTGGACTTGGTACTTCCCGGAAAAGCCTTCCAAATGATCTTTGCGTTCTGATGATGCCAGCAACTTAGCCTTACACCAGGCCCCAAAAGCCAAAAGAAGTGGCAGCCCGGCCAGTGTGGCCCAGTGGTTGAGCGTCGACCTAAAAACCAGGAGGTCATGGTTCGACTCCCGGTCAGGGCACACGCCTGGGCTGCAAGCTCGATTCCCAGTGTGGGGTGTGCAGGAGGCAGCCCATCAATGATTCTCTCTCACTGATGTTTTTCTCTCTCTCTCTCCCTCTCCCTTCCTCTCCGAAATCAATAAAAATATATTTTAAAAAAAGAAGTGGCAGAATTTGGTACAATAATGGGCGGATTACAGGAGGAAAACAAAAGTAGAGGAGAGAGGCGGTAGTTTGGGGTTTTTAGATTCTTTACTGTGTCCACTCCTGAAAAACCAGAGGCCCAGCCCCCCGCTTGTCTGTAAGGCTGCCCTGAGCCCACCTCACCTCAGCCTTCCTTCCTTCCTTCCTTCCTTCCTTCCTTCCTTCCTTCCTTCCTTCCTTCCTTCCTTCCTTCCTTTTTTTTGAGCTACCTGGCCAGCATGGCCCCTCTTTTATGTATGTATGTATGTATGTATGTATGTATGTATTATATGTGTACATATCTTACCATTGCCCCCCCACCCCACTCCCATACATGCCCTCACCCCCCCGAGTTTTGTGTCCATTGTTTATGCTTATATGCATGCATACAAGTCCTTCGGTTGATCTCTTATCTCCCCCACCTCTCCCTAACCTTCCCGCTGTAATTTGACCTTCTGTTTGATGCTTTACTGTCTCTGTATCCATCTTTTTGTTCAACAGCTTATAATTTTCTTTATTATCCACAAATGAGTGAGATCATGTGGTATTTTTCTTTCATGGACTGGCTTATTTCACTTAGCATGATGTTCTCCAATTTCATCCAGGTTGCTGCAAATGGTGAAAATTCCTCCTTTTTATGGCAGCATAGTATTCCATTGTGTAGATGTACCACAGTTTTCTGATCCAGTCATCTGCTGACGGGCACCTAGGCTGTTTCCAAATCTTTGCTATTGTAAATTGTGCTGCTATGAACATAGGGGTGATATATCCTTTCTTATTGGTGTTTCCAGTTTCCTAGGATATATTCCTAGGAGTGGGATTACTGGGTCAAATGGGAGTTCCATTTTCAGTTTTTTGAGGAAACTCCATACTGTTCTCCACAGTGGCTGCACCAGTCTGCATTCCCACCAGCAGTGCACGAGGGTTCCTTTTTCTCCGCATCCTCGCCAACACTTGTTGTTTGTTGATTTGTTGATGATAGCCATTCTGACAGGTGTGAGATGGTACCGCATTGTCGTTTTGATTTGCATCTCTCGGATAATTAGTGACTTTGAGCATGTTTTCATGTGTCTCTTGGCCTTCTTTATGTCCTCTTTTGAAAAGTGTCTATTTAGGTCCATTGCCCATTTTTTAAATGGGTCATTTATCTTCCTTTTATTAAGTTGTATAAGCTGCCTGTAGATGTTGGAGATTAAACCTTTATCAGTGATGTTTTGTTGATAGATTTTTTTGCTGTAAAAAAGCTTTTTATTTTGATGTAGTCCCATTTGTTTATTTTCTCTTTAGCTTCCATTGCCCTAGGGGCAGTATCAGTGAAGAAGTTCTTTCGGCATATGTCTGAGATTTTGCTGCCTGTGGATTCCTCTAGTATTTTTATGGTTTCCCGTCTTATGTTTAAGTCCTGTGTCCATTTTGAGTTTATTTTTGTGTATGGTGTAAGTTGGTAATCTAGTTTCATTTTTTTGCATGTATCTGTCCAATTTTCCCAACACCATTTATTGAAGAGACTGTCTTGACTCCATTGTATATTGGTTTGGGTTGATATCTGGATTCTCTATTCTATTCCATTGATCTATATGTCTGTTCTTGTGCCAGTACCATGCTGTTTTGAGAACAGTGGCTTTGTAATACAGCTTGAAATCTGGTATTGAGATCCCTCCTACTTTATTCTTCTTTCTCGGGATTGCTGTGGCTATTCGGGGTCTTTTTTTATTCCAGATGAATTTTTTGAGAGTGTTTTCTAAATCTGTGAAATATGCCATTGGTATTTTAATGGGGAGTGCATTGAATCTATAGATTGCTTTGGGTAGTATGGACATTTTAATGATGTTGATTCTACCAATCCATGAACATGGTATGTTCTTCCATCTGTTTACGTCTTCCTCTATCTCTTTTTTTCAGTGTCCTGTAGTTTTCTGCGTAGAGGTCTTTTACCTCCTTAGTTAAGTTTATTCCTAGGTATCTTAATTTTTTTGGTGCGGTGGTAAATGGGATTGCTTTTTTAGTCAGCTTGCATTTCTTTTCCTCGTTTGGGAAGATTGCCTCACCTCAACACCCAATTATAGGGTATGTGGGTGCAGTAAGAAAAAAACTTCCCAAGTAAGAAAAAGTGATTCCTAAAAGTTAGTCCCAACTCAGAGCCACCCAGAAGAGAAAGGCAGCAGTCTGTCCTGAGGGCCCAGACCCAGCAGAAACCCCAAGCAGAAAGGCCTCTCAGAGCAGCGCTGAGGCAGACACGACCCAGGGACTGAGCCCTCCTCCTCTGCCTGGGACTCCTTGGCAACCACAGCAACTGCTGTGTCCCTCTTGGTCCCAGCGCAGGGACCCAGACAAGCCCTCCCCTGCCCCTCGCCGTTGTTCTCTGGAGCCCTCTGGAGGACGTTCTTCCTTCTGCTAAGGAACCATTAAGAGCTGCACACACAATACACCTAACCCCTCTCCCAAACGCACCTCAGCTCCTACCTTCTCAAACTGAAAGCAGAAATTCTGCAACAATGCATTTACAAAGGGGGTTAGTTCAACTTAACAAATATTTACTTGTCTTTACCATATAAGCCTCAGGCCAGACAATGCAGAAAGATACCAAGAATTAGGGCCTAAGCCCAGCTGGTGTGGCTCAGTGGTTGAGACAATTTTCCCAAAAAAGGAAAAGAAATTTCCCAAATGCAACTGGGAGGCCACGGTTCGATTCCTGGTTAGGGCACATGCCTGAGTTGTGAGCTCGATCCCCAGTAAGGGGGCATGCAGGAGGCAGCCAATCAATCTCATCACTGATGTTTCTATCTCTCCCTCTCCCTTCCTCTCTGAAATCAATAAAAAATTAAAAAGAATTAGGGCCCAACAATGAAGAAAAACACACACACGTCACAATCTAGTTGTTAGGATAACATTTAAACAAACAAATAGTAATATTGTATAAAAGTCAAGTGACAATTTGAAAGAGATTGTGACTAAGTTTTAAGGGAACAGCCCAGCTATAAAACAGTACAAAAGTTAATACATGCAGATTAACTATGGAGGTCTAGGGGGCCGGGGGTCTCTGGAGCAAAGCTTGGCTGGGGTGGTAGCATCAATGGTGGCTACTGGCTGCTCAGAGCTGCTGGGCTTGGAGACCACACCGAGTGGGGCCATTGTCCAGGCGGGAGAGCCTGAGCATGCCACAGGAAGTGGTACCTATGCTGCCTGGGTAAAAGCCACGCCTATGCAGTTCTGCTAGCCCTGTGGTCACCTGATGTGCAGGGACACTTCACAGAAACTCCTTCATACAAGAAACAGGCCCACCCCTATTCCTTGCCTGGCACTTACCATACGAGCCAGCAGGCTAACCCTGCCCCATCGCCTCTCTCATTCCCAGAAAATCTGATGGCTGAGTCCTTCCGTACCTTTTAAGAACAGGGATGACAACAACTCATGTTTTCATTTTTAAAAATTTAAGTAAGTCATTGACAAGATCTCACTGTTTCTAAGCCTTGGCACTGCTGACCTCTGGAACCCGACACTCTCTTGTGGGGGGTGCTGTTCTGTGCATCATAGCACATCAAGCAGCACCCCTGACCTCCACCTACCAGGGCCAGTAGCAACCCCTTCTCTCCACACAGCTGTGAGGATCAAAGATGACTCCAGACAGGGGAGCCCTTAGAGGCACTTGGTCCCCACTGAGGAAACCTCCAGCACGGCTAGAATTCCACTCACACACACACTGCCTGAAAAGCTCTGCTCCAGGTCTCAGGACTCCTGCTGGCCAGGGCGAGGGAGGGCGTCTAGGCTTCAGGAAAACTGACCTCTGGGCTGGAGCTCCAGGATTCTGGATCATGCTCATCCGGCAAGTGGCCATGAAGAACAAGGCCTGTTACAAACCACTGGGGAACAGGAGCCTGCCTGTAAGCCACATGGGCAATGGCCGATGATGCTGACCACGGGCCGCTGGCACCTGACTGCCCCTTCACCCAACCTCTTCGTAAGTGCAACTCAGACGATTCCTTGCAATCTTGCCCAAACATAAGGGAAAATCCTTACACATGAAATGCTGCTTTTTCAAAACAACTGCCACGGTTGTTTTTTTCACTCATAGAAATAATGCCACTTTCTTCCCTGGAGAGGCAGTGTATCTGTACTGCCCACAGTTTGGGCAGATCAGCACTAACTGGCTCACAGGGTCCTGAAGCTCCAAGGTCATCTGCCAGAAAGTGGCCCGTGGCCCAAACTCTCAACTCTGGGCATTCCCCCAATGCCCTCCCTGCAGTCCAAGTTGTTCTTGAGGCTTCTTTCTTTTCTCACGTCACTAGCACAGCTCCACTTCTGCCCAACCAGCATCCAGGTTGCTGGGAGACCAAATTGTACTGCAAGGTGTCAGTCCTCAGGGCTCAACAGCTCTTGGGATGCAGCATGTGCTCTGCGTTTGTGCCCACACAAAGGTGTCCCCAGTAGCCACCCTCTTTGTGCCTGTGCAACTGAGCTGCAGGGAATAATGAACTGTGCTGGACTCCAGTTAGACCTACAGAAAGATTTCCTGACCAGAATAATCGATGTGCAAGGAAGTCCAGGGAACTCTTTTCGGGATGGTTCATTGCCCAGCCCAGTCCGAATAGAACCCAGTAACCGGAGGCTCTTCTCTAGTTGCTAGTCTTCGCAGGGCTTCTGAACAGGTCACAGGCAGCGGGGAGGACACAGTGAACCAACCTCCAGGCTCCTAGCAGCCCAGTTCCTGCTCCAGCGCCGCTGCAGGCACCTCAGCCAAGTTGGGAGAACTCATGGGGAGCAATGGCTCTGCCTCTACACCTGCCGCCATTCCTCAAAGGAAACGAGTGTCCAAGTGAAATCAGTTCCCCCACTCCCACCTCTAGCGAGTTCCAGCGCCCCATTAGCTCTCACCTCCAGCCCAGTCACCTCAAATCACTCTGGATCACAGCTGTTTCCATGGTAAGAACTCTCTGTGGCCCATCCACATTGCACAAATATGCTCACAGAAAGAATGAGAAGGAAGAAAGTTCTTTTTAAGAAGGAACCAATGAGGTGACAGTCAATAAAGAACTAAGTGTCATACCTATTAATTCCACACTAGATATCATACCTATTAATTCATCCCAGAAACAAAAGAGAGAAAGCATCACAGTACAAAGATTAGGACCACGCGTGAACGTGAACCCACTTATATTCACCTATTAGCTGCAATAACCACCCTAAAACCCAAGTGTCCACATAGTGTGAGGCCCTTGGGTAGACAGTCATTTCTGCTCACACCTCTAGACCCTGCTTTCACCCTTCCTGCAAAGGGATGGGTCAACCTATTTTACATGGTGTGACTAGATTTTCTAGGATAATCCCAATTTTAAAATGTTGTATAAATGAATGCACTCACATTCACATACTCAAATGGAACCAGAAAAGATGCTCAAATTCTCCATCTCCAACCCTTTATAAAGCTTGGAATTCAGTCACACCTTAGTCAGGAGACCAATCTCCTTTAGAGAAAAAAATCAGTACACAAATGGGTAGAAAAAGAAAAGCCAGGACATTCTACCTGGTTGGTTTTCGAGTTTGCCTCTGGACCAAGAGCAATAAACACTCATCCAGACCAGGAAGCAGGAAGCAAACCGGGGGGTGACAGGGCAAGAAGGACCTCTATGCCCTGGCTTAGTGACTACAAGAACAATGACAACCAGGAGGCTTCTGAAGATCAGTTGGATGAGCAAGACCAATTACAGCCATGGAACAGAAGGGCAATCTTGGGACTACAGCAGGTGACCATGTGCCCAACTTCCACAGGCCTGTACAGCACAGCCAGCCTCCACCTGCCCTGCAGGTCACAGCCTGCTCCACTTCTCCTAGGAGTGCTCTGGCCACGTCCAGCTCCTAGAAGCCATGGACAGCAGTGACTTCCTCCCGCACTACTTACTCTCACCCATGACACTGAAGATGCTTCAAACCAAAGGTCTAGGTTTTAAGGGTCAGCTCTAGCGTTACCACAAGTTCTTCAAAAATCCCAGGCTCCAAAACAGAAGCCCAAGTGAGAGCACACACATGCTGTGCTCACAGATGATGCAAATGCAGCCACAATGAAGGGGCCTGGCGAAGCTGGAGACAAGGAGGGGGCCAAGGAGGACACTCACCATCTCATCCAGGGCGTAGCGCAGGAGGCCATGCTCGTAGAGGATAAAGAACCGCCGCTGCCATTTCTGCAAAGGAACACGGAGTGGGTGTTTAGGAGGGTTTTGGCCCTGATCTCCCCTGGCTGAGCCCTGGTGTCTGACAAACCTGTATTTAAAGAATGCCGACTCCACAGCTGCCATTTCTGAGGCAGATGGCAGGAAAGGAGGGCCCCAGGCGGAAGAACAGAGATTTATTATTCAGGACTGGGCCAGAGGAGCCCAAACCACCCAGTATGCTTCCGTACAAGTTACTGAGAATTAACAAGATGTCTGATTTGTTTTAACTGCAAGCTTCAGGAGCAGAAATGTCTCGATCACCTTTTTGTATTCTTTAGGTACCCCGCACAGAGCTTATCACATGGTATGTGTCAGTATTTATTTATGAATTATCTGACACGATATGGAATAACCCGAGAACACCAAGCACTGATCCCCCACCTCTGAGAAAATACAGGGAACTGCTATACGAGGTTGTTCCAATGATGCCCAGGGGACGGGAGACAGGGAGAGAGCCAGCTCCAGTACTCACTAAGAAGTGAGCTAACAAAAACCAAAACTGCGAGTGGGAACAACTAACTCCGATGTCCAGGGAGCATGCGACTGGCACTAGGGACAAGGGTGGTCCAATGGCACTGACAGTGGAATAAAAGACCCACGAGGGTATGTGCCTTCTTCATGAGGATCCATTACCGTTTTCAACATTTCAAAAAGCCCAACACAGTTCATACTTTTACCGGCAATAGGGCCACAAGAACTAACTAAAATATCACGTCTCTTTGCTTTGGGCCAGAATCACATCATTTATATGAATGGTTTCCCATTAGAACCTCACTATAAATGGTTCCTGCTGGCACTGAGGCCCAGCTCTCCCGCCTGCGGCAGAAACGGGACACGCACAGAGCCTGACAAAGAGGACTGCAGAGGACTGGTCCACGCTGGGTGTCCAGGGAGAAACTCTTCCTGACAAACATTTCCAAGGCACTATTTGTAGTCTCTAAAGACAAAGCCCATTCTAGAAGGAATCCCAAAGGACCCAGACACAATACAAGGTCTGTGGGGCCCACAAGCCCCGCCCCAGAGTATAGCATTCAGGCTGGGGGCAGCGGAGACTGAGACAGGCCAGAGGCTCTCTGAGTGAGCAGAGGATAAGAGGGAGCAGAGCTGGAGAAATTTATAGGGTACAGGCAGCAGCACCTGGAAAAAGCATGTGGAAAAGGAAAGAGGTGTTTTAGTTGAAGTCAAATCCAAAGGGGGTCCCTGGCAGAGGAATAAAAACCTCTGGTCGGGGCGAGGCTGGTTTGACCACCTCACTGCTCCAGCGGCCTGTGCACAGCAGGGACCCAGGGGCTGGGCCGCACCCTTTCCGAGCACCTGTGGCTGAATCCCGGAAAGGGAGGCAGGGAGGAGAGGAAGGGAAGGAAAGGAGGGAGCTGCAGGGGCAGGGCCTTGGCGCTGAGGAACTGGGAGCCTAAGCAGCATACCTGCGAACACTGGCTGAACTGCCCTTGGGACTTGTCCTTTTCTAGAGTCAAGCTGAGCCAGGACGCAAGCAGCACCATGTGAGTTTCTCATTGTGAAGGGAGCACCAGATTTAACTATGTGTAATTGAGACGTTTCCTGTGGGTACTCCAGGTCTGCCAAATGGGGGTTCCCTGCAGACCCTACCGTCCCCTAACTGGCTGTCAATTCTGCATCTCCCTCTTCAATTCTGTCAGTATGCCCCTCTCTGGTAGCCTCCCACCCCGGGAGTTCATGGTTCCCTTACCCGAGACCGATGTACCGGATTGTCAAAGTCAGTCCCATCTGGAGCCAAGAGCAGCCAGCCACCATAAATGGGTTTTGCCTAGAGGAGAAAAGGGCAGGTCATCAGTGGCCTTGGACCAGAGAGAGAGAGAGAACAAATTTCAACAGTCAAATTAATGACAAGTACTTGGGAGAAACAGAAGTCACCTCTGCTTAGCACATTCCACACAGCTCATCCCCCAGCCACAGGCTGAGTCTCCAAGAAAGATGTTTGACACAGAGGCTCATGGGAGGTCTGCAGCATCTGGTATGAAGACTGGAACACAACACCCAGCAGGAAGCTGAGAAAGTGCAGAGTTTAGGAACTCCTAAGAAACAGATGCCTCTCTCAAGTTCCCAATCACGCCACCAAGATCAGGAAAAAATGGCATTTTCTTCAAAAGTCCTGTGAGTGCCCATGTGTGCCAGCACTAGCTATATCACATGAACAACAGAGTCAAAAGCCCTCACCCTGATGGTCAAACCAGGGTCTGGGAGAAGAGACACTGCTTTAGTGATCACAGCTAGCACTGGCCAAAGAGCCATCAAATTAGTGGCTGTATGACCTTGGGCTGAAAACCCTTTGAGTCTCAATTCTCCCATTTGAAAGGGAGGAAGATGGATAGTAATTTTATCTAGACCCCATGAAACTTATGTGAGGTTGGACGAGATAATGCAAAGGTGCATAAAATGGTGCAGCCACTGTGGAAAACAGGCTGGCAGTTCCTCAAAAGGTTAACTATAGAATTCCGTGCAACCCAGAATTCCATTCCTAAGTATACACATCCAAGAAAACTGAAAGCAGGTGCTTAAATAAAAACTTGGACATGAATTTTAACAGCACCACTGCAAACAATGACCAAAGGTAAAACCACCTTTAAAATCATCAGCAGATGAATGGATAAACAAACCTGGTGTATCCATACAATGGAATATTATTCAGCAACAAAAAGGCATGAAGTACTGACACACTACAACATGAAGGCATTAGGCTAAGTGTGAGAAGACAGACACAAAAGACCGCAGACATATTATATGATTCCATTCATATGAATAAGTAAATCCATAGAAACAGAAAGCAGGTTAGTGTTGCTAGGACATGGTGGAAACCAGAGATGGGAGTGAATAACAGGTATGGGTTTCTTTTTGTGGTGATGAAAATGTTCTGGAATTAGTGGAGATGATTGCATGAACTTGTGAATATGCTACAAATTACTGAATCATACACTTTAATTTTATGGTGTGTGACTCCTATTTAAAAAAAAGAAAATATCTGAGCTCGGCTGGGCGTGGCTCAGTAGTTGTGCATTGACTTATAAACCAGGAGGTCACGGTTCTATTCCTGGTCAGGGCACATGACCGGGTTGTGGGCTCGATCCCCAGTCAGGGTAAGGGGGCATTCAGGAAGCAGCCGATCAATGATTCTCTCTCATCATTGATGTTACTATCTCTCTCTCCTTCTCCCTTCCTCTCTGAAATAATAAATAAATAAATAAATAAATAAATAAATACATACATACATACATACATACATACATAAATAAATGTGAGGAAAAAATACTGAGTACAGTGTTTGGCCTACATGTGCTTAATAAATGTTATTATTATATTTTTCTATTCAAAGAGTCTCCCTCATCTGAGACCCTGGCAGTAGGAGTTCAACATGAACTAAAAGGTGCAGAGAGATACTCTGGCTCTGCCTCCCATTTTAGCCACCACGGATAGTGAGAAGGGGTTGGAAAAGGCATAAGTAGGCCTATCTGTCTACTACCCTTCGGAGGGCTGTAACACAAACTAAAACCCACCTCTACCTTACTATAAGGACTGATCTCTGGGTGAGCCTTCGGGGTCCTCCTACGATGCTTTTTATTTAATACTCTCCAAACTGGGAGGCCCTGTCACACCACCTCATCTTATAGCTGTGGAATCTGTGACTCAGAAAGGGAAGGTCACTTGCCAGAGGTCACACAGCATCTGTATGAGGCACGAACACTCTTTTTTCTTAGCTTCTGCAGGGTCCTCAAGGCCCCTAAGGGAAGCGCTGGCTTTTCCCCATGAACATAAACAGAGCAGGTAAAGGGGCTTTGGGCAAGGGGTGTGGAGTGGGCTGAAGAAAGTAAGTTGAGAGGCTGGCTTTGATGAAACACCGAGTGGGTGCTGGTAGGGAACCATGGGTTAGGGACACAACTCAGGAGGGCCATGACCTGGGTACCAAGGCAAATCCATAGTGACAAGTACCCAGCAGACTACCTAAATGCCAACAGCAGACCCTGCCGTGTCAGTAGGCCTAGGAGTACCCAGCAGACCCCGCCGTGTGGGTAGGTCTAGGAGTACCCAGCAGACCCCGCCGTGTGGGCAGGCCTAGGAGTACCCAGCAGAGCCCGCCGTGTCGGCAGGCCTAGGAGTACCCAGCAGAGCCCGCCGTGTGGGCAGGCCTAGGAGTACCCAGCAGACCCCGCCGTGTCGGTAGGTCTAGGAGTACCCAGCAGACCCCGTTGTGTCGGCAGGTCTAGGAGTACCCAGCAGACCCCGTTGTGTCGGCAGGTCTAGGAGTACCCAGCAGACCCCGTTGTGTCGGCAGGTCTAGGAGTACCCAGCAGACCCCGTTGTGTCGGCAGGCCTAGGAGTACTCAGCAGACCCCGTTGTGTCGGTAGGTCTAGGAGTACTCAGCAGACCCCGTTGTGTCGGTAGGTCTAGGAGTACTCAGCAGACCCCGTTGTGTCGGCAGGTCTAGGAGTACCCAGCAGACCCCGTTGTGTCAGTAGGTCTAGGAGTACCCAGCAGACCCCGTTGTGTCAGTAGGTCTAGGAGTACCCAGCATAGCCCGCCGTGTGGGCAGGCCTAGGAGTACCCAGCAGACCCCGTTGTGTCAGTAGGTCTAGGAGTACCCAGCAGAGCCCGCCGTGTCGGCAGGCCTAGGAGTACCCAGCAGAGCCTGTCCCCCGGACTGGAGGCTCACAGCAGTTCTGTGAGCAGCAATCCTCCCTCTCAATCCTCGCCTTCTTTCCTGGGCGTGGCCTCTGGCAGACGGAAGGCATTCCCTTCCTGAGAACCCAGAACAACTTGAAATGCAGACACCCCAAGGAAGCTAGCCCCGGGGAACCTGCTCTAAAAACCCATGCTAGCTAGTGCTGTTTTCTGGCTGGGTGGCTGGTTTTTGTTTGTCTGTGTTTTTTGGGGGGTGGGGGCGTGCAGGAGAAGCAGATATCTGTTGTGGATAATGAGGATCCAAGCTGGGCTGTATGGAACCAAAGATGGACTGAGTTTTGTTTCAAGCAGGCTACCCTGGCCTAACCCCCATGTAAAAGCCGCCACATGAAAGCACCCCTTGGCCTGCTTCCTTTCCGATTCCACAGCTTCCCTCACCCCCTCACCGGCCCAACACAGCAGAGGCTGCACCTCTTTCCGGCTCCTCTCTGGGAAGCGTCGGGGTGGACTTAACCCAAAGCCTTTCCAAAAACGGTTCCCTGAAACTTCTCCTCCTGGACTATGGGACAGACATAATTTCCCTATTCCTTCTAAGTACAAATAAAACCCTGGGCATTGGATATAAGACAAAACAGAAGACTCTGAAAGTGAAGAGAAGGCACGCAGGATGGACACTTCAGAACCCAAGAAACGACAAGGAGGTGCATGCCTGGTTTTCTCTTTGCCTCCCGGTCCCAGACGGGGGACTGCAGGAGCAGGCAACCTGGAAATGCCCATGGGCCAAAAGAAACGCCTGCTCTCTCGAGCCAAAGAGCCAGGGAAGGAACAGCGTGGCAAGACAGAAACCTCTCCGACAATAACCACCCTACTCCAGCCAGACACCACAGGAGATGCAGCCCCACTCCCACAGTGCCAACAAGGGCTACACTCCCCACACCCACTGGAGGCGCCCCAGCACCCAGGCCAGGGAGGTGAGGAGGCCAGGCAGGGAGCTAGGACTTCTATTCCCACCCAGCAGGTAACAGGCCTCCTCACTCTCCCTGTGGGGGCGATGTCAGAGGGGGACATATGGAAAGCTGAACTCCCTGCTCCCCCCACAGCAATAAGGCACTTCCCACCTGAGGTGTCGATCAGGGCCCAGTGAGGGGCCTGAACTTCCACCTCCACTTAAAAATAAAAGGCAGGGACTCCCCTCCCCCCACTGCAGCAGTGCCAGGAAAGTCTAGCTGAAAGGGAAGGGCCAAACACAATCCAGAGCCACCTAAAATAACACTGTCAGCCCTGGCTGGTTTGGCTCAGCGGATAGAGCATTGGCCTGCGGACCAAAGGGTCCCAGATTTGATTCTGGTCAAGGGTACGTGCAGGAGGCAACCAATAGATGTGTTTCTCTCACATCAATGTTTCTGTCTTTCCCTCTTTCACTCTTCCTAAAAATCCATGGAAAAATATCCTCGGGTGAGGATTAACCAAAAAAAGAGGAAGAAGAAAGTCATTGTCATACTAAGAATCATGAAAGTTGTAAATGGAATAAACAAAAACATTCAACAGAGGTTAACACCAATGTAGACGTATCAGAATTATCTGATGACCATTTTAAAGCAGCCATGCTAAAACGATTCAGTAAGAAATTATGAACATGCTTAGAATAAACTACACCACAGAAAACCTCAGCAAAGAAACAGGAGATACAAGAATCAAAAGGAAATTTTTATTTTTAAATTTTTTCCATTACCTTTTATCCCCTCTATGCCCTCTACCACCTCCTCCCCTCTCCCTCCACCTCCACAATCACCACTGTTGTCCATGTCCATGATTTCTATTTTTTCGAAAAGGATATTTTTAAACTGAAAAATACAATAGCTGAAATAAAAAGATCAACAGATAGACTCAACAGCAAAATAATGAGAACCAAGGGAAGAATCAGTGAACTATGAGACAAAATAATAGAAACTATCCAATCAGACAACGGAGAGAAAACAGACTGAAAAAATAAGAGAAAAATAGAATCTTAGAGACCTGTGGGTCTGTAACAAAAGCTCTAACATTTGTGTCATCAGAGTTTCAGAAGGAGGGGAGGAGGATTGGGCAGAAATAGCACTTGAAGAAAGAATAGCTGAAAACTTCCCAAATTTGGCCAGAGTAACAACCCATAAATTCAAGAACTTGAGTGACTCCAAAGGATTAAAAAAAAAAAAAAATCCACACCAAGACACATCAAAATTAAATTCTGAAAACTAAAGCCAAAGAAAAAATCTTGAAAGCAGCCAGAGAAAAACAACTATAGATAAGAGAAAAACAAATATAATGACAGTGGATTTCTCATCCAGGACTATGGAGACCTAAAGAAAGTGATACAATATTTTGCAGATGCTGAAAGAAAACAATAGTCAACCCAGAATCCTATATCCAGTGAAAATACCTTTCAGGAATAAAAGGGAATCAAGATATTCTTACATGAAGGAAAACTCAGAGAATCTGTTAACAGACCCACTCTAAAAAATGGCTAAAGAAAGTTCTCTAAACAAAAAGGAAACAATAAAAGAAAACCTGGATCATCATAAAGGAAGCAAGAACATAGTAAGCAAAAATACATGTCATCAGCTTTCCCTTCTTTTCAGTTCTCTAAATTATGTTTGACGACTGATACAAAAATTGTAATTAACACCGTCTAATGTCCTAAATTATGTAGAGAAAATAGTTAAGACACTTACATAGGAAAGGATAAAGGAATATTATGGGAGGAATTTCTTTTAGTTGAATTGATAAAATGACACCACCAATAATAGACTGTGATAAATTATGTATACATAATGTAATGCCTAGAGCAACCACTAAAAAAAATCTATACTGAAAAAAATCACTGTAAGCCATCAAAGTTATCATAAAAATTAAATTGTAAAAAAAAAAAGTTCAAGAAGGAAGAGAAATAAAAATCAAACAGAACAGGAAACAATAATTATACCCTAACATAGCAATGATTATCCTATATAATAAAATGCCAGCCACCATAAGCATAATGACCGGAACAACCAGAGACCAGAACCACCACAGCCCCTCACTGGGCTGGCCCCGCCCCCAAGCAAGTGGTTAGGGGCAATCAGGCAGGCAGGCAAAGTGGTTAGGGGTAATAAGGCAGGAAGACCAGCAGTTAGGGGTGACCAGGTAGGCAGGCAAGTGGTTAGGGGTAATCAGGTAGGCAGGCGAGCAGTTAGGGGCAATCAGGTAGGCAGACGGCCCCTCGAAGGGCTGGCCCCACCCCCCAGCAAAGAAAGAGGAAGGCCCAGGCCAGCCAAGCCATCGCACCCCATGCCTGTCGCCTGCAGAGGGAGGCCACTGGTGGCAGGGAAGGTGGGGGACAGCGCTGTACAGATGGCAAGCAGTGGCAGCGGCGGGGGTGGGGCCAGCTGCCTGCAGCCAGGGGAAGGAAAGCCCGATAGGCCCTGATCTCAGGCCAGGCCTAGGGACCCTACCCGAGGGGTCCAGGATTGTGAGAGGGTGCAGGCCAGGCTGAGGGACCCTCCCGAGTGCATGAAGTTTCATGCACCAGGCCTCTAGTATTATATATAAATGGTCTAAGTACACCAGTTAAAAGACACAGACTGACAGAGCAGATTTTAAACAAAGACCAAACTATAAGAAACTCACAGATAGGTTGAAAAGAAAAGAAAAAATACATCACACAAATAATGATCAAAGGAGAGCAGAGTTGCTATATAGCATCAGATAAAATGGATTTCAAAATAAAGAACATGACCAGAGACAGAAAGGAACATTATATAATGATAAAAGAGTCAATTCACCAAGAAGACAAAGCAACCCTAAATGAATATGCCCCAAGGAACAAAGCTGCAAGGTAATGAAGCAAAACACAGAACTAAACAGAGAAATAAAGAAATCCACAACATGTATTCGCACAGGGACAGGTGCATGCCCCATGTGGAGCGCCCTGCAGAAAGGTGGAAGGTCCTCCCTGGTTACGGGAAAGCAGCATAGAACTGTAAGGCAGTGTCGAGCCTGGCCGGTGTGGCTCAGTGGTTGAGCCTTGGCCCATGAACCAGGAGGTCACAGTTCAATTCCTGATCAGAGCACATGCTCTGGTTGCAGGTCTCATCGCCAGTAGGGACAGAGATCAATGATTCTCTCTCATCATTGATGTTTCTGTCTCTCTATACCTCTCCCTTCCTCTCTCTAAAATCAACAAAAGTATATTTTTAAAAAGATATTTCCTTAGAAAAGATATACACACACACACACACAAGAAAATGTCAACAGCACTGTGGCAAGGGTCAGTTGGGTGTGTGCCTCAGGAATGAACGTTTTGAATGGGAACATTTTGAGTTGAGCTGCCTAGGAGGAATTTGTATGCTAACGAAGGAAACCATGAAGTATCTCAGTCTTTACCAAAGCAGAATGAACACAAAACAAAACAAAGAAAAAAATCCACAATTACAATTGGAACTTCAACAGTCCTCTCTCAACAATTGATAGAATAACAACACAGCAAATCAACAAGGAAATAAAAGTAATCAACACCACCATCAACCAACAGAATCTAGTTGGCAGTTAGAACAGTCCACCAAATACCAGAATATACCTCCCCCCTTTTTTAGGTCCCCACAGAACATATACCATGATAGATCATATTCTGGGCCATAAAACAAACCTCAATAGATTAAAAAAATAGAAATCATAGAGTATGTTCTGTGACCACAATGAAACCAAACTCTATATCAATAAGATAACAGGTTCTAAACAATCCATGAGTCCAAGAGTAAATCACAAAGGAAAATTAAAAAACAAAACAAAAACCAACATATCAAAATTTGTGGAACACAGCTAAGCAGTCCTGAGCGGAAATGCTTAGTTTAGAAAAGAGCCAAGCTTTCCCATCAATAAGCTCCCAACTCAAGAACCCAAAAATGGAGTACAAAATACACCCAAAACAAGAAGAAAAAAAAAGAGCAGAAATCAATTAAAATAGAAAAACAGTAAAATCAATAGAACAGAGCTGAGTCTTTGAAAAAAAAAATCAATGATACTGACAAACTTCAAGCAAAACTGACAAAGAAAAAAGAAAATGACATAAATAAACTTAGGAATGAAGCAGGAGCTATCACTACAGATCCTGCAGACATCAAAAGGATAACAAGGAAATATTATGAACATTTCAACAAACATGAATTTAACAACTTAGATGAAATAGGCCAATTTCTCTCTCTCTCTCTCTCTCCTCTCTCTCTCTCTCTCTCTCTCTCACACACACACACACACACACACACACACACACACACATATATATATGCCATAATTTGAATGGTCCTATCACTATTGAGGAAATGGAATATGTAATTTTTGATGTTTGCTTCACCAAATGTCAGTCTATCAACCATCCAGACGTCCAGGGCCAGAATGCTGAGTGTAGGTGAGTCTCTCTCCTCCCTGCCTGCCACCTAACCTGCAACATCTCTAGGGGAAGTGAATATTTAATTTTTTATATTGACTTTAGAGCGGGATGGAGGGGAAGAGAGAAACAGAAAGAGGGGGAGAGGGAGAGGGAAAGAGAAAGAGAGGGGACAGAGAAAGAGAGAGAGAGAGAGAGAGAGAGAGAGAGAGAGAGAGAGAGAGAGAGAGAGAGAGAGAGACACCAATGTGAGAGAGACACATCAATCGGTTGCCTCACATACACACCCCAACTGGGGATCGAACCTGCAACCTAGGTATGTGTCCTGACCAGGAATCGAACCTGTGATCTTCTGGTGCATGGGACGACATTCTAACCAACTAAGCCACACCAGCCAGGGCTGAATGTGTAATTTTAAAACTCCCAAAAAAATAAATCTCTAGATCCAAATGGTTTTATTGGAGAATTCTACCAAATGTTTAAAGACAAATTAACACCAATTCTACATAGTCTTTTCTAGAAAATAGAAGAAAAAACACTACCAATTCATTTTATGAAGTTAGTAATCTGATATCAAAATCAGACACAGTACCAAAAAAGAGGAAAGAAAAGGAAGTATAGATCAATATTCCTCATAAATAAACATTCAATGCAAAAATCAACAAAATAGAATTCAACAACATCCTATATAATAAAGAGGTAAAATACAAATTGACCATCACTCCAACACACAAGATGGCCACCCCCATGTGGACACAAGATGGCTGCCACAAGATGGCCAGCAGGGGAGGGCAGTTATGGGTGATCAGGCCAGCAGGGGAGGCAGCTGGCAGGGACCAGGCCTGCAGAGGAGGGCAGTTGGGGGAGACCAGGCCTGCAGGGGAGGGCAGTTGGGGGGGGCCAGGCCGGCAGGGGAGGGCAGTTGGGGGAGACCAGGCCTGCAGGGGAGGGCAGTTGGGGGGGACCAGGCCGGTAGGGGAGGGCAGTTGGGGGCGATCAGGCCTGCAAGAGAGGGCAGTTGGGAGGGACCAGGCCTGCAGGGGAGGACAGCTGGGGGCAATCAGACCTGCAGGGGAGGGCAGTTAGGGGCAATCAAGCCAGCAGGGGAGCAGTTAGGCATTGATCAGGCTGGCAGGGGAGTAGTTAGGGGGTGATCAGGCTGGCAGACAGAAGTGGTTACAGGCAATCAGACAGGCAAATGGTTGGGAGCAAGAAGTCCTGGATTGTGAGAGGAATGTCCCAGATTGGAGAGGGTGCAGGCTGGGCTGAGGGACACACACCCCTTGCACGAATTTCGTGCACCGGGCCTCTAGTCTATATATATAAAAGCCCAGCAACCAAAACGACGAAACAACTAGAATGACCAGTCGCTATGATGCACACTGCGGTGGCCAACCGGCCCAATCGGCGCCCCCAACTTCCTGTGTCCCCCCCCCACCCCCGTGGCCGGGCCTAATCGGCCCCCATTGGGGCAGGCTGGCTGGACCCCACCTGTGCACAAATTCATGCACCGGGCCTCTAGTATTTAAAGAATTATATACCACGACCAAGTGGGTTTTATTCCAGGAATGCAAGGCTGGTTTAATTTTTTTTTAATCAATGTAATCCACCATATCAATAGGCTACAGAAAAAAATTCTGTGATTACATCATTTAATGCAGAAAATTCACACATTCATGATTTAGAAAAGAAACAAAAAACCTCAAGAAAGCAGAAATAGAAGGGAGCTTCCGCAACTAATAATGAACATCTACAAAAAACCTAGAGAGCTAACAATGTACATAATGGTGAATGGTGAAAGACTAAATGCTTCCCCTCTAAGATCAGGAACTAGGCAATGACAGCCACTCTCAGAACTGCCAGTGCAATAGGTAAGGAAAGGAAATAGAAAGCATACAGATCAGAAAGAAGAAATATAATATTTAGAGATGACATGTATGTCTTTGTAAAAAATAACAAGGAATCTATAGAAAAAAAACAAACTAGTAAGTTCAGCAAGGTTACAGAATATAAGACTGGTATAAAAAATTGCCTGTAGCACAGCCAACGTAGCTCAGTGATTGTGCGTCGGCCTATGAACCAGGAGGTCACGGTTAGATTCCTAGCCAGGGCACATGCCCAGGTTGGGGGCTCAATCCCCAGTGGGATATGTGTGCAGGAGGCAGCCGATCAATAATTCTCTCTCATCATTGATGTTACTATCGCTTTCTCCCTTCCTCTCTGAAATCAATAAAAAATGTATTTTAAAAAAATTGACTGTAGCCCTGGCCAGTGTTTCTCAGTAGTTAGAGCATCAGCTTGTGCACCAAAGGGTCACAGGTTCAATTCCCAATCAAGGGCATGTACCTGGGTTGCAGGTTTGATCCCCTGCCCTGGCCAGGGCATGTGCGAGAGGCAACCAATTAATGTGTCTCTCTCACATGGATTTGTGTGTGTCTCTCTTCCCCTCCCTTCCTCCCTCCCTTCCACTTTCTCTAAAAATTAATGGAAAACATATCCTCAGGTGAGGATTAACAAAACAAACAAGAAAAATCAACTATATTTCTATATACTAGCAATGAATATGTGGACAACAAAATTAAAAATATAATACCACCTGCAATCACTTTTAAAAAATTAAATAAGTGTAAATCTAACAAAGTATGTACAGAATTTACATGCTGAGAACTATACAATGTTGATAAAAGAAATCAAAGAAGATCTAATAAAAGGAGAAACATATTGTATTTATAGACTAGAAGATTCTAGGATGTTAATTCTCCCCTAATTGGTATACAGGTTTAACACAATTACTATCAAAAGCTCAGCAAGAGTTTTTGTATATATAAACAAGATCATTCTAAAATGCATTTGGAAAGGCAAAGAAAGTAGAATTTTTAAAAATTAAAGAAGAAGAAAGTGGGAGGAATTCATCTACCCGATTCCTAGATCATTGTTTACCCACAGTAATCAAGACTGTGTGGCATCAGTGGGAGGTTAGACACATTAGATCAATGGGACAGAATAGAAAACCAAAGTAGGCCCACACGAATATGCCCAAATTAATTTTTTAAAAAGGTGATAAGCAATTCAACAAAGCTCAAGAGGCAGCCTTTCAACAAAGGGTCCTGGGGCAAATGGACATCCACAAGCAAAAAATAAATAAATAACCTCAACCTTATACAAAAAATAATTCAAACTGGAACACAAACTTAAATTAGCAAATTAGACTTCATTAAAATTAAAAACTTTTACTCTACCAAAGATCATCTTAGGAGGCTGAAAGATAAGCCACAGAATGGGATAAAAATTTGCAAACCAAATATCTAATGAAGGACTAGTGTAGTGATGGCAAACCTATGACACGCGTGTCAGCACTGACACGCGTAGCCATTTTTGATGACACGCGGCCGCTGAGGCGACCACATGCCGAGGATGAAACATTTGCTGCTCCTGAGGATGAAACATTTGTGAAATAATGTTTTTTCCTCAAAGTGACACACTACCCGAGTTATGCTCAGTTTTTTGGCGAAGTTTGACACACCAAGCTCAAATGGTTGCCCATCACTGGACTAGTGTGTGTGTGTGTGTGTGTGTGTGTGTGTGTGTGTGTATAATATATAAAACCTTTCAAAACTCAATAGTAAAAAAATAAAATCCAATTAGAATGGGGCAAAAGTCATGAAAAGATATTTCACATTATTAGATATGAAGCTTTGTACATAGCCAAGAAGCACATGAAAATATGTTCAACGGGGGAGAAACCAAGATGGCGGCATAGGTAATCACCTATATGTGCTGCCTCTCACAACCACATCAAAACCACAACTAAGGGGAGAAAACCAAGATGGCGGCATAGGTAAACACCTAACCTGCAGCCTCGCACAACAATTTCAAAAATACAACTAAAAGTCAAAACGGACATCATCCAGAACCACAGGAAAGCTGGCTGACTGAAACGCCCACAACTAGAAGGAAAGAGAAAACCACAAGGAAAATCAGAGGAGCCGTAGGAGCCTGAGGTATGGAGACACGGGCGCGCAGCGTGCGAGGAGGACGGAGCCGCAGAGGACGGGGCAGCTGAGTGCCTGGCCGGCGCTCTCTAGCAGGAAGGAGATAAAAGCTCCAGATTGCGCTGAACCCCAGCTCCGACTGCACTGAACCCCAGTTCCGGGCAAGACCCTGGGAAGCCAGGCTCATACTGGGGGAATCTGGGCTGTAAGGTGGAAACTCAGGGGAGCGGCGAAAGGCAGAGCTCCGGAGGCACGCACATGAATGCGCGCAGAGGACGGACTGTTAACTGTGCCGCTGAATTGCCCTAGCGGGAAGGAGACAAAAGCTCCAGACTGCGCTGAACCCCAGCTCCGACTGCACTGAACCCCAGTTCCGGACGAGACCCTGGGGACCCAGGCTCATACTGGGGGAATCTGGGCTGTAAGGCGGAAACTCGGGAGCGGCGAAAGGCAGAGCTCCGGAGGCGCGCACGTGAATGCGCGCAGAGGACAGACTGTTGACTGTGCCGCTGGATTGCCCTGGTGGGAAGGAGACAAAACCTCCGGACTGCGCTGAGCCCCAGTTCCGACTGCACTGAAACCCAGTTCCGGGAGAGAATCTGGGAATCCAGATTCATTGGGGGAAAGACTAGACTGTTTGGCAGCGGGCGAAACTCCAGGGCGCCTTTCTCTCAGAGGTGCTTGCAGGGAGTACAGAGGGACACTGAGACCCAGGAACCTCATAGGGCGGGGCTGACGGGAAGCCAAGGCTGTAGGCTCCACCCTGAAACTCCGCCCCATCCAAGCTGAGCACAGAGGATTTTACAATTTTGCAAGTCTAGTTGAATAAGGCTGTCTCCCGGCGTAGACACAGCTGATCCTCACAGCCAATTGGCCTGGAGGTCAAATCCTCCCAGTGTACCAACAGCAATCAAAGCTTAACAACACCAAGACTTTGCACTCAGCCCACAAAGGGGGGTACCAAGAGCAACCACTTAGGGAGATTGGGGAGGCTGAGCTACCGGCCCCTATAGGTCACTGACCACACAAAGCCACTCCATCAACATAGGGAGGCAGCCAAAATGTGGAGACACCGAAGCAGGTCAGAATAGAAGAGATGGAGGAAAGTAAACTAATGGACGACACAGTGTTCAGAACCACATTTATAAGGTTACTCAAGAATCTTCTAAAAACCGCTGATAAACTTGAAGAGACCTTCAAGGACCTTAATGAGAATACCAAAAAAATGGAAAAGGACCAGTCAGAAATTATGCATACACTGTCTGAAATAAAGAATATACAGAAACTCAACTGTAGATCACCATACCCCAAGAGTCAAACCAAAGATCTGGAACATGAGGAAGCAAAAAACACCCAACCAGAGAGGGGGAAAGTAAGAAGAATCCAAAAGTGTGAGGATAGTATAAGGAGCCTCTGGGATGGCTTTAAGCGTACCAACATCCGAATTTTTGGGGTGCCAGAAGAAGAGAGAGAGAGCAAGATAATGAAAACCTATTTGAAGAAATAATGACAGAAAACTTCCCCCACCTGGTGAAAGAAATAGACTTACAAGTCCAGGAAGCGCACAGAACCCCAAACAAGAGGAGTCCAAAGAGGACCACACCAAGACACATCATAATTAAAATGCCAAGGGCAAAAGACAAAGAGAGAATCTTGAAAGAAGCAAGAGAAAAGCAGTTAGTTACCTACAAGGGAGCACCCATACAACTATCAGCTGATTTCTCAACAGAAACTATGCAGGCCAGAAGGGAGTGGCAAGAAATATTCAAAGTGATGAACAGCAAGAACCTACAACCAAGATTACTCTACCCAGCAAAGCTATTGTTCAGAATTGAAGGTCAGGTGAAGAGCTTCACAGACAAGAAAAAGCTAAAGGAGTTCATCACCACCAAACCAGGATTACATGAAATGCTGAAGGGTATTCTTTAAGAAGAGGAAGAAGAAAAAAAGGTAAAGGTAAAAATTATGAACAACAAAAAGACATGAAATACATACCTACCAACAAGTGAATCTAAAAATCAAGTGAATAAAAAAATCTGAAGAACAGAATGGACTGGTGAATATAATAGAATCAGGGACATAGAAAGGGAGGCGACAGACAATTCTCAGGGGGAAGGGGGTCTGAGGGGTGCAGGAAGAGACTGGACAAAAATCTTACACCTATGGATGAAGACAGTGGCGGGGGGGAAAGGATATGGGGTGGGGTGGGGAATCAGGTGGAGGGGAGCTATGGCGGGGGGAAGAAGAACACCTGTAATAATCTGAACAATAAAGATTTATTTAAAAAAAAGAATTCTAAAAAAAAGTTAAAAAACAAACAAACAAAAACCCCACAACTAAACGGCAGAACAACTACCACCCAGAACCGCGGGAAGGGTGGCTGAGTGGAAGTTCCACAACTGGAGAGGTGAAGAAAGGGCATTGAGACGGGTAAGAGGTGTGGAGGCGCGGAAAGTGCTGGCACCTGGATGTGCTGCTCTTTTAACTGGGTGGGAGATACAAGCTCCCACTTGCTCTGACCTCCAGTTCTGGGCAAGACTCTGGGGGACCCAGGCACATACAGGGTGAAACTGGACTGTCTGGCATCGGGACAGGAACGCGAGGGCGGCTTACTCTTAGAGGTGCTTGCAGCGATCATTGTTCTTGCACAGGGGTGCAGGACACGGAGAACCTGGGACTTCTCTGGGTTCAGGTCAGTCATTGCTGTTTGCTACGCCCTGATGATTCCCAGAGACCCGGCCCCATCCAAGCTGTGTGCAGAGGCTTTTTCATATGAATGGCCTGTCCTTTCACCTAAAACAAACTGCAGCTGGGTCAGAGAGCCCCAGAGATTCCAAAAGAAGGCCCACTGCCTGGCAGCAGCAGCGGCCTTGCTCCACAGCTGGGCATCGTCTGGGCATCGTCTGGGCACGATTATAACCTTATAAAACCACAGTTATAAGGTTACTCAAGAATCTTCTAGAAACCGAGAAATTTAGTGAGACCCTCAAGGATATGAAAAAGGACAAATCAGAAATTTAGCATACACTGACTGAAATAAAGAATAATATACAGGAGGAGGAACCAAGATGTCAGCAAAGGTAAACACCTGAATTTGCTGCCTCGCACAACCACTTCAAAACTACAACTAAAAGACACAACGGATACCATCCAGAACCACGGGAAGGCTGGATGAGTGGAAGTTATACAAATAGAAGGAAAGTGAAAAGCACACTGAGACTGGGAGGAGGTGCGGAGGTGTGGAAGTGAAGTGCAGATGCACAGAGGCGTGCGGAAAAGGGCTGGCAACTGAGTACGCTGTTGTCTTTTTCAATCAGGAGGGAGATACAAGCTCCCAACTGCTCTGAACTCCAATTCCGGGCGAGACTCTGGGGACCCAGACTCATACAGAGAGAAACTGGACTGTTTGGCATCGGACTGGAACGTGAGGGCGGCTTTCTCTCAGAGGTGCTTGCAGTGATCATTGTTCCTGCATGGAGCTGCGGGACACAGAGACCTGGGGACCTCTTCAGGGCAGGGCTGATGGGCAGCCATTGCTGTTTGCTCCACCCTGGTGATTCCCTGAGACTCCGCCCCACCCAATTTACAACCCCACCCAAGCTGTGCGCAAAGGCTTTTGCATATGAATGGCCTGGCCTTTTGCAATCTAAAACCTAACATACTGCAGCTGGGTCAGAGAGCCCCAGAGCCTCCAAAAGAAGGCCCAAAGCTGGACAGTAGCTTGCACTGCCTCACAGCTGGGCCTCATCTGGGCACCTCCAAACCCCAAAGATCTGCAGATCTCTCTGTAGCTCCTGCTGGGTGGCCTCAGGCAGTGTCTGACTTTGCACCTCCTTGGAGATCCAAAAGCCAGTGTACCCAGTGGTCAGAGTGAGACCATCCAGATTACAACTCTTCATATCCATAAGAGACACACTCAGGGGGCAGACTCAGTGAGCACCAAAGTCCCACTGAAGCAAATCCTGCCCCATAAGGGTGTCTCCAGCACAGAAGTTCTCCCATCGTAGACACAATTGATCCCCACAGCCAATTGGCCTGGAGGTCAATTCCTCCCAGTGATACCAACAGCAATCAAGGCTTAACCCTACCAGACCTGAGGCCCTGAACCTAACTGTCCCCTTAAACCACACAATGTCAATTCAAACACACGGGGGCAGACATTTGCAATGGCTAACCATGAGGTTTGACCACAATTGGTTGGTTATTTTTAGTTTGTGACGCATTTTTTTTCACGTACTAGGCAAAGTACTGAAAATTAGGTACAGCGGTATAGTGGCAGATTCAGAAATTACCAAAAAATTGGTACAGTGGTCTGGTAGGGTTAACTACAACAAGACTGTGCACACAGCCCACAACGGGGTGCACCAAGAGTGTCCACCTCAGGTAATTAGGGAGGCTGAGCCACTGGGCCCTATAGGACACCTAGCATACAAAGCCACTCTATCAACTCAGGGAAGCAGCCAAAATACGGAGACAAAGAAACAGGTCACAAATGAAAGAAATGGAGGAGAGCAAACTACTGGATATAGAGTTCAAAACCACGGTTATAAGATTACTCAAGAATCTTCCAGAAACCTCCAAGAAATTTAGTGAGACCCTCAAGGACATGAAAAAGGACCAAATAGAAATTAATCAT
Organism: Cnephaeus nilssonii; assembly: GCF_951640355.1. Lineage (NCBI taxonomy): Eukaryota > Metazoa > Chordata > Mammalia > Chiroptera > Vespertilionidae > Cnephaeus > Cnephaeus nilssonii. The sequence continues at coordinate 51,126,067 of NC_137090.1, forward strand.
ACACTGACTGAAATAAAGAATAATATACAGAGATCCAACAGCAGACTAGAGGATCGCAAGAATCAAGTCAAAGATTTGAAATACAAAGAAGCAAAAAACACCCAACCAGGAAAGAAAAAAGAAAAAAGCATCCAAAAATATGAAGATAGTGTAAGGAGCCTCTGGGACAACTTCAAGCGTACCAACATCCCAATTATGGGGGTGCCAGAAGAAGAGAGAGAGCAAGATATTGAAAACCTATTTGAAGAAATAATGACAGAAAACTTCCCCTACTTGGTGTAAGAAATAGACTTTCAAGTCCAGGAAGCGCAGAGAACCCCAAACAAAAGGAATCCAAAGAGGACCACACCAAGACACATAATTAAAATGCCAAGGGCAAAAGACAAAGAGAGAATATTAAAAGCAGCAAGAGAAAAACAGTTACCTACAAGGGAGTACCCATATGACTGTCAGCTGATTTCTCAACAGAAACGATGCAGGCCAGAAGGGAGTGGCAAGAAATATACAAAGTGATGAATAGCAAGAACCTACAACCAAGATTACTCTACCCAGCAAAGCTATTGTTCAGAATTAAAGGTCAGATAAAGAGCTTCACAGACAAGAAAAAACTAAGGGAGTTCATCACCACCAAACAAGTATTATATGAAATGCTGAAGAAGAGGAAGAAAAAGGTCAAGATAAAAATTATGAACAACAAAGTGACAACAAATACATATCTATCAACAAGTGAATCTAAAAATCAAGTGAATAAAAAATCTGAAGAACAGAATAAACTGGTGAATATAATAGAATCAGGGGCATAGAAAGGGAGTGGACTGACAATTCTCAGGGGGAAGGGGGTGTGGAGGTGCAGGAAGAGATTGGACAAAAATCTTACACCTATGGATGAGGACAATGGGGGGGGGGGTAAGGGCATGGGGTGGGGTGAGAACTGGGTGGAGGGGAGCTATGGGGGGAAAAAAGAGGAACAACTGTAATAATCAGAACAATAAAGATTTATTTAAAAAAATATGTTCAACATCATTACCCATTAGAGACATGAAAATTAAAACCTGTGAGATATTACTACACACCTATCAGAATGGTTTAAATTTAAAAAACTAAACAGTAAGACCCCCGAGCATGGATTTAAACTGCACAGGTCCACTTATACAAAGATTGTTTTCATAAATACCTGTACCGTGGGTGTGAAGGGCCAAGTGCATGCACTGATCTGATCTATGCCATTTTATATAAGCATCCTCGGATTTTGGTACCGAGGGTAAGGGGAGGGGGGGGGGGGGGTCCTAGAACCAACCCTCCAAGGATACTGGAGAACAACTAAGTTTGGGGAGAATCTAAATTACACATGGGTTTTTTAATGTGTGTGTGTAGGGGGTGGGGGGGTCAATGCCCCTAACTCCACATTGTTCAAGGGTCATCTATATATCACTCATACATTGCTGAGGGCATGTAAAATGGGACAACCAGTCTGAGAAAGTTTGGTTTAACTTTTAAAAAATTAAACACACAACTATCATACAACCCAACAACTGCACTCCTGGATATTTATTCCAGAAAGAATGAAAGCTTACATTCACACAAAAACTGCACACAAATAATTATAGCAACTTTATCATAATAGCCAAAAACTGGAAGCAATGCAGATGTCCTTCAATGGGTGAACATAAAAACGGTTAAACAAACTGTGGTACATGACACCATGGAATACTAGTGAGCAATAAAAAGGAACCAACTATTGATACATGTAACCTGGATGAATCACCGGGGAATTATGATGAGTGAACAAAGTCAATCCCCAAAGGTTACATGTTGTATGATTCTATTTACATATAACTTTCTTGAAATGTGGCATTTATAGAAACGAAGAACAATTCATGGCGACCAGGGTCCAGGAGGCAGTAGTGCTCAGAGGGCAGGAGGGGTGGCTGTGAGGGTTCCTGGGTGATGGAAGGGCCCTGCATGGTGTCACTGTCATTGTCCTGTAATTGTCTAAGACCAGGGGAACCCAGGGGAAGGATACATGGGATCCCTATGTAGGATTTCTGACAACTTCACGGGAAGCTACAATTATCTCAAAAGAAAAGGTTTAAAAAATAAATCATACTTGCTACTTCCTGATATTCCCTTCACCCACACACAGGGATAATACGGGAAGGTAGACCTGGCACAGCCTGAGAGCCAGAGCCTCCAGCCATAAAGGCCTCCGCAGCCCACTGAGGTCCACAGGGGTCTTCCCAGGCAGGGCTTCCTGGCACGCCCCTCAGCGGCACTGCATGAGCTCCCTAGCCTTTCCCACGCTTTTGGAGGCCACATGCAAGCACACACACATCCTCTCTCAGGCCTGCCTGCCTGACCACAGCTAGGTTCTCGCCTCGCCACCTTCCTCGGGCAGACCTGGGTTGCATCAAAGAAAGTCCCAACTGTCTCAACTCAGGTGAAATGGGCAGGCGCAGGCAGGGAGCTGCTCACAGCACTGTCAAGCTGCCACACTCATGCTTCCCAGGAACATACAGGCTCTGGACCCAGCCACTCAACCACAACCAGCTCCTAGGCATCTAGAACATGATAGGCTTGGCTCTCAGGTCCATGTGGCCTGTGTGCGGCTCCAGGAGCAGGGAGGGGAGTGGGCGGTGGATTCCTAACCGGTGGTTAACCTTACTTTTCCTGTCTCCTTGGCTCATCTGCCCTGAGAGAGCATGTGGTGTTGAGACAGGCAGTCAGACACATCAGACAATATGGTACTAAGAGGAGAGACCCAAAACTATCAATGCAAAAAGGGTCCCCCCCTTTCCCATCCCCCTGGTAAACATCCCATCATCCTGAAGTCCCTCTACTATCTGGTGCTTCCTCACCATCCAAAACTCACCTCCACAAATACCTTCTACTACATGAAATAGGGTGATTCACTGTCCCCTACAGAAGACTCCTCAAAATCTCACGCCCGCTTCAAAAACAGTAAATGACCCAAAGCCAACTGTTACTGAGACTTACTATGGCTGCTGCTGCCATTAATCCAGGACACTCTATCCACCCCCCCCCCCCGGCCCCGCCCCCGCCCCCGGAACTGCTGTGTCATGCTTACATCTCCCACGGGAACGAAAATGTCTCAGGCCTCTGAGATCTGAAGCCATGTTTTGTGCGGTGGGCTCTTCAGCCCATCCTGCTGGCAGCTCCCTCTTCACCCCCCCACGCCTCTCCTCCAACCCTAGGCCATCCATGTCCCTCTGTCGTATACCACCTCAGCTCACCGTGGACAGGAATCTCACTTCTAGCTCGTGAAGTGCCCAGTACCAAGCAGGCCTCCGGGGACTAAAGGAAAAAACACAGGAATGACTCAATGGCCACATTTATTAGTCACTACCACACAACTGAGAACCGAACTGCTGGCAAGGCCTTCCCAGCCAAGATCTGGGTGAGCTTGGACCACATCTCCATTTCCACAGATGGAGCTCCCAGTCCCTAGGAGATACCGGTCAGCACCGAGGGACAACCAGCATGCTGAAGAGTAAGCAGACAAGCTAGACTCCAATTCCACTTGTCCCTCCTCTGAGTCCAATCCCCAGCCACACTGGCAAAGACAGAGAATCAGCAGTGTGGAAGCTGGCATTCCCAGAGAGCAGCAATATGGCAAAAACAATGACGTTTCCATGTTCCTGCCCCATAACCTCGCAGCCAGAAACAGTCTAAAGAAATAACAGAGAGAGAAGGAAAAAGTTCCACTCAATGTCCCACAAGGAAGTGCCTAAATGAATGCTAATTTATCAACTCACCAAAATATACACAGCCATATTTATATAAATAAATAAGGAATTCAAGAAACTCTCCAGAGTATGACCCACAGGATGCCATCAGGCCAGTGCTCTCCTGGGTGCGGGCGCCTTCTGGAGGTGTCCGCAGAATTTCCCAGGAGCGACTCTGATGCTGGGATCAGCCAGGGTTTCAGAGTCGAACACAGGAAGTGCACAGTCTCACCCTGAGAGGCTCTGGTGCAGGGAAGACCAGACACGGGAACAGGCACCGGAGTAGAATGTAAAAATAAGGGCTCTGTTTATAAAGTGCATACAAATGGAGAAAGACTGGGATCAACACGACAATAGCTGTTGTGTTAACTGTTAGGATCATGAACAAGTCTTGGGGTTTTATTTTTACTGATTTTTGTAAAGTAATGCTACTATATAGCACTCTCTACTCCACTCTCCACCAGTGACTGACCTACCAGCTCTGAGCAGTTAAAGACTGGCCTGGAAACCAGGAGGCCTAAGTTCAAGTGCTGGTCCATGACTTAGTCACTGTATGGCCCAGTGCAAGACATTACCCCGTTAACCTATTTCATCATCCACAACACAGAAAAATACAAACACCCTTTCCATATTTTTAAATCACATCCGAAGCAAACACACACTGAGTAATTATGCCTCAGAATCAGAGACATACATCCCAGTGCCGACATGGGGCCATGTACACATGCAGCTCGTGCTCAAACCAAACTGCGGGCAGGGCAGTGTTCAGGGAAGTGAGCCTCACCATAAAGTTGATGAGTACGGGTCCATCCCAGAACAGTGTGATGGGCAGGACTACAGAAACCAATTCAGAGGAACCCCGGGGCTCCCAACTCTGAGGATAGGGGCAGAGCATGCAAACCCCACACTAGGCTGAATGCCTGAATTCCAAGCAGAGTGACTATCCTCATGAAATTTCTTAAAAAGGAAAGTCCCACACAGTCCTGAAGGATCCATACCTGTAGGCAACAGTATCCCAGCTCGGGAAATCCCGGGGGCAAATATTTCTCTGAGCCAAAGGTGGGGGCTGGGGAGCTGCACTGGAGCATTAAGGAAAAGCAGACGAGCAAATAGCCCTTGGGTAGCAGGGTCACTGAAAGACCGAGGGGCAGAGTGTGTGTAAATCGCAGCTAACATGCCTTCTAAGGTTTTGAGGTTAGTTCCTTGCCCTTTTCTTTTTTCCAGGAGTTTCTGTGGAAACACTTGCACACTCATAGCAAGCAGGCTGTTTAATATTTCCTATATTCGATTCCAAAAGGAGAAACAACGCTGGGGTAGCAGCCATCGGCCATCCTTATAAGTTTGTAAATCACAGGAGATTTCAAGGTCACCTGTCATTTCTGGGACATTTAAACGTTAAGCCAGTAAGATGAGATGTGAGCACAGGCCAAAGTTCAGTCTCAGGTCGTACCCCTGCCAAGACCTCACTGTGCCCTGTGGCCGCCCAGATGGACAGCAGGAGAACCAGACAGCTTAAACCCAAGAACAATGAGGAGGGAAGTTTTCCAGCACAGCTTTGTGCCCACCTGCCTGCCCCACACCAAGGGTCAGCACACACCTTAACCGTGCCCAGTAGGGCCACGAGCCCTATCAAAATGGGACTTCTCTTTTAGAACAAACCTGCCAGGGCCAATAAGCATCGACAAAGACAACGCTTACCATCACTGGATCCTCTGAGAGGCCACATACAAATCTGTCCCCACAGGCCATGTGAACCGAACTGCTGAACGGTCCTCTCTAAACCTCCTCAGGGGTTCTCCAGCCCTGCTGGCCATTCTGCTCTGAACCCAAACTACATTCCTCAGGGCAGCTGCATCTGCTAGCACAAGCTTCCAGGGCCGGTCATCTGCCTCCAAAAGGCAGCAGAGAACAACTGGCCAAAATGAACATACTCATAATTGAGCTGCAGCCTCTGCAAGTGACTCACCATGATCAGGACCCAGGGCCACGTGACCAGGGCGAGAAGCCCAGTCTTCGGAGTGAGAAAGGCTGCTGCTCACCAGCATGTGGCCTTGAGGACCTAAGTAAGTACACTGGGGAGTCTGTTTAAAATGCCCATTGGTTTCCTCTCTTAGCACATGCGTCCTGCTCCCCATGGCTTAGGAGGCTCTAGGTATATCACATCACTTGCTCTTCAATTCTCGCAACAAACCTATGAGGTAAGTACCATTAATATATCCACTGTGCATATGAGGAAATGAAGATTCACAGAAAGGTTAAGTGACCTAAGGCCCAGAGCTAGGGTATGAGCCAAGGCCCTTAACACTGACACAGCCTCATGTCCGGGAGCCACTCCTGAAGGAGAAGGCTGGAGCCATCCCGCAGGAAGTACATTCCCAAGTGGGGTATTCTCCTGGGTAGTCTAGTCCTGCCTAGCACATCACTCAGACGCCCCCAGACATCCTTGCAGCGATGCCCACGGCCTGCGTGTGGCCTGTTTGAATTCATCACTACACAATGAACCGACCCCGCACCCTTCCACGGAGCTCCCACTCCGATGGCTTGGGCACATGGCTGTTAAGGAGCTGACAGACTGTGGGACCTTTTCCAGGAGGAGTCTTTCCTACGTGTGCAAGCCGTGTGAGCACGGGCTCCTACCTCCACGCCACCCAGGAAAAGCAGAGCCTAAGGAGGTCATCCTGTAATTTATCACCAAACTGGACACTCTGGGGAATAGATAGGAACCCTAGTGATTACGTCAGGACATGCAGCCCCGGGACTCTGAAGAAACGCAGTTTACCAAGCTTTGCTGGCCAAGGCTGGCCGTGCAAGATGTCAAAGCCACTGGGAATGCCCACATGAGACAAAGGCAAAAAAGTGGAGCAAGAGAAAAAGACTCCATGCGGTGGAACAGAGAGGCGAGGTCTGAGAGAGACATCGTGAGGAATGAGCCAAGGACCAACTTCGGAAATAAAGACCAGGACATGGGCCAGGGAAAAGCAGCACAGCTGGGCCGGTGTAAGGCCGGCTGGTCTGTGCAGAAGGCCGAAATTCCCTCCAGAGGCAGCGGCAGAGCTTTACACACGGTGCCACCCCACCTGGCAGCACGTTGTGGGGTCTGGGGTTCAAAGACATGCCAAGAACTCCATGAGGCCTGGTCTTTTCAGGGCCTACTCCTCCAGAGCTACCGCAGAAGCCCCAAATCTCAAATCAGTCTGTCGACAGTCCCACCCCCTCTGCCAAAGCAAAAGCTGCACCGGGTGGAGGCAAAGACACTCAATAAATATTTGGTGAAAAAATGACCAGAGCTCTAAGTAATGTTATCTGATGGCCTGTTGGTTTTGGCACAGAACATGTTCCACAGTGCTGCCACACATCTGACCACGCCTGAATTCCAAGCTGTGTGCATGTGTACACATACATAGGTAAGTGTGTGTGAGAGGGTGACTCCAAAGGGACCAAAGATAACCGTGTCAGAGAGTAGAATGCTGGTAGTGCCTGTGCCGTGAGCTCCACATGGGTACCAAATGTCAAACAGAAAGGACAGGATGGGACATAAAGATGTCAAACACAAGCACACCTCGTAGATATTGCGGGTTTGGTTCTAGACCACTGCAGTAGAGTGAGTCCCACCAATATTTTGGTTTCCCAGCACATATAAATGTTATGTTTACATTATACTGTAGTCTATTAAGTGTGCAAGAAGAAAATATGGTACATACCTTAATTTAAAAATACTTTATTGCTAAAAAATGCTAACCATCATCTGAGCCTTTGGTGAGTCAATCTTTTTTGCTGGTAAAGGGTGTTGCCTCAAGGTGGTGGCTGCTGCCTAATCAGGGTGATAGTTGCTGAAAGGTAAGGTGGCTGAATCACCTTCTTCTAACTCCTGTTAATGTTGCTATTTTCACCTCCTCCCACGCATCATGAAATGTTCTTATGGCATCTAGAATGGTGGATCCTTCCCAAAGGGTTTCAATTCACTTTGCCCAGATCCATCAGAGGAGTCACTGTCTATGGCACCCATAGCGCTACAAACTGTAATTCTTAATTAAAAAGGCTTGGAAGTCGGAATTACTCCTTGACCCACGGCTGGGTGTTGTGTTGGCCGTCATGGCAGCAACACTAATCTCATGTACAGCTCATCAGGGCTCTCGGGTGAGCAGGTGCACTGTCAGTGAGCAGCACTATTTTGAAAGGAGTCTTTTTTTCTGAGAGCGGGTCTCAATGGTGCACTTAAAAGATGAGTAAACCATGTTGTAAACAGATGTGCTGTGCTGTTCCATTTACGGGCAGAGTAGATTGAGCATCATTCTTAAGAGCCCCAGGATTTTGGAGTGGAAAGGGAGCACTGGCTTGGACTTCACGTCACCAGCTGCATTAGCCTCTAACAAGAGAGTCAGCCTGTCCTCTGAAGCCAGGCACTGACTTCTCTCTGGTTATGAAGTCGTAGATGGCATCTTTTCTCAAAAAGGGCTCCTTTGTCTGCAGTGGACTATGTTGTTTATTAATCACCTGAGCTAGATCTTCTGGATAACTTGCCGCATCTTCTGCATCAGCACTTGTTGCTTCACCGTGCACGTCTATGATATGCAGATGCCTTCTTTCCTTAAAGCTCATGACTCAACCTCTGCTACTTCCAACTTTCCTTCTGCAGCCTCCTCACCACTCTCAGCCGTCACAGAATTGAAGAGAGCAGGGCCTTGCTCTGGATTAGGCTTTGGCTTAAGGGAATGTTGTGGCTGGTTTGATCTTCTATCCAGACCAGTAAAACTTTCTCCCTATCAGCAATAAGGAAATTTCACTCTCTTATTCACTAGTGGCTCAGTGCATGAATTCGTGCACATGGAAAGGAAATTAACTAGAAGACATATTTTAATATCGCTATTCGCCCTTTCTCTTTAATAGAAGTTTCAACCAAATTCACAATCGACAATGACAGATCGAAACACACGCATGCGATTGGCGCCAGTGAGAGTTTTATATGTATCGCACATGTGCAAGTCAACTTAGCCTTTTATATATATAGAATAAACTTGCTTAATTAGACCTGCTTTCTGATGTAGCTAAACTTTTTCCAGCCCAGTGAAGCACCCCAACTTCTCTTTTAGGTAATTGTCAGCAACAAAGCAGTAAATATCAACACGGAGCAGATTATAATTGTAGATCACGCATGGAGAACAAAGGGTAAAATATTTAACTGCAGAAGTGTTTAACTATATTCTGCACAGTGAGAAAACCTGAAGTCATTTTCAAGGTCCACCATTTCTTACTCCTTTTCAGTCGGGTCAAGTTTCTAAGCTTTCTAAATCTCCATTTTCTAGCTAATGAAAAGAAAATAGGATTCCCCTGAGTCTCCTATCTACCTACTCCAGGACTTCTGTGAGGATCAAATGAGATGAGGCATGGGAAAAACGCTTCACAGACATTTGGTTAAAGTGTGAAATGTTTGCACCTGGCTATAAAGCAAGTCATGTTCCTGGCTATAAAGCAAGTCATGTTCCTGAGTAGGTTTGCAAGGAGGCTAGTCACTAGGGAGAGGAAGCTGAGCATTGCTACATGATGTCATTACCTGGATGGAGGGAAGGACATTTAGCATATTAGCCCTTTTTATAGATAGATGTGTTCACTGGAGTAGCTCCTTTAATTCCCTTCAAGAACTTTTCCTTTGCATTCACAGTTTGGCTAAATGTTTGGTGCAAGAGGCCTAGCTTTCCGTCTACCTTGGCTTTCAACGCCTTCCTCACCAAGCTTCATCATTTCTAGCTTTTGCATTAAAATGAGAGTCGGGCAACTCTTCCTTTCATTTGAACACTTAGAGTTCATTGTAGGGTATTAATTGACCTAATTTCAATACCACTGTGTGCTGCTTACCAAAAAATAAAATTAAAAATTCCAATGTGTCACTTGAGACCTCTCTAATATTCCCTTGAACCCCCTTTCTATCCACAAGTTTAGAGGAAGCAGGACTGAACCATCACTCCTAGGCCGAGGGGGGCCCTGGAGAGGAAGAGAATGGGCGAACAGTGGGTTGGTAGAGAAGTCAGAGCACACACAATATTAACTGATTAAATTTACTATCTTATATGGGCATGGCTCATGGTGCCCCAAAGCAATTACAATAGTAACATCACTGATCACAGATCAATATAATAATGGTTTGAAATATTGCATGAATTACCAAAATATGACACAGACATGAAATTAGCAAATGCTACTAAAAATGGCACTGATAGACTTGCTTGATGCACACTTGCCACAAACCTTTAATTTGTAAACGAAAAACAAACATGCAGTATCTGGGAAGCACAATAAAGCAAAGTGCAATAAAATGAGGTATGGCTGTAACAGTTTGGCAAAATGTGAATTATAAGCATAAACCAAAGTTTGTAGGGGGTAATAACTGTTTGGGGATATAATTTTTGGAGTTATAATTCACATACAACACACCCATTTGAAGTGTACAATTCAATAGTTTGTGGTGCATTCACCACAACAATCAATTTTAGAACATTTTGTCACTTCCCAAACCCTCTGTCCCCAACCCCAACCCAGCCCTGGCAACTACTATTCTACTTTCTGTCTCTAGAGTTGACTCTCCTGGACAGTTCCTATAAATGGGATCAGATACTACGTGATCTTCTGCAACTGGCTTATTTCACTCAGCATAACATTTTCAAGGTTCACCCATGTTGTAGATGTGTCAATATTTCATTCCTTTTTATGGCCAAACTAGAGGCCCAGTGCACAAAATTAGTGCACGGGCGGAGGGGGTGTGCATGTGTGTCCCTCAGCCCAGCCTGCACCCTCTCCAATCTGGGACCCCTCAAGGGACGTCCGACTGCCCGTTTAGGCCCGATCCCAGTAAGATCGGGCTTAAACGGGCAGTCGGACATCCTTCTCACAATCCAGGACTGCTGGCTCCCAACCGCTCGCCTGCCTGCCTGTCTGCCTGATTGCCCCTAGCCGCTTCTGCCTGCCAGCCTGATCACCCCTAACCACTCCCTTGACAGTCTGATCGATGCCTAACTGCTCCCCTGCCGGCCCAATTGCCCCTAACTGCCCTCCCCTGCCGGCCTGGTTGACGCCTAACTGCCCTCCCTTGCCAGTCTGGTCGCCCCTAACTACCCTCCCCTGCCGGCCTGGTCGCCCCCAACTGCCCTCCCCTGCCGGCCTGGTTCCCCCCAACTGCCCTCCCCTGCAGGCCTGGTCACCTCTAACTGCCCTCCCCTGCAGGCCTGGTCGACGCCTAACTGCCCTCCCTTGCCAGTCTGGTCGCCCCTAACTGCCCTCCCCTGCTGGCCTGGTAGCCCCCAACTGCCCTCCCCTGCAGGCCTGGTTCCCCCCAACTGCCCTCCTCTGCAGGCCCAGTTGCCCCCAACTGCCCTCCCCTGCAGGCCTGGCTCACCCCTAACTGTCCTCCCCTGCAGGCCCGGTCGCCCCGAACTGCCCTCCCCTGCAGGCCCGGTCCCCCACAACTGCCCTCCCCTGCAGGCCTGGTCACCCCCAACTGCCCTCCCCTGGAGGCCTGGTCACCCCCAACTGCCCTCCCCCTGCAGGCCTGGTCATCCCCAACTGCCCTCCTCTGCCGGCCCGGTCCCCCCAACTGCCCTCCCCTGCAGGCCTGGTCACCCCCAACTGCCCTCCCCCTGCAGGCCTGGTCACCCCCAACTGCCCTCCCCCTGCAGGCCTGGTCACCCCCAACTGCCCTCCCCCTGCAGGCCTGGTCATCCCCAACTGCCCTCCTCTGCCGGCCCGGTCCCCCCAACTGCCCTCCCCTGCAGGCCTGGTCCCCCCCAACTGCCCTCCCCTGCAGGCCTGGTCCCTCCCAACTACCCTCCCCTGCTGGCCTGATTGCCCACAACTGCCCTCCCCTGCCGGCCATCTTGTGGCAGCCATCTTGTGTCCACATGGGGGCAGCCATCTTTGACCACATGGGGATGGCCTTCTTGTGTGTTGGAGTGACAGTCAATTTGCATATTACTCTTTTATTAGATAGGATAATATCCCATTGCACATCTGTTTATCCATTCTCCAATTGCTGGATATGGGGCTGTTTATACCTTTTGGCGGCTATAACATCCTTGTACATGTTTGGTGACTGTAAGCCTCCTGTAAGATACCAAAGAAGTAAACTCCACTATCAATCTGAAGTTTGGACAATTAGCTCCTCAAAAGCCAAATAAGGAAAAGGGTTGAAGGGGGGTGTGGGATGGGAGAGGGCTCCTGAGAGACTCCTTACAGGCAGCCTGGGGGCTACACAGACCAGGCTCAAGCTGAAAACCTGCCAGAGGAAACCTCCTCAGGCCTTTCCACAAAGACTTCCCCACCAGCAAAGACATGGAAGGGCTGGAGAGGTGGGAGCAGGGAGAGAAGCAGGGATAGGATACATGTTTTCTTTAACAAAAATTGACATTAGAGACATAAAAATTCCCATCCAGTCATCAAATCCAAGGGCCAGGACTTGAGGAGCATTTTAATTCCAAAGAGAAGAGGCAATTTTCCTGAAGCAGATTCTGAGGATTGATCCAAGCTTCCCTGCCCACCCCCCCCAAAAAAAAAAATGAAAAATCCCAATGTGTCACTTGAGACCTCTCCAAGATCCCCCTGAATCCCAGCCCCATCTACATGTTAGAGGGAGCAGGACTCAGCCATCACTCCCAGACTGAGGAATCCCAATCTCCCTCTCCACCCTGACCTCCGACCCTTGTCCCAACCCTGTATCTCCAGGGTGAGGGGTACTCTACCTCCATGCCTCTCACCCAAACATGAAGCTCCCAGTCAGGAAATGGGATGGACCGGGACTTGGAAATTATCAAGCACCACTTAGTGAACAGACGAAAACACCAGGGTCACCTTGCCATTTGGCCACACAGTAAATCAGTGGCAGCACTAGGAGGAGAACGGCCTGACCTAGCCTGTTTATCCTCAACTGCCTCTTGTGCCCCACATGGGCAACCCAGCAGGCCATGTAGCTGCTCCAGTCTCCATCCTAAAACATCCCAGTCATCTGACTCCTCCCTTCGGGAAACTACGGAGTGAAGCATACAAGCAAAGCAACTTCCTTTCCCGAGTGAGACCCCTCTAAGCGTCGGAAGAATAAAGCTACCTCACTGTCCACCCGGAGCGCGTCATTATCCCTCAGACAGCCCTTGGCGCAGGAGCGAGGCGAGCCAGCCTGCAGCACAGGCTGCAGAGAAAGCAGGCCCTCGCCTATGGC